>NC_033794.1:10720637-10746466 GCF_001876935.1 Asparagus officinalis | reverse complement strand
GCGGCCAGATCTGGATCTTTTTGAGAAGTCAGTTGTTTTTAAAGTAGGGTTTTTGACGGACGGTTGAGATTAAGGGGTCTATGAAATAAACGGTCCATATTTTCTCTTCCTATATATATAAATATAAATAAAAAAATTTGGGGGCCCCCCAAGATTGGGGGCCCTGTGCAATCGATCATGCTGCACTCCTTCAGAGCCGGCTCTGATTAGGGGGTGAACCAAGGTGAATGGAGGTGAATTAACTTCACCTCCTAAAGTGTTCCCAAACAAAGTGAATAAAGGTGAATGGTTCCCCTAACTTCCCTTCACCCTCGTTCCCCTCAATCCAAACAAGTCCTTAGTAAACTCCCAAACACACCATAAGATAAAAGTAGGTTTTGGAGGGTACACAGTTAAAAATATGTACAGTATATCAAAGTTGCAGAGCTCCAGACAAAGAAATCTAGAGAGAGAGCGAGGGCGAGAGGGAGCGGGAGAGAGAGATGCCTGGGCCAGGGCCTCACATAATCTACACGCTGACTACAGGGATCGGCCTCCTCCGCTTAACCCACGGCCGCTTCAGCCCCCACCACTGCGTAGTCTACCCCCTAAACGCCTTCCTCGGCCCTGACCTCGGCTCCTTCGCCCAGTGGATCACTGAGTTCGTCCTCAACCTCGGTGGAGGTTTCGGAGATCTCGCCATGAGAATTGTGCATGACCCGTTTCTCTATGTCCTCGTTCTTGGCCTCCCTCTGTCGTTTTCCTACTCTTGGTTGTCCAATTGGGCTCTGCGCAGGCGATTTCTTGATTCTGGCCTCCCTCTGTCGTTTTCCTACTCTTGGTTGTCCAATTGGGCTCTGCGCAGGCGATTTCTTGATTCTGGTTCTGGGGTGAGCTCTTGGTTGTCCAATTGGGCTCTGCGCAGGCGATTTCTTGATTCTGGTTCTGGGGTGAGCTTAAATATCTCAATTTGGTTAAGTTTTGGGACATGGGTTATGGGAATTTTGAGTCATTTTAGTGGAAAATATTGACAACATGTATCAAGTGGATTGAATTGTTCGATTTTGGTGAGCTTAAATATCGCAATTTGGTTAAGTTTTGGGACATGGGTTATGGGAATTTTGAGTCATTTTATTGGAAAATATTGATAACATGTATTAAGTGGATTGAATTGTTCGATTTTGTTGTAAATTGTAAGGTTATTTGCGCTTTAATACCCTAAAGTTCCACCATTTTTTTTGTATTTTTGATTCCCTGGAGTTCTATTTTGACAATTTGATACCTCTAAAGTGCGAAAAAAAGGTTGACATATTAACATGGGAAAGTGAATGAGAAACAATTTTCTGGGCTAGTTTTAGTTTTTTGGAGCACAGAGAAAGTTCGGAACAAAATTGGGGTTTTAGGGTATCGAATTGCCAGTTTAACGTCAATTTGAAAGTTTGGGGGTTTTAATTACGAAAATAGAACTTCAAGGTAGCAGAGTTGGGGAAAGGTTGAAACTTTGGGGGTATTAAAGTGCAAATAACCCTAAGCATTATAGTTTAGCAGGTGGATATGATTACTTAGTTATGTTTTGGAGATTAAAACCTCAGGTTTTTTATATTTGGTGGATTGGGTGTGTAAACATTAGGATTGGTTATGTAGGGATGTTAGCCATGTTCAAGGTAAATTATAATTTGCTTTGCAAACTTAGATTTTTCTTTGCGATATGAAATCTTCATAAGATGTTTACTTTACTATGTGAAATTTCCAATAAACGTTTATCGGTGTTGAAGGAAAATTCAGCGTTTAGTCGGGTATTAAATATCAGGGTCTTTTGCTATATCATTTTGCCAGGCCTCCCTCTGAATTATGGTATCAGGATGACATGAGATGAATCTGCCGTAGACATTTAGTTTTAGTAGTAGCTTAATAATCGGAGAAACCTGAGCTTTGATTTTTTTTGTCCATTCCTGATATACAGGGGCAAAAGAAATTGATGTTTTTTTACTCAAGCTTCTGAAGAAACTAGTTTGATTAATTGTCGTGAATTAAGTTTTGGATGTGTTCGAATGAGTGTTTTGGCCCTTTCAAGTTGATGGCTTTAAAATTCTTGTAGGACAGTTAACATATCATGTTTGATAATGTAATATGCGGGCCTTATGGAATAAGTCCTCACAGGTAATTGTGTTCTATACACCAAGAAAGAAATTAAGGTTTTGTTTGATGTATAAATCTCCATCAAATGATCCTTCTGCTTTTTAAAATTATTTCTTCTGTGAAATCTTAGTTTTTGCTCAAGGATTTAACAAGATGTATTAGTTTTATGGATGTTAGATGCTTAATCAAGATTAATTTATTTAAAGTTTGATAGCCCACATATGTATTAGGACGTCTCATGGTCAGATTATAATAACAGTTCCTAGTAGATTGCCTAGGATGTCATAATTTAAGATTATGTTTTGATATGCTTAGGTTCCTCTAAACAGAAGACAATGCCTCTTGCTGCTGGCTGCAGGTTCCCTTTCACATTTTTTCCTGGATCATTTGTTTGAGGTGAGGATTTAAAATTCTCTCCCAAGTTTTAAATACATGTACTTGATAATCAGTTGTCCAATAATTCATTCTTTGAAACAATTATAGCTGAGTACACAGTTGGGAATTTTATTCGAGATGTATTTAGGCAAGCCTTTTGATGCTTAGTCAATTTTCTAACTTAAAGTATATTTACTTGATTTTCATGGCCTCTGATTGATGAACATATGCCACTCCCATAATTCTTTTATCATCTAACCTCTGTCTTGATTCTTTTACCTACTCTAGAAGAAGTTATAGCTTTCTCATAGCTTGTAGAATTGCTTGTTCAGAGAATATATATCTACCAAGTGCCAATTGGTCATCAAGGGCTTACAGCAGGCCTCATCTTGTGATGGATAGCTGGTCCTGCGAAGCTTGTATTTGCTTGACTAAAACACTACCTCCTAGTTAAAATCAGCTTGACGGCAGATTGTTGAAGACCTTGATTAAAATTATTTTATTTTCCATAACGTGAAAGATTAGAAAGATAATGATGAATTGATCTCTTCTTTTGACAAATAGTATGCAAATCTTTTATGTTTCTTTGTCTTTGATTTAGGATATCTCCCTTCAGACATCTCATTGGCTTCTTCATGAAATATTAAGTGCACAGTGCGAGCCATTTTGATTTGCATTTGATATGAGAAATTACCAAACTGACCTACCATCAACACCTTGCCATTTCTGTCTGTGTTTTTCTATTCATCTTCCCTATATCTGGACTCCTCCAATGGAAAAACCCGGGAATTGTAAAGTTTCTGCCCTGTTTCTTTGTTAAAAAGGGTGAAATCCCAGTGGAGGGAAAACTAGTGCTTCTTCAGTTAGAACAAACTTGGGTGAGGCCTATATAATGAGGGAATGATAGAACGCCTTTGACATTCTGATATGTTTTCAAAACTGACTATTTTTCAGTTGTGATGTTTGAACTATGACCTAATTTTATCGAGAAACATAGTCTTGTGGTGTGAATAAGAAGCTTAATGAGATGGAAGAGTGCCAAATGATACAAAATACTATGATATACTAAGCATTCATATCGTAATAGGCATTCTAAATTTCGGTTAACTGCTTTTTGCTGTTGCTACTATTATTTTGTTTGTAGAGTCATTTATCTTCATCGTGCATGAGTATCTTTCTATTTACTTTATAGGAAAATGGTCATTCTTCTATGTATACATGGATACTGAGCACAGGCTGGTGGGATGGTCGAGCTCCTATCAACCCAGATGCTGTCATCGTAGTTGGACTCCTGTGTACTTCTTTGCTTGGGGGATTTATTTACATTAACAGGTGATGTTCGTGAAGTTTTGTGTTTTGCATATGCGTGTATAGGATAACATGGAAATTTTGGAGGATGGGAGAAATAAATACCGGTCTCACCTGGAGAATAACCCACCTTTGCACAATCTGTTTTATTTCTGCATTTTTTCATTTACATTGGGATTATTATACACTTAAATACCCTAATGTTTTACTATCTTTACACTTAAATACCTTAAATTGTAAAAAGTAGCATAAAAATGCCCCAAGTTGTCCACACAGTTAGAATTAGGCTAACACCGTTAGTTTTGACGAAAATGCCCTTCATTAAAATATTAGTAATAAATTAAATGGGTAGGTAAAATGGTAATTAAAGCAATAAATAGGGGCAATACAATAATAAAATTATTGTGTACTATGCACATGGGAATATTCTTAGGTATTTTCTGTTATCTATCTAACAGAAGGTAGCAATGTGCTACTTTTTAACAACTTAGGGTATTTTTATGCTACTTTTTACAACTTAGGGTATTGAAGTGTAAAGGTAGAGAAACATTAGCGTATTTAAGTGCCATTTAGCCTTATTATAGCTATCAGGCCCGGCCCTGGGGTAAGCCCACCAAGCCCCGAGGCTGAGGCAACCCAGGGCCGAGGGGGCAACCAAATTTTTTATATATGATGTAGGGTTATAATTTAACATGCATGGCAACCAAATTTTTTATAATGTAGGGTTATATAAATTATCAGTTTGAGCCCAGCATAGAATGCTAAATGGTATTATATGTATTCATTTTTATCGTTATTGTTCATACCAAATTTTTAATATAAGGGGCAACCAAAATTGGATTGGGCTAGAGCAACCCAAACCTCGGGGGCGGCCCCGATAGCTATGTACATTTGTGGCTGGCACAGACACTTAAAAAGAAATTTGATTGTTGCCTGGATACATAAATAGTTCACCAGATGAACAAAACGGTGTAACATACTCATCAAATACAGTGCAACTGTGGTCAGCTCAAGTTATAATTTTCAAATGCTTGTCTGACTAAATGTACCAATTTGGTATCTTAATCATATTATAGAAATTTCTATGGTCAAATTTACATATAAGTATGCTGCAGTTTATACTAAATACGAGTTTCAAGGAAGATGCCATCACATGAGAATGAAGCTCACGAACCATAAACTTGATGGGGGAAATGTCTTGTGCCAATAACAGCGATTTTCTTTAAAGGTTTCTTCTTTGATATGTTTCGTGATCTTTGTCTCTTAAAGGTTCTTAATCATCATTGTGAAGCGATATTCGTTCCCTTTTTCCGCATTTTGTAATAATTCTATTATATGTCTTGCACCGCGATAATTTCAGACTTCTCTCCTGGTTATATTTCGCAGGGTGAAACAAGGAGAATCTGTAATCACTAAATCAAACAGATCCTTGATGCTTATACTCTCAATAGCATGTTTATATTGCTTATGGTGTGCGAGTCAGATATACTGGCAAGATCCTCCTCAGCCTGCAATTGGTGAAGAGGCAGATCTCGGGGTTCTCTACTTCCTCTTTGTCTACTTTTTCCTCCCTCATAGCTTGTGTATTCTCTCATTAAACTCCAGGGATGAGTCTTTGGCTGAAATTTCTAACAAACAACTCCTCCCTTTGTGACAAAATCTATGTATCATACTGTTATGTTTTATCCAAAGGGCTGAAGCTTGGTACATTCAGCGGGAATAATTTAACTGTACTATTAGGGGCATACTCTTAGAGGGGCACGGTCTGCTCTTAATGACCATGCTTTTGCACGCCTGCATCAGACCGAGAGAAGTTTTCCTTCAACTTGAAAGTTCAATTTTAGATGAATCATCTGGATAAGAGATGCATTTGTCCCGCCAAGCGTTGTATTTGTATTCGACGGTATTGTTCTGGTGTAATTTTCTGTTGAAACATAGTTGTAACCATCAAATTTTGTGTTAATTGTAAGGATATGTGTTAGAAAATGCACCGACAAGTAAATAAGTTTGCAGTGTTAACTACGAACGTTTTCAATTATATATTACTATGTCAGCTTTGCGATGTTTTGAACCAAAGACTCGCAATCCTAGCATCCTTCTGGGAAATGAAACAAAATTTTGAAGCCAGTCGTTGAGCTCTTAAATATTGATTTATTTATTCGATTACATATTATATGGAAAGATGTAAATATAAACATACATGTACATGGAAACGAGGACGCACAAGTTTGAGATAAAACTAGTTTCAAACTAATTATCAAACCGCCTGTGCTAGAAGGCCAATTCGGTCTTGTGCTGGGGTTTCATATTCAATTTGGTCTATGTACTTTATTTGTTCTCAACTTGGTTTGCATGCCGGAACTTTATACTCAAATGGGTCTCCCTATTTATTTTTTCTCAACGGACTTTATTTTAACTTTTAGCGTTTTCCAATAAACTCCCAATAACTTTCAACATTACACTAGATTTCCCGACAACTTTTAAAAATCAGACTAAACCTCTAGTAAACTTCAAATCATACCAAATCCACAATAACTTTCAAAAAAACACTTAACCGCCAATAACTTTTGAGAAAATCCCTAGAGTTAACGGCATGACATTTGACGTGGCACATGCAACTCTCATGACCTAAAAAGATCAAAATACCCCCGTAAGTTATTAAAAATTCTTTTATGACCTTTTCATGTTGTTAATCTGAAAAATAGAAATCTCTCGTTTTTTTTTGATTCGTTTTTCTCTTGCTCAATTAGATTAGGGTCAGAATCCTCCTCCTTCTTCTTCTTCTTTTTTGTTGAAATTGTCCTTCAAAATGCTTTTTTATATATGTTCTTTCTTTTTGTTCTATTTTATGGTGGTTATCAGCAAAATGTAAAAAATAGAGGGACCAATTTGAGTATGAATCCCCAATGCAAGGACCAAAATGGCCTTTTAGCCTTAGAGGTAAAACTAGTTTCAGCTTGGATACAGGAGTAATTTTTTTCTCCTAAAGGATACTTAAGTATGAGATATTGATAGATTTTGAAAAATTGTTAGAGATATCGATATCTATTAGATAAGGATAAGTTACATCAGATAAGGCCAAAAGTTTTTCATTTAAATGGTTTCATTATATAAGATAAGTTGGTATATATATTAAATTGGATCCTGCACCTCACAAATTTTTTTTACCAAATCGAGGGAGGTAAAAAATCATAAGTTCGTTAGGAAGAGATCAAGAGAGGAAAAAGGTCAGCTTCTTTCTTAAGAATTTATTTGATTTACGTGAAAAACTCTCATAAATCCTAACTTTACCTTTTTTTTTGTGACAAGATGCTGAAGAACGCAAGTAGGCGTTATGCCTTGGTGAAATCTAGCATGAAAAAGTTCAAATCGCAGTTGAGGTTGTTGGAAGGAATTCATGAAGAAAGCAGTGAGAATAATCATGAAGAAGGAGAAAGAGGCTCATTATATATACCTACTAGTGAACGTAGATATTATGGCAAAAGGCTTCTTTATGATGAGCAAAATGGATGGATTGAGGAATTTAAGGAAGATATATTTTATGATTGCGAGCCGGATAATATTGTAGAAAATTCTTCAAGCAGGAGTTCCGATGGAATAAATGGGATCATCAATGAGAAACAAAGTTTTGAAAGCACCAGTTCTTACGAAGCAGATGAAGAGGTAAAACTTTGATCTACATACATACTAATGCTAGGTTCCATAAGATTTTAGTTATTTGTGGGAAAAAGTTATTGCTTTTACTATGAAAACTCACGTGGAATTATTTTATCAAAAAATATAATGAAATTATTCATTTTATGGCACCAATATAAAGTTTTTGATGCATTTCAATCAAGTCTAGTTTATAGTCATATCACCCAAGTTTAAATATATAATAAACTAGTTTCTTCTAAATAGCATATGGAGGAAATTTATGTTTTAACCTAAGGTTTTATTTTAATCTTTTCCTGGCTGACCCTTAAATGATAATGTAAAGTATATACTTTCTGATTCTGCAGAGAACCACAAGACGTCTTGAGGAGAATGAATTGGGGTTACTCAACCATAATAATTTTATAATGAAAATAGGGCTTGAGAGGAAGAGGACTGATTTCTTAATCAGAATTTATCTACTCGGAGTCATTATTCTGGTTATTGGACTATGTAAGTTTTCTTTTCTTATATAAGTTTAAATAAACAACTAAAAAAATAAGTAAAGATCTGATAGAAGTCCAATTTTAGTTTGATCTATGTTAGATTATTCTCCTAAGCATATTATTCAATCCTTTTTAATGTTTTACCATACATTTACTTGAAAATTCTGCACATTTAAAATTTTAACTAACACATTATAAGATCCATATTACAATTTTTTACCCCGTGCAAAGCACGGGCTCACAGGCTCACATTGTTCTATTATAGTTCTTCGCATTCTTTTATGTACATATTAATTTTGTAATTTTCTTAGCTTGTATGTATTATATAAGTTATACAAGTCCGTGAGATTATTGTTTTATTTCTTAATCCGTTGTACATATTAGTATGTACGTGATATGTGGGGAGAATTATAATATGTTATAGCAACAGAAGTTTTATTTTGAAGTAAGAAACAGGGTGAGTTACCCTGTTTATATATCATTAACACCAAAACACTAATTTAACCTAGGATTGAATAGTCTGAGGGAGGAGAGGATAAAACAATTCATATCTAAGAATAGGAAGAGGACCATAGCCGTCGCCTATTACTAAGGTCGTAGATGTTTGATCCAATCTTAAACTCAAACCAAACTGTTCTAGAAAAAACTAGGCAAAAGAATATATGGTGTTGGGAGCTATTACAAAGCTCCCACTTACATCACAACCAAAAAATAAAGTTAAAACAGTATATAATCCCAAGATGAGTACAAAAGAGAAAGGTCTAAACTGGTGGACTTCCTAGAAGTTGTCATCCACCCGAGCCATGTCGGGGGAGGAATGGATGAATCATCTTGCAACAGGAGTTGGGCTATCCTCCTTTTCTCCACCAACTCTTGAACTGATGTGAGATTATCTGTCCATAATAGTATGAAATGAGAAATGTTAGAAGCCAAACTGCGCGGAGATACACCAATATTGTGGAATGTTAGATTGTTCCTTGCCCTCCATAACCACCACCAAAATGATGGAAAAATAATAAACTACAGGATTCTAGCATCTTTTTCCGCCAGTAAAGAACCATATGATTCCACAATATCACTTAACTCTTGAACAGAAAAATAATAGACCATAGCATTCTAGAAAAAGCTAGGCAAAAGAAAATACAGTGCTGGGAGCTGTTGCGTAGCAACAGAAATTATATGCACAAATATACAATATTAAAACTATTATTCTTTGTTTAAGTTTATTACGAATTTCCTATATAACTTATATGCATTACAAGATCCATATAATATTGTGATTGCGTTTCCTATGGTACTAAATTTTTTTCTCCCCCTTCTGAAAATACATGGTGAAATCAAACTTCCTAGTGTTCCACTAAAAACGGTATTAGTTTTTAAAAAAAAAGAAAAGAAGAAGAGGTATTTGTTCCGTACTAAAATTAAGCATCTGCAACAATCAGTTTTCTGATATTCCTATTGTTGATAAGCATATCGAAACATTGATTGACAATTATTTTCTTTTATATATATTCAATCTCAATTCGATATCAAGAGGTGAGGGAGTAGTATCAAAGAAACAAATCTGACGTTCAGCATCATATTTGCAATCTTTATTATATGATTTGTAATACCATTATAAAGAAATTTAACATATTAGATTAAAGAGTATATATATTTAATTAGTCTTCTTGGGTAAACGAGATAATTGTTTTCTGTTGTATGATTAATTTATAGGTTATACATGCTGCTTATAAATTATGACCATGATGCTAAATCCTTAATTAATGTTTTGATGTTGTTGTTTTTTTTTTTTTGCTCAGATGTTGGTCAGAAACTAAATATGTTGCCAATCAGAGGAAGACCATAAGGTGCCCGTTTTAACAATAAATAATTGTGGAGATGCCCAAAATTTTGTTTATTGAGGATTCTAAAACTGTTGCCACGCTTTACAGGTTACCTTTAGTATCTTTAGCAATGAAAATGCGTACAGATTGGACAGCTTTGTGCTATATATAATTACTAGGTCTTCCTTGTATTTGTTCAATACTTTTCTCTAGCAAAGTTCTTTCTATAATTATAAAATTGTTCTCTTTTAGATTTTGATAACCCACCACCATGGGCGACCTAGATGATTGGAAGGTTACATGGATCTTGATTTGAGACTTACGGATGGAATGGGTTGTAATAATATTGATTGTCCTTTTCTTGGGTTCATGATCTTATTTATCTATCATTTTAATTTTTGTACTACTTAGTATGGAGAGAATGTCCTTTTTTATTATTGAAAAGTGCTCCTTATAACAATATAGTTATGGGATATACTCAAATTTCATTATGGCCGGTTCATTATTCGTAAACTTTATCGTTAGCTTAATGTGAAGCGGTTGTTTATAATATACTTGTAGTTACTGAACTCCAGCTTAGGCTCTTTCTTAGAGACTATCTCTCTAATTTAGCTAAGTTAGAGGAGATTTACTGGAAGCAAAGGTCCAGAGTGCTTTGGCTTAGGGAAGGGAACTCTAACTCTTATTTTTTCCATAAAATTGTCTCTCATCACATGAGAAAAAACTTCATCCCTCAATGATACCCTCCACTGTTCTGAAATAGATAAATATAGAGATTTCTTTGACTACTTCTCCAATCTTTTTAAAGCCAACCCTTCCTCTTCCTTTCAGCTAGATTGAGACCAACTTTACCCCTCTTCATGTTTAGGTCTCCCATCTCTAGACTCTCCCTTCACAAAGGATGAGATTAAGACAACAGTCTTTGATCTCCATCTAGAGAAAGCTTCTGGTCTTGATGGTTTCTCCATCCTTTTCTACCAGTCCTTTTGGGAGTCCATTAAAGAAGAGATGTTTGCGTTATCTCTATGTTGACGCATCTCCTTTCCACAAAATCAATTTCTCTTTCACTACTCTCATCCCCAAATCAAATATCCCTTGCAGTGTCAAGGACTTTAGGCCTATCAGCCTGCTCAATGGCCTGATCAAAATCTTCATTAAGGTTCTAGCTAACAGACTAGGTCTGTGTCTGTCATCGCTTGTAGACAGTATCCAATCTGCCTTTCGAGCAGGTAAATCAACTCTGGACTCGATTGTTCTTGGTCATGAAATGCTTCATTCTTGCTTCTCCAAGAAGATTGAAGCATGAATCATTAATATTGACTTTATGAAAGCCTTTGACTGTGTCAGCTGAGAGAGTTTTTTCTCTCCCTCCTCAAAGATAGAGGGTTTTGCCCTCGCTGGTGCATGTGGATTAACAATGTTCTTTCACTATCTAAATCTTCTGTTGTTAAATGGTTCACCCACTAATATTTTTAAATGTCATAGAAGCCTTAAACAAGGGGATCCTCTGTCCCCCATGCTCTTCATTATTGTCGTAAATGTCCTTAATAGAATGTTGTTCAATAGTACGAACTATGGGGACCTATCTAAACTTCATCTCAAAGGTAAATTGAACGATATTAGATCACTTCAATTTGTTGATGACACTCTAATCTTTTGCAAAGTTAATAAAAATAATATCTCCACTCATTAGTCTATTCTCTATCTCTTTGAAGAGGTCTCCAACTTGGAATCAACTTCTCAAAATCCAACCTCTACTATAGTGCTAGAATTGTCAATCGGGGACCATACATTACTAAAATTCTTAACTGATCATTTGCCTCTCCACCCTTCAAATACCTAGATCTTCCTTTGAAAAAGGGATCTCTCACTAAACTAGACTCGCAGCTGCTTATTGATTCTTTTCATAAGAAACTTTCCTTATGGAAAGGCAAACATCTTTCCTTTAGTGGTCATCTAGTTCTTCTAAACTCAGTCCTTTCATCCCGCCCCCTTTATTACATAGATTTATTAAAAATTTCCAAATGGCTCATTAAGGCGATGGACAAGATTAGACATAACTTCTTGTGGGTTTGGGGGGGGGGGGGGGTGTTGTGGCTAAAAAAATGGGTGATAAAGCATTGGTTAAATGGGGGCAATGTCTGTTTCTCCAAGACATGTGGAGGTCTTGGTGTTATTAACCTAGAAAACTTTAATTCTTCTCTTCTTACTAAGTGGTTATGGAAATATCTTTCTAATGATAATCACGTTGGTCTAGTTCTTCAATCTATTTATCCTTCCGACCCTTCTACCACACCACATAGAGGTAATTGCTCTAAATTTTGGAAGGACGTCATATCTGCTAGCCTATCTCTTTCAGCTATGGTTAAATGACGTCTGGATAATGACCAAAGGATACGGTTTTGGGAGGACAAATGGATTGGTGAGAAATCTCTTGCCAACCTATATCCTCTGGCTTACAATTTTGCATTTTCCAAACATACAAATGTTGTGTCCCAGGGGATGTATAGTGGTGAAAATTGGTGTTGGAGACCAATTATCAGGGGACTGATAGGAGAGCAAGATCGCTTACAAGTTGATGCTCCAAAACATATGATGTCTTTCTCGAATCTTTGGCCTTCCTCGAAGTTGGATCAGGTGTGTTGGCTGTTAGAGAATTTCGGGGTCTTCTCTGTTAAATTTTTATACTCATTTACTTCTGATGGAGGCACATGTAGCCCATTTTGTTCGATTATATGAAAAAATATTTTACCTAACAAAGTCAAGTTCTTCCTATGGTTCTTATCCCTACATAAACTGAACACTAAGGATAGGCTCCTCATCAAAGATTGGACTGGCGATCCTACTTGTACCTTATGTCAACATGAACTGGAGACTCATGGTCACCTTTTCTTATACTGTTCTCTTGCTAAGCAAGTTTGGATTTTTTTTTTCTTCATAAGGTTGGAGCCTTTTCATTGCCACAAGACTTAAGTCAATGTTTTACTATTTGCTCTGATGATTCTATTGACTCTAAGGCTCAACAACTTTAGAGGTTTTGCTTTCTCACTATCTGCTTGTCCATGTGGAGAGCTCATAGCAACTTGATCCTTTTAAGAGAAGTACCTCAAGCTCATAAGTTGGTTTCCACGATTGCTCATTTTCTCATTTTCTGGACAGATTCTCCAGCCACCAAAAGGGGGCAAAAGCTGAAAGCAATCATCTGAGAGAGGGATAACTTAGAGCTGCTTTCTTCCAGTGAGGATAGCAATGGCACCGTTGCTAATCCTTAGCCAATTCTTTCTATTCGTCTTTTCGGGATGGATATAAAATCTTATTTTGCCTAGTTGATGAATCTGTTAGCTTCCGATTGTTCATATACTTTACTTCTTTTGTATTGTCCACTCTGATATCTTTGAGTGCTTTCTTTTGATTCTCCCTTGTTGTGTAGAATAATGACAAAGGTCCGCTCCTCTACCCTCTGAGGGTCTCAATTGAAATGACTTCTAGATATTATCTGTATACACTATGTTTTGAGATATATAATATACTTTTGAAATGACATATTGCCCTATTCTTACTTCTAAAAAATATACTTGCAGTTACAGACATTTCTTTAATTAATGGTTGACTGAGCAAAACCATTTCTCATCGTAAGGGACACGACTTCAAGAGAAATATACTAACTGTATAGTGACTAATTAGCCTTTAATTACCATATGGTTTTCCATATATTTCAGTTATATACCATTCACTTGTTAAATTCGTTAAACATATCCCTATTATATTTTAAAATAGAATTATGATAAATTTAAGGAAAAAAATGCTTCCAGCCCCTAAAACCCAAGAAAACGTGCCCCCAAGACTTTATCAACAGGTGTTTTGCTCTAAAAATAAAGATTTTGTTCTCTGAACCCCCAAAACACAAAACCCAAGAGATTAAAATATGTGAAGACCATAATACCATTCTCTCTCTTTTTTTTATCATGATATACTGAGATGATAGTTGAAATGATTAATGGGGATTATTTTATTATTTTTGTTTTTTATTATTTTTATTGTTGATGAGGGGAACTAACTGTTTGTATTGGGAGATTGTTAAAATTACGAGTTAATTGTTAAGGTTACGAGTTAATTGTTAATGTTACGGGTCAATTGTTAAGGTTATGGATCCCTTATATATATATCTCTCTCTCTTTATCATGATGTTACTGTGATGATGTTAAAATGATTGAAGAGGATTGTTATTTTATTATTTTTATTTTTTTATTATTTTTGTTGTTGATGAGGAAACTAATTGTTTTTATTTGTAATGGGAGATTGTTAAGGTTACGGGTTTAATTGTTAAGGTTACGGATTGATTGTGAAGGTTACGTGTTTAATTGTTAAGGTTACGGGTTTAATTGTTAAGATTACGGGTTTAGTTATTAAGCTTACGGATGTGTTGTTAAGGTTACGGGTCAGTTGTTAAGGTTACAGGTCGGTTTTAAGGTTACGAGTTGGTTGTGAAGGTTACGAGTTTAATTGTTAAGGTTACAGGTTGGTTGTTAAGGTTACGGGTCGGTTGTTAAGGTTACGGGTCGGTTGTTAAGGTTACAGGTCGGTTGTTAAGATTATGGGTTGGTTGTGAAGATTACACATTGGGATATATGTATATATATTTTAAGTGGAATGAATACTTTGGGTCACTTGGCCTAGTGGTAAAGTTTGGGAGTTTGAACAAGAGGTTAGGGGTTCAAACCCCTATAACCATAATATTTTTAGAATATTCGTTGTTAAGGATAATGGTTGATTGTGAATGTTACGGGTTGGTTGTTAAGGTTACGGGTTTTTTGTTAAGGTTACGGGTTTGTTGTTAAGGATATGCATTGGTTGTGAATGTTACACTTTGGTTGTGAAGTTAACCTACACAACAAACCCGTAACCTTCACAACCAACCCGTTACGGGGTTTTAGAATATTCCTTGTTAAGGATACGGGTTGTTTGTTAAGGTTACGTGTTTGTTATTAAGGTTACGGGTTTGTTGTTAATGTTACGGGTTTGTTGTGTATGTTAACTTCACAACCTAAGCGTAACATTCACAACCAACACATATCCTTAACAACAAACCCGTAACCTAAACAATAAACCCGTAACCTTAATAACCAACCATTATCCTTAACAACAAATATTCTAAAAATATTATAGCTGTAGGGGTTTGAACCCCTAACCTCTTGTCCAAACTCCCAAACTTTAAAATATTCTAAAAATATTATAGCTGTAGGGGTTTGAACCCCTAACCTCTTGTCCAAACTCCCAAACTTTACCACTAGGCCAAGTGACCCAAAGTATTCATTCCACTCAAAATATATATACATATATATCCCAACGTGTAACCTTCACAACCAATCCGTAACCTTAACAGCCGGCCTTTAACCTTAACAACCAACTCGAAACCCTTAACAACAAACCCGTAACTTTAACAACTAAACCCGTAACCTTAATAATTAAACCCGTAACCTTCACAACCAACCCGTAACCTTAACAACCGACCCGTAACCTTCACAACCAACCCGTAACCTTAACAACCGACCCGTAACCTTAACAATTGACCTGTAACCTTAACAACAAACCTATAACCTTAACAATTAAACCCGCAACCTTAACAATTAAACTTCTAACCTTCACAACCATCCTGTAACCTTAACAATTAAACCCGTAATCTTAACAATCTTCCAATACAAACAAAACCACTTAGTTTCCTCATCAATAATGAAAATAATAAAAAACAAAAATAATAAAATAACAATCCTCTTCAATCATTTCAACATCATCACAGTAACATCATGATAGAGAGAGAGAGAGAGAGAGAGAGAGAGAGAATGGTATTACGGTCTTCACATATTTTAATCTCTTGGGTTTTATGTTTTGGGGGTTCAGAGAACAAAATCTTTTTTTTGGAGGCAAAGTACCGTTGATAAAGTCGGGGGGGGGGGGGGGGGAGGGGGGGGGGGGAGGCCAAGCATGTTTTCCTTGGGTTTTGGGGGCTGGAAGCATTTTCCCTAAATTTAAATAGTGAATTAGCAAACATTAAGAGCTATAAAGCTCTAAAATTTGCTTGTGAGCGAGAAAATTCATGTGAAATCCTCTAGTTTGCAAAATAGAAGATATAAAAGTGCAATTTTTTAAAAATTTTAGAATATATAGGTGCTATAAAAGACTATAAGTACAACCTTGCTAACTAGACTTGTGTATTTATGAAAATTTTCTAATTTAGTTTAGCTACAGTATCCATGTAAAGACTAATTCGCCAATTTTTTTTTCTAAAAAAGGGTAAAAGAACCCTCTGAATTAAGTTTTGACGATGGATGCAATGTGCAAACTTTTCCGGGATATACATACGATGTAGGAGTTCTAATTCTTGATTCTTGATCATTATAATATGAACTAGAGATATGCCCGATTTCAAGATATAACACTAATTGATCACTCAGAAATGTAAGTATGAGATTGACTATCATACATTTTCTAGACATGACATCATGTGCTTTAACTTTTAATTCTCTTTTCTAATATGAATAATAACTATTTCTACAACTTTTTTTTAAAGAAAAAGGAAACTTAGGGCAAATATCCAATTTTATCTCGTATCTAATACAACCGTAAGGGTATGCTATTTAAGGAATGACTCAATAATGCATCCTCTTAAAGCAATAGCTGAAAAAATTATTTCTAGCGCAGGTTTTCCATGTTAATGTATCTTAAAAGTGATCAATTTAATTATTTATTTTTATGGCAAACTTTAAAAGTATAACTACGCATAATAATTTTTTTTGGAAAAAATGTGTCCAGGTGTCACGCCCCGCTTCCCAAAATACCAGGGAATCGGAACGTGAACAAGCCCGCGACGTATTAGATTGAGAAGAAAATTATATATAATCATTTTTTTTCTTCTCAATCCAATACGTCGCGGGCTTGTTCACGTTTCGATTCCCTGGTATTTTGGGAAGCAGGGCGTGACAGGTTTTAGTGGTGGCCCATGCAGGTCTTGGAAAGCGTGATGGAGAGATATAACTAGACAGTGAGGGGTTGTGTGAACGTGGTGGAGAGAGAGGGGGAGAACGTGGGGTAATATTTCAGGAAGTGGGGAGAGAATATGGAGTTGATTCAAACTTTTGGGAAAAATGGAGGAGAGAGAGAAGGCTGTTGAATTATTTAATGAGGAGTTGGGGCAGATGACGTGGTGTACGTGGGTAGTTGTTTAGGGAGTGGGAGTGGTTGTGCGCAGTGTGGGGATAAAATAAAATAGAGGGAAAAATAAGAGGTGCAGACTTAAAATATTAATACAAGATAATTTATAATACAAATAATAATAACAACAATATTGCATAACTAACTAATGAATAACAACAATAAAGAATAACAGTAATAATAATAATGAATAATGAATAATAATGATAATAATACTGAATAAACAATATTAATTTAAAAGGTTTATCGTAATAATTAAATATAAAACATTAGAATAAATATAAAACTATATTTTAAATCATAGAAAATTCTGGAAATTTGAGTGAAATAAAAATACTCTTTTAGAAATAATAATTTAATATTTAATTTGTCAGAAAATTTATTTAAAACAGTATCGAAAAATTATGGTCATTACACCAGGTCTCAAAAGCAGAAAGTTCATGTGACGATGCCCCTCATAGTTTTTCCCATATGGATCAGCCCCTTGAAGTGTGACACTTTGTACTGCAGTCCCTTTTTAGTAATTATTATATGCCAGCTAAGCTAAAATCCCCAAATTATCCTTATCCTCTCTCCTCAATCCCTCAGACCCAACACTCATCTCTTCTCTCTCTCTCTCTCTCTCTCTCTCTCTCTCTCTCTCTAACTACGAGCTTTCTCAAGCTCTTCGCCCTGCCCCTCGCCCTCCTCGTTGTCGCCGCCTCAGCTCAGGCCCCCAAGGCTCCCCTCGAGTTCATCGCCGGCTCCCCTCCCCTCCTTCGCCCATCCTCGTCTTCGTAGATTACCGCCGCTCCCCCGCTATAGAAACTATTGCGCTGTCAAAACAAACGTGTATAGTACAATTATGAACACTATTTGCAAACTAAACCAATCAACTATAACTACAGGAGCACACACCATGGGCAAGACACGTTGCCACTACATCCACGACCGGTGGAGCTCAGCTTTTAATCGATTCGTTGTTGTACTTCTCTCAGAGGTTGAGATGATGAATGAACGATTCGTAATATTCGAAGCGATATAATGAGAGGTAGAAAATTACAGCAGAAATTACAACGATATAACGAGATGATAAAAGACCAAAGTTGTAGGTCTTTTCAACAACTTTTTAACAATTTACATTATTGTTTTCGCTGTAATTTCTCCGTTCGAAGTCGAAATGAGATGATTTAAGATTTATTAGAAAGCTGTTGAAGAGACCTACAATTTTGGTCTTTTCGACTTTTCCAGATCTTACATAAAGTTTGTGCCATATTAGTTTACATTATTATTTTCACTGTAATTTCTCCGTCCGAACTCGGAATGAGGTGATTTAAGTTTTGTTGGAAATCCGTTGAAGAGACCTACAACTTTGGTTTTTTGAGCTTTTCCAGATTCAAACGGCATCAGATAGTAAATGACCAGTTTGTGTCATATTAGTTATAACTTGTGTCATGTTGGTTCTAACTTATGTCATGTTAGTTCTAACTTATGTTATGTTAGTTCTAATCTACACCATGTTAGTTTACATTATTATTTCCGCTGTAATTTCTCCATCCAAAGTCGAAATAAGGTGATTTAAGATTTGTTAGAAAGCTGTTAAAGAGACCTACAACTTTGGTCTTTTAGACTTTTTCAGATCTTACATACAGTTTGTGCTATGTTAGTTTATATTGTTATTTTCATTGTAATTTCTCCGTCCGAACTCAGAATGAGGTGATTTAAGACTTGTTGGAAAGCCGTTAAAGAGACCTACAACTTTGGCCTTTTGAGCTTTTCCAGATTCGAACGACATCAGATAGTAAATAACCAGTTTGTGTCATGTTAGTTCTAACTTATGCCATGTTAGTTCTAACTTATGCCATGTTAGTTCCAACTTCTGTTATGTTAGTTCTAATCTACACCATGTTAGTTTATATTGTTGTTTCCACTGTAATTTCTCCATTCGAAGTTAGAATGAGATGATTTAAGATTTGTTGGAAAGCTGTTAAAGAGACCTACAACTTTGGTCTTTTAGAATTTTCTAGATCTTACATACAGTTTGTCTCATGTTAGTTTATATTGTTGTTTTTACTATAATTTCTCCATCCGAACTCGGAATGAGGTAATTTAAGACTTGTTGGAAAGCCGTTGAAGATGCCTACAAATTTGGTCTTTTGAGCTTTTTTAAATTCGAACAACATCAGATATTAAATGACCAGTTTGTGCCATGTTAGTTCTAACTTATGCCATGTTAGTTCTAACTTATGCCATGTTAGTTCTCTACACCATGTTAGTTTATATTATTGTTTTTGCTGTAATTTCTCCGTTCGAAGTCGGAATGAGGTGATTTAAGAGTTATTGGAAAGCTGTTGAAGAGACCTACAACTTTGGACTTTTAGACTTTTTTAGATCTTATATACAGTTTGTATCATGTTAGTTTATATTGTTATTTTTACTGTAATTTCTCCGTCCAAACTCAGAATAAGGTGATTTAAGACTTGTTAAAAAGCCGTTGAAGAGACCTACAACTTTGGTATTTTAAACTTTTCCAAATTCGAATGGCATCAGATAGTAAATAATCAGTTTGTGCCATATTAGTTCTAACTTATGCCATGTTGGTTCTAACTTATGCCATGTTAGCCCGCCTTATGTTAGTTCTAGCTCTAATTCATCTTAGTTGTAGGCTCTTGGGCTCTCAAGTTAGTTCTAACTTACCCGATGTTAGTTCTAACCCATCCCATGTTAGTTCTAACCCGTCCCATGTTAGTTCTAGCTAGTTCTAGCTCTAATTCAGCTCTAATTCATCTTAGTTCTAGGCTCCTGGAAATGGAGAAAAGCTCCTCCCACCTCTGGTGGAGCCTACCGAGACATCCTGACGACCCCGACAACCTCCTCCCACCTCCGGCAAGCCCGGACAACAACGAAAAGCTCCAAACAGCGAAGAACAAACCCGAACGGTAAGAAAATACACTACAGAAAGTTGTAGTTTTGTGCCGACTTTGCAAGCACTTTCCGATCACCTCCAATCTCTGTTTTCGTTAATTTCTTCTTTGGTGAGTAGCCCTACATATTGCTTATCACCTCCAATTTGTATCACACTTTAACTCATTATCTATCTCTCTTGGTAACATCCTAAACATCGCTTGACGGCAGCAGCGAGCAGAAAACAGCAGCGCCGTGCCGAATTCGCGCGCATTTTTTGGCCACCTCCGGTCTCCATTTTCACCACCGTCTTTGCTGATGTGTATCCCTTTATATTGTCTATCACACAGTATCTTCCTTTCACTTGGAATCATTTTCTACCTCTCGTTATATTGCTTCGAATATTACGAATCGTTCCTTCATCATCTCAACCTCTGAGAGAAGTACAACAACGAATCGATTAAAAGCTGAGCTCCACCGGTCGTGGATGTAGTGGCAACGTGTCTTGCCCATGGTGTGTGCTCCTGTAGTTGTACGACGAGGGAGCGGCAGCAATCTACGGTGACGAGGATGGGCGGAGGAGGGGAGGGGAGACGACGGTGAACTCGAGGGGAGCCTTGGGGGCCTGAGCGGAGACGGCGATGGCGGCGACGGTGAGGAGGGCGAGGGCGACGAGCTTGAGAAAGCTCATAGTTTTAGAGAGAGAGAGAGAGAGAGACTCACCGGGCCAGGGCCAGGGCCACGAGCTTGAGAAAGCTCGTAGTTTTAGAGAGAGAGAGAGAGAGAGAGAGAGAGAGAGAGGAGGAGATGAGTGTTGGGTCTGAGGGATTAAGGAGAGAGGATAATGATAATTTGAGGATTTTAGCTTAGCTGACATGTAATAATTACTAAAAAGAGGCTGCAGTATAAAGTATCATATTTCAAGGGGCTGATCCATATGGGGGAAACTATGAGGAGCCTCGTCACATGAACTTTCTGCTTTTTGGGCCTGGACACATTTTCCCCTTTTTTTGGTGTTATGAGTAAATGGGCAGGGCATGAGATGCCCGAACAACTCATTATTAGAAAACAGCTATGAAATATACGTGCAAAATGTCAGGAGAAAAGTAAGGAGAAGTATAAAGGAAGGAGATGAGAAAAAACATTAGAAGATGGTAACATTTGCTTTCTAAATCAATAAGTCACACGACTTTTAGTCAATAGTAATAAGAAGCGTGTATCCATAACCCACCATTTTTTTTGCCCTATTTAGTTGTTTCAAGTAGTTGGCAAATAGTTTTGAGGAGGTAAGCATTCATGATTTTATGAGGTATAATTCATAATGTTTGGCTATTTTAGTTGTTTAGACATGTTGGCAAATAAATTTATGGATGCCAAAATTAAAATTTTAATGAGTTATAACTCATATTTTGGTCGTTTTTAATGGTTTCGACCCGTTGGCAAATAATTTTGCGAAGATAAAAATATACGATTTTGGGGGATATAACCCATAATTTTTTGGTCATTTTTAATGCTTTCAAACATTAGCAAATTAATTTTATAGAGGCTAATGTTCACGATTTAATGATCTACAACCCATAATTTTTTGTCATTTTTAGTGGTTTTGACCCATTAGCAAATAATTTTAGATAGGAAAAAATTCACCATTTCATGAGCTATAACTGCTCTTTTTGACCGTTTTAATTGTTCTGACTAGTTCACAAATGGAGGCAAACATTTGTATTTTTATGAGTTATAGCCCATAATTTTTGGCCATTTTTAGTTATTTCAGTCTATTGGCAAATAATTTTACAGTGGCACAATTTAATGAGCTATAACCCACGATTTTATGTTGTTTCTAGTAGTTTCGACCCGTTGGCAAATAATTTCGTAGAGACTAAAATTCATGATTTAATGAGCTATAAACCATAATTTTTGGCTATTTTTAGTGATTTCGAGCCATTGGCAAATAATTTTGACGGTAAAAATTAACGATTTTATGAGTTATAACCCACGGGTTTTGGCAAATTTTAGTGATTTTTTGTCTAGTTGGCAAATAATTTTGTCGAATCCAAAAAATAATTAAAACCAATAAAAAATCATGGGGTTAACTCATGAAATCGTGTATTTTTACCTCGATAATATTATTTGCTAATAGTTAAAACCACTAAAAATAGCAAAAACTTATGGGTTGTAGCTCTTGAAATCGTGAATTTCCTTTGCAAAATATTTGACAATGGGTTCAAAATGCTAAAATGGCCGAAAATTGCAAGTTATAGCTCGTAAAATCGTGAATATTTCCCTCTGTGAAATTATTTGCCAACTAGTCGAAAATGCTAAATATGGCCAAAAATAGTGAGTTATGGGTCAGTGAAATCATAAATTTTTCTCTTTGTAAAATTATTTACCAACATGTCAAAAGAATTAAAAGGGCCAAAACTTATGAGTTATAGCTCATTAAATGGTGAATTTTGGCTTCCACAAAACTATTTGTCAACAGGTTGAGATCACTAAAAAAGCTAAAAATCATTGGTTATAGTTCATGAAACCGTCAATTTTAGATTCTGGGAAATTATTTGCCAAGAGATCGGAATGACCAAATGTGGCTAAAAATCGTTGGTTGTAGATCATGAACTTGTGAAGTTTTACCACAGTGAAATTATTTGCCAACTGGTTGAAATAACTAAATATTCCAAAAATCTTGGCTCATAGCCAATGAAATTGTGATATTTTTCCTCCGTAAAATTATTTGCCTACTAGTCGAAATAACTAAATATGTTCAAAAATAGTGGGTTAGAGCTTGAGAAATCGTGAATTTTTTACTCTGAGAAATTATTTGCTATGGGATCAAAATGAAGTAAAATGGCAAAAAATCATGGTGTAACTCATAAAATCATAAAATTTTGCTCCGTGAAATTATTTACCAGCGGTTCGAAACCACCTAAAATAGCCAAATATCATGGATTGTAACTCATTAAATTGTGAATGTTAGCCTCTGTGAAATTATTTGCCAATGGGTTATACCATTAAAAATGGATAAAAATCAAAAGTTATAGCTCATGAAATAGTAAATTTTTACCTTCACGAAATTATTTGCCAATTAATCAAAAAACTAGATATGGCTGAAAATCATGGGTTATAGCTCATGAAATGACGAATATTTTTCTCTATGAAATTATTTACCAACTAGTCAAAATAACTAAATATGACTAACAATCATAGGTTATAGCTCATTAAATCGTGAATTTTTACCTCCGTAAAATTATTTGCCAACAGGTCAAAATAACAAAAATAACAAAAAAATTATGGGTGTATAGATCTTGAAATCGTGAACTTTTACCTTTGTAAAGTTATTTGTCAACGAAAAATTATTTTCCAATGTGTCGAAACTACTAAAAGTGGCAAAAAGTCATAGGTTATAGCTCATTAAATCGTTAATTTTAGCGTCCATGAAATTATATGCCAATGGGTCAAAACTACTAAAAATGGATAAAAAATCATTGGTTAAAGATGATTAAATCCTAAATTTGGAATTCCAAAAAATTATTTGCTACAAGCGGAAACAACTAAAAATGGGTAAAAATTAGGGGTTATAGCTCATAAAATCCTAAAATTTTGCCGCCATAAAATTATTTACCAACGGGACGAAACCACTAAAAATAGTAAAAACACGTGGGTTATAATTTGCCAATTGGTCAAAATAACTAAAAATAACAAAAAATCATAGGTTATAAGCTCACAATTTAATGAGTTATAACTAATGATTTTTGCCTGTTTTTAGTGATTTTTATATGTTGGAAAATAAATTTTTGAAGACTATATTCATGATTTAATAAGCTATAACCCATGGTTTCTGGCCATTTTTAGCGGTTTCGATCCATTGGCAATAATTTTATGGAGGCAAAAATTCATGATTTCATTAGCAATAGCTCATGATTTTTGGACATATTTATTTATTTCAACCAGTTGTTAAATGATTCCATTGAGCATAAAATTCTCTATTTCATGAGCTACAATCCACGATTTATGGCTATACTTAGTTTTTTCGCTACTTGGTAAATAATTTCGTGGAGGCCAAAATTCACAATTTCATGAGCATTAACCCATGATTTGTTTGCCCTTTTTCTATTTCGTACCTGTAGGGAAATAATTTTTTATTTGTTAAAAATTTATAATTTTATGAGTTATAACTAATATTTTTTGGTCATATTTAATTACTTCGACCAGTTGACAAATGATTTCACAGAGGCAAAAATTTACCATGTGATGAGCTATAAACCTATAACCCATGTTTTTTTGCCACTTTCACTAGTTTTGACCGGTTGGCAAATAATTTCGCGGAACCAAAATTCACGATTTAATAAGCTATAACCCATGATTTTATTCTATTTCTAGTAGTTTTGACCCGTTGGCAAATAATTTTATAAAAGCCAAAATTAATAATTTAATGAGATATAACCCACAATTATTGGCTATTTATAGTGATTTCAACCTATTAGCAAATAATTTGGCGAATGCCAAAATTCATGATTCAATGAACTATAACCCATGATTTTAACTATTTTTAGTGGTTTTGACCCATTGGTAAAAATTATCATTGAGGTAAAAATTCACGATTTTATGAGCTATACCTCATAATTTTTGGTCATTTTTATTGTTTCGACCTGTTGACAAATAATTTCACAAAAAAAAAGAAATCATAATTTCATGAGCTATAACCACCATATTGGCCTTATTTAGTTCTTGTGAGTAGTTGGCAAATAGTATTATGGAGGCAAACGCTTATTATTTAATGAGCTATAGTCGACGATTATTAGCCATATTTAGTTATTTAAACTAGTTGGCAAATGATTTCATGCAGGCAAAAAATTCATCATTTCATGAGCTATAACCCATGATCTTTTTTTGCCATATTTAGTTCTTTTCGACTAGTTGGCAAATAATTTCGCAAAGGCCAAAGTTCACGATTTCATGAGCTGCAACTTTTGATTTTTGGCTATTTTTAATGGTATAGACCTATTGACAAATAATTTTACTAAGACCGAACTTCACAATTTAGTGAGTTATAATCCACGATTTTTTGCTACGTTTAGTGGTTTTGACCCACTGGTAAATGTTAAATTGTTAGTTTTGGCTTCACTATGTCCTCTGGCTTTTATTAGGCATTTGTCATTATCCAATTTCTTTGTTCGTATCCGCCATTAAATTATTAATTGCTCAAGATTTAATATTTTCCGTTTTATATATTAGCGAGCTTCACGTCTCTCGCTTATCTCATTTGTTTCTATTATGAACAATTTGTTTCTATTATGAACACTGGGACTCAGACAAATATAATTTGATTTTTATTGGAATCCTGAACTCCAACAAACTGCATCTCACAAAATCGCAATGGCGGCTGTTCGTCGGATGGCCTCTATTCCCGTTCTCTCTCGCTCATTATCTAGCTGCATCTCGCTCTCTTCTTCTCAGAGGAAGTAATTAATTCTTAGTGTGGTCTAATTTTTTTGAGATCATTGTTTCTTTTGATTGGAGTCCTAGCCTCATAGAGGTATTGGTTAGCTTGATTCAGGAGATTCATTTTATTGAAGAAAATATTATCTATGTTATTAATCTCGTAACATTTTCATATCATGAACAAAAATAGAGATATATGCATGGACTTTGATTGTAATTTATACATATATCTTTTGGTAATATTTGTGATTTACCTAGCATCAGTTTTGAGGAAAACATCTCTTTCATTGTTTCTTATGGTTTTCAAATAGTTGGAGAGATTTTTCATTAGTATGAGCCTTTTTGTCAAGCAATTTGTATATATTCTGGTGGGAATATTTGCTGTGATAATTCATTTTTTAAAGTAAACGTCAGACCTAAACTTTATTGATAGAAAAGAATAACGGATTTACAAAGATGGGGATACAAAGAGATTATAGAGAGGTGAGCGTAAAATAGAAATATGTATGTGGTGGTCTACTTTTACGCAGTGGCA
>NC_033794.1:10701848-10720627 GCF_001876935.1 Asparagus officinalis | reverse complement strand
GTGATCAAGCCACAACTCCACTAAACGTGAAGTACTCCTCCTAACATCTTCTTCCATCAGATTCTTTAAGTTGAAAACATGCTCAAACGTTCTATATTGGTTGAGGATTGTTGATTTGGACACAATTTTTTTCTTAGATTTTAATTTAGGATGTTTTTCGGTTTGGATTAGAATTTGGATTTAAATTTAAGGTCCTATCGTTTTAGTGTTGAAAGAGGTGCAAAACGCAGGAGAAAACAACAGCTGAAAAATCTCTCTGGTCAGTCGACCGACCAGAGACAATCGGTCTATCGACCAGAAGTTTGTTTTGTGTACAGGAATCGTGCACGCGAGCGGTCGACCGATGAAAGGGTATCAGTCGACCGATGAACACCTACTGGTTGACTGATGAGGCTTCATCAATCGACCGATAGCGGGTAATTAGGCCGATTTGTGTCCTAGCCTGTTTTGGATTTGAGTTTGATATAAATAGAAATATTTTTTCTAGGGTTTAGAGAGAGAGAGAGAGATATAACAGAGAAAAGAGGTTGTTCTGAGCACTTAGAGAGGGAGATTAATGAGAGGGAGTGAGATCTTGTTGGTTAGGGTTATTTTGATTGTTTGAGAGAGTTGTAACCTCTTGTACTTCTTCTCCATATAGTGAAATCTCCCCATCATCTCCCCGTGGACGTAGGAAATTTGTCGAATCACATAAATTCTCTGTGTTTGTGATTGGTTTTGGTTGTTCTCATTGTGAATTGTGCTCGTGGTGTTCTTCTAGCATTGTTTACCGACTTGTTGTGGATTGAGTCCGCTTCCGCTGGACACAACATTTAGGACCAGGATTCGGATGTGAATTTAAGGTGTTATTGATTTAGGACAACGATTTAGATTTGATTTAACGTGTTATTGATTTAGGACTAGAATTTGTATTTGAATTTAAGGTGTTACGTAGGGTTATTATTAGGACTAGGATTCCAGAATCCACACTCCATTCCAACTCTATAATTTTTAATGATAATTTTTTTAGAGAAAGTCCAAGTTAAATTTGGTGGATTATGATCTCACTTTGTGGATTTTCTCTCTCCTCTTCTCTTGATTTATTTAAATATTTAATATATTTAAATTAAAAGTGCGTATATTTAATTTTAAAATATTCCATATCCCTAAATTATTTATTTACTAACATTGAACGCATTTAATTTCAAAGTATTTATAATCAACTTATTTTTTATTTAATTCATTTAAATAAAATGAAATACATTTTTTATTTAATCAACTTATTTTTTATTTATAATCAACTTATTTAATTCAACTTATTTTTTATAATCAACTTATTTTTTATTTAATTCATTTATAATCAACTTATTTAATTCATTTAAAATGAAATATATTTTAATACTATTTAATAACTTAACATATTTAATATTTATTATTTAAATATTAAATATTATATTACATTCATTGATTTGGGTCTGATGTCAATGAGAATTCTTAGACTCTCGGTCTCGTGTGACACTACTATTTCATGCTTCATCCTACGTAACCAAACTTTAATGATTATCTCAATCAGACCTTAAAATTTGCGTCATTCATTGTTTCATTTGTACAGGAAAGATCACGCATTACGCAGGTAAATATGTAATTCACTTTCTTATGGAAAAAGGGTTAATTGCATATAGACCAATCATTGTTTTAAATTTACTGCCCTTGTAGTTTCATTGTTACAGATAGACCCCCGTGGGTTATATTTCTTTCACCTCTACCCTGCGTGAAATTTTGGCAGATATTTGCCCCTCAATGAAATTAGAGAGTCTGAGAGTAAAAGAGCTATAAAAGGTTTTAAACCCCAGGAGTCTTTCTGTACCCATGAAACTACAGGGGTAGTAAGTTCATCAAAATAGCGATATTACCGCACAAGGGGTGTGTTGTGAATTTAACGCTGAAACCCCTAATGCAACAGAAACGCAGTATAGAAAAAAGTACACCAAGATTTACGAGGTTCGGCAACTGCCTACGTCCTCGGGAGCCACACAGATAATTTCTTATTAATCAAACAAGAAATTACAATTTAGGAGCAGATCTCAAAACTGAGATTTCTCAAATAAACACTATAGCTACAGTGTTAATAAATAAAGGGTATGAACCCTTACAATTCTCACTTGAGAATAAATGAATAACCCCACTTTATAAATCCCTCTTTAATTTCCTCTAGTTCTCTCTCTTCTTTAATCCACTTCTTAATCTCCCCTCAAAACAATTTGAGAGCTGGAGATGAATGAAATCACTGCTGTGATTTAATTGGAAACGCGACTGCGTTTTGGGGCTTCGCCGCCAGAGAAAAATCGGAGGAGAAGGGAGGGAGAAAAACGGCAGCAAAACCCTAGGGCCAAAGGGGGTATATATAGGTGGATTGAAGGGCTGGCGACAGCCTGTCGCCAGCGGCTAAACCTGACGCAAAGGTCAGGTTCGAACGCAGAGCAAAGGGGGGGTTCGAACGCCGACTTTGAAGGGTGCGTTCGCCGAAGTGTGCGTTCGCCGAAGGTTGCGTTCGTCGACTTCGCCTGCGTCATCTCCGCCATTCTCGAGCTCGTCGGAGCTCCTCCGCCGTCGGAGGTTTGTTTCCACCCCCAATTCTAACAATCTCCCACTTGGAGACCAAACCGACGTCAGTAGGCTATCTCAACAAGCTCCTCCTCCTGTGTGGCTCTGCCCTCATCATCTATGCATGAAGGCCAACTGAAGTTGCGCACAACTCCAGTTTCTGAACTGTCACCGTCTTTGTTAACATGTCTGCTGGATTCTTACTTCCTGGAATCTTTTCCAGTTTCAACACGTCATCTTCCAACAGGGATCTGATGAAGTGGTACCGAAGCGCAATATGCTTCGTTCTAGAATGAAATGCTGAATTTTTCGCCAAGTGTATCGCACTCTGGCTATCACTGTGCAAAACATTCTTCTCCTGTTTGAATCCCAGCTCTGTTAACAAACCCTGAACCCATATCATCTCTTTACTGGCTTCAGTCACTGCAACATACTCAGCTTCTGTAGTGGATAGGGTAACGATCTTCTGTACCTGTGACATCCAACTAACAGCTGTAGTTCCAACGGTGAATACATAGCCGGTGGTGCTTCTTCGGTGATCAACTTCGCCGCCGAAGTCTGCATCTACGTACCCTTGCACTTCTACCTCTCCCTTACCAAAGTGCAAACACTTCTGTGTGGTGCCTCGTAGATATCTCAGAATCCACTTGACCGCTTCCCAATGAGCTTTTCCTGGATCCGACATAAACCGGCTGACCACTCCCACTGCATGGCCAATATCTGGTCTCGTACAGACCATTGCGTACATCAAGCTTCCGATAGCTGAGGCGTAAGGAACCTGAGCTATACTCTCTTTCTCTTCTTCTGATTGAGGAGACTGATCCTTTGACAGACGAAAATGGCTGGCCAAGGGTATGCTCACAGGCTTGGCATCGCCCATGTTGAATCTCTGCAAAACACGGTTGATGTACTCCGTCTGAGATAACTGCAAGAGACCTCTCTTCTTATCTCTCGTGATTTGCATTCCAAGGATCTTCTTCGCTGAATCCAAGTCCTTCATGTCAAACTCTTTTGACAGCTGCTGCTTCAAACTCTTGATATCCTCCATATCTGCTCCTGCAACCAACATATCATCAACATACAGCAGTAGGATGATATAGCTGGACTGATAATTTTTTGAAGTAGCAACAGTGGTCGGCGTTGCACTTCTGAAAACCTTCCTGTCAAACTTCTTGTACCACTGTCTTGGGGCTTGTTTCAGGCCATACAAGCTCTTCTTGAGTCTGCACACCAGGTTCTTCTTCTTTTCTTCTGAGAAACCTTCTGGCTGGTGCATGTATATCTCCTCTTCTAGATCTCCGTGAAGAAACGCCGTCTTCACGTCTAACTGCTCGAGATGAAGATCTTCAATTGCTACAATACTCATCACGGTCCTGATAGTATTTAGCTTCACCACGGGAGCGAAAATATCGGTGTAGTCAATTCCTTCCTTCTGCTGGAAACCTTTGACAACCAATCGGGCTTTATATCTCCTGGAACCATCCTGCTCCTCTTTCACCCGGTACACCCATTTGTTGTGGAGTGCCTTCTTACCCGTGGGCAACTCAGCTAGTTCCCACGTCTGATTTGAGATGAGAGACTTCATCTCATCTTTCATGGCAAGCTCCCACTTGCTCGTATTTCCACACTGACAAGCTTCATCAAAGCTTTCAGGCTCCCCACCATCTGTCAATAACAGATAGTTCATGTATCTCCTGTTGGGTACAGGAGGACGAGAAGATCTTCTCAAAATCGGAGCTGGTGCATCGGGCTCCTGCGCACCATCTTGTCCAACAGTCCCTTCTTGCTGAGGACCCTCTGCATTGGGTTCTTCCGAGAGGTTACTCGGGACATCATCTGCATCTACAAATATTGACTCGCTCTCTGAGTCATCAGTCTTGTGCATGTCCTTGTACATCACCTTCTCGTTGAATATCACATCTCTGCTCCTGATCACCTTCTTGTTTTCGTTGTCCCAAATGCGGTAGCCGAACTCATCTTCACCATAGCCGATGAAAGTGCATTTCTTTGACTTGGGATCAAGCTTATTCCTGCCTTGATCACTAATATGCACGTAAGCTACACAACCGAAAACTTTAAGATGTGAGAGTTTTACCTCCTTTCCGCACCATACCTCCTCTGGTATTCTGTGCTCCAATGGAACCGATGGACCTCGGTTGATCAAGTAAGCTGCTGTGTTGACCGCTTCTGCCCAGAACTGCTTCGGTAGGCCTGATTGTACTCGAATGCTTCTGGCTCTCTCTGTCAACGTTCGGTTCATCCGCTCAGCTACACCATTTTGCTGAGGCGTACCGGGCACGGTTCTCTCCATTCTGATCCCGTGCTCATAGCAGAACTTCTTGAATCCGGTGTCTTCATACTCACCGCCATTGTCGGTCCTGAGCTTCTTTATTCTCAGACCGGTCTCATTCTCGACCATAGCTTTCCATCTCCTGAAAGCCTCAAATACTTCTGACTTATGCTTCAGAAAGTAGACCCATACTTTCCGAGAGTGATCATCGATAAAAGTCACGAAGTAGTGTTTTCCACCAATGGACGCGGTGGTTGTTGGTCCCCACACATCTGAGTGAACGAGCTCTAGCTTCTCTTTCTTGGGGGTTCTGCCACTTGTCTGAAAGCTGACTCTCTTCTGCTTTCCAAGTATACATTCTTCACACATATCCATCTCCACTGACTGCAGTCCTGGGAGTTTTCCCTTTGTGTGCATGATTTTCATCCCCTTCTCACTCATATGACCGAGTCTCTGGTGCCATAGCTTTGAAGTCTCATTGCCTGCTGCAACTGAGATCGAACAACGTGCACCTGCTGTCATATATAGGGTACCAGTCTTCCTACCTCAGGCAAGCATCATTGTGCCCTTTGAGATCTTCCAATCATCTCCATGGAAGGTCATGGTATATCCTTCGCCAGCCAACTGGCCTACGGATATTAAATTCTTTCTCAGGTCGTGATACGAGTTGCCGTGCAACAGCTCCCATACTGACCCGTTCAACTTAATTTTCACCACGCCTTTGCCCACAATAGCACATGGTTGATCATCACCAAGATATACGTATCCAAGATTTCCGGGGGTATACTTCTCGAAGAATTCTTTCTGAGAGGTAGCATGGAACGACGCTCCTGAATCTAACACCCAAGATTCCTCCTTGCTCTCCAAAGAGCATATCAATGCGTCGTCTCCTCCTGAAGTGGAGGTGACATTCACCTCTGCCTTCGCCTCCTTCTCCTTCTGTGCACTCTTGCACTGATTCTTGTAATGCCCGGTCTTTCCACAATTCCAACACTCGATAGCCTTCGAGCTGTTGCTTGGATTCCTTGATTTGGACCTCCTGTCCTTTGATCTACCTCTGAAGTTTGATTTTCCTCGTCCGTTTCTGGTTGAATTTCTACCTCTTGACTCTGTATGCAATACTGAAGAGGTTGTAGCTTCACCAGTCTCTCGCCGTCGGATCTCCTCACTGAGAACCAAATCACGAACGTCGTCGAACTTCAACTTTTTGTTTCCCGACGAGCTACTCACAGCTGTGACTGTAGCGTTCCAACTCTCTGGTAGGGAATGGCAATCTGGTAAATAACCAAGCCCAAAACCAACAGGAATTCGTGTGAACAGAATCCCAAACGAACCAGGAAACCCCCGATGAGTCGACTCATGACTGAGATGAGTCGACTCGACAGAAACTGGACAAAACTTAACAACCAGCGATGAGTCGACTTATGACAGTCATGAGTCGACTCAACCTGATGAGTCGACTCATAACAGTCATGAGTCGACTCACAGGCTGAAAACTGGGTACTTCGATTCTTCTGCTCGTCGTCTTGTTCCACGCTTTCTCCTGTGTTCCCTTATACTGTTTGACACCTCCTATTCTCATGCTAGTATGAGAATCATCTATCCTCAAGCTCCCATGAGGATCGCTAAGTTCCGAAGAGAATATACACCCGTATCATGTGTCCCCTCTTTAAGAATTTGAAGTCCCGTTCAAGTTAGAACTTTTGCTGAGGAAACTCTCGAGCTCCTCCATCTTTTCTGCACCACCTGGCCTTGCTAGGAATCCGGTCTCGACATCCGATCGGAAACAACTCATTCGTCCCGCGTCTCGTCATAGTCACCGTTCGCTCTAAGTTGCAATCCTTTGTCGATGGCTTTTCTGGAAGTCTAATGCATAGCGAGACAAACTTCTTACTTGCATTCACTAGTCTCTTCGCTCGCGTCACCGTCCCCAAGCTTGTCTCCTTCGGAAGAGATGTCGAACGAAATATGAACTTTACACCATCCTTAGTGAAGGTGTACTTCTGAGCCCGCCTCTCGTAGATCGCATATCTATCCCATAAGTACGGATTGCCCAGTATAATCTGACAAACATCCAATGGAACGACATCGCATGTGACCTCGTCAATATACGACTCGTGGAGCGCAAATCTGACAGTGCATTGATCAACTACACTCAGTTTCTCCTCCTTCTGAATCCACCCCAATGGATAGGGCTTCGGATGCTTGACCGTCTTCAGACCCAGCTTCTGAACCAAGGCTTCGGATATCAAATTCTTCTCGCTGCCCGAATCAACAATGGCATCAACCAAACTGGTCTTCACTTGCAACTTAAGAACAAAGAGATGCTCTCTCGGGTCGTCGTCCTCTTTTGTGGCATGTTTTCCCGCCATAAGGTTGAGACTGTTGTTGGGCTCTGTCATCCCCGGGATTTCCTTCGGACCTTGAGCTATCATGTATGCCTTTTTCTCCTCCTTCCTCTTCAACCCTCTTGGTTTCAGATGAGGATACTTCTCCCAGCACCGATCAGCTGTATGTCCTGTCTTCTTGCAGTGATTACAAATCAGCTCTGCTTTCCCTGGATCACCATTTTTCTTCTCCTCCTTAGATTGAGAACCACTAGACTCGCCTCCCGTCTGTTTGGAGTCTCCCTTAGCCTCGTTGCCCTTCTTTTGCCTACCCTCAATGGCAATTGCCTTCACGCTCGCCTCTGCAATTGATTCCACCGTGAATAGCCTCATCTCCTTTCGGATGTGATCGCTCAATCCCGTCATATACTTTATAAACACGGAATATTCCTCTGTCGTAATGTTGAGGACCATCGCCTGCTGCTGGAACTCCGTAGTGTATTTTTGAACGGTTTGATTGACCCTTTGGCGCAAGCCGTACCACTTGTACCAACGTTCTTCAAGGAATCCCACCGGGTAGAACTGCTTCCTAAGTAGCTCCTTGAACTTGTTCCACGACACCGCCTTCTTCTCCTGTTTGCAGTAGGATTTTCACCACGTCAACGCGTGCCCTGAAAGCTTCAAAGTCGCAAACACAATCTTCTCTTTCGACGAATAGCCATAAAGAGTAAAATACGTCTCCATCCGCTCGATCCAGTCATCAAGCCTCTCGACGTCAACACTCTTCACCTTGTTTGCCACCTCCATGGATAAGACTGACGAGTTGTGTGAGAGTCGAACCTATCGTCTCGATCTGCTTCTCCAATGCATCAATCCTCGTTGAATTGTCTCCTTCAGCCATCTTCTTCTTCCTTAAAACTCGGACTCCTTCCAATGAAATAAGGATCTTGCCAAGCTCCTTGTATTGCGAACGAGTCAGGACCATGCACAGGATGCCCCCTTCGTAGGATATGTTCGCTCTGATACCAACTTGATACAAGTTGCCGTGCGAGCACCCTTTGGTCGCGGAATTACCAAAAGGTGGGTTGAGAAGAGGACGACCAAAACACAAGAACAATTCAGTTTGGCGAAGGAAAATACCTTCTCTAGATTATGAAGAACAAAAGATTACAATCTTTCCCTCACAATCTCACTCTAGAATTGAAGAACAAACTCTCCAAATCTCAATCTAGCAATTACAAGTTAATCTCTCTTGATTTAACTCTCTGATTGTTTAGAAACCCTAAAACAATCCCTTATATAGGTGTACAAACGTGGATGGCAGTTTGGTAAATAACCAGACCCAAAACCAACAGGAAAACGCGTGAACAGAATCCCAAACGAACCAGGAAACCCTCGATGAGTCGACTCATGACTGAGATGAGTCGACTCGACAGAAACTGGACAAAACTTAACAACCAGCGATGAGTCGACTTATGACAGTCATGAGTCGACTCAACCTGATGAGTCGACTCATAACAGTCATGAGTCGACTCACAGACTGAAAACTGGGTACTTCGATTCTTCTGCTCGTCGTCTTGTTCCACGCTTCCTCCTGTGTTCCCTTATACTGTTTGACACCTCCTATTCTCATGCTAGTATGAGAATCATCTATCCTCAAGCTCCCATGAGGATCGCTAAGTTCCGAAGAGAAGATACACCTGTATCAGGTCGGGAATATGCCTGACATCCTTCAGCTCCCATACTGATCCGTTCAACTTAATTTTTACCACGCATTTACCCACAATAGCACATGGTTGATCATCACCAAGATATACGTATCCAAGATTTCCGGGGGTATACTTCTCGAAGAATTCTTTCTGAGATGTAGCATGGATCGACGCTTCTGAATCTAACACCCAAGATTCCTCCTTGCTCTCCAAAGAGCATATCAATGCGTCGTCTCCTCCTGAAGTGGAGGTGACATTCACCTCTGCCTTCGCCTCTTTCTCCTTCTGTGCACTCTTGCACTGATTCTTGTAATGCCCGGTCTTTCCACAATTCCAACACTCGATAGCCTTCGAGCTGTTGCTTGGATTCCTTGATTTGGACCTCCTGTCCTTTGATCTACCTCTGTAGTTTGATTTTCCTCGTCCGTTTCCTCTGGTTGAATTTCTACCTCTTGACTCTGTATGCAATACTGAAGAGGTTGTAGCTTCACCCGTTTCTCTCCGTCGGATCTCCTCACTGAGAACCAAATCACGAACGTCGTCGAACTTCAACTTATTGTTTCCCGACGAGCTACTCACAGCTGTGACTGTAGTGTTCCAACTCTCTGGTAGGGAAGACAAAAGTATCAACGCCCGAACTTCCTCATCAAACTCAATCTTAACTGAACTCAATTGGGTTGTAACCGTATTAAGTTCATTGAGGTGTTGTGCTACTGACGCGCCTTCCGCCATTTTCAGATTGAATAACCGCCGCATCAAATGAACTTTGTTCGCGGCTGATGGCTTCTCATACATGTTTGAGAGTGCTGCCATAAGACCTGTCGTGGTCTTCTCCTTCGCTATGTTGAACGTAACATTGTGAGTCAACGTCAATCTGATAACTCCGAGGGCTTGTCTATCTAGAAGGTTCCACTCTTCTTCCTTCATAGAATCCGGCTTCTTCCCCGATAGTGGTTGATACAGATTTTTCTGATACAGATAATCCTCTATCTGCATTTTCCAGAATCCAAAATCTGTTCCATCAAATTTCTCAAGTCTTATTTTTCCTTCATCTACGGCCATGGCTCCCACTTGAATCTGACTTTCTCTAGATCGTTTCACGCTCTGATACCAGTTGTTGTGAATTTAACGCTGAAACCCCTAATGCAACAGAAACGCAGTATAGACAAAAGTACACCAAGATTTACGAGGTTCGGCAACTGCCTACGTCCTCGGGAGCCACACAGATAATTTTTTATTAATCAAACAAGAAATTACAATTTAGGAGCAGATCTCAAAACTGAGATTTCTCAAATAAACACTGTAGCTACAGTGTTAATAAATAAAGGGTATGAACCGAGAGAAAGAATCGGAAGAAAAGGGGGGGAAGCTCAGCAACTTCAAAACCCTAGCCTGGGTTTTCTTTTATAGGCGGAGAGGAGAGCTGGCGACAGCCTGTCGCCAGCGGCTAAACCTGACGCAAAGGTCAGGTTGGGGGGGAGGGGGGGGGGGGGGTTCGAACGCCGACTTCGAAGGGTGCGTTCGCCGAAGTGTGCGTTCGCCGAAGGTTGCGTTCGTCGACTTCGCCTGCGTCATCTCCGCCATTCTTGAGCTCGTCGGAGCTCGTCGGAGCTCCTCCGCCGTCGGAGGTTTGTTTCCACCCCCAATTCTAACAGGGTGGGGGTCCTATGTGTATTTAACCTTATTCATAGATTAAGTTCTTGTATGAAATTTGTTAAGAATGCAGCTTCTGTTTGAAATCTTAACAGGTTGGGCAGACAAGATACATGGGCTCACGTCCCAACTGATGGTCCTCATCACGCGCAAGTTCTTCGCGAGCCAATTGGCGTTGCAGGTCAGATTATAGATTATGCCATGGAATCTCCCGATGCTTCTGTTTGCTTGGAAGATTGGTCTGGCTCTGGCATGTGGAAACGCGCTCGCGCTTAAAACTGCAGAGCAGACCCCTGCGTTTGCTTTGTATGTATCAAAGTTGATTCTCCTCTGCGATGTGATGAATTGTGGTCCATCTTGTGATATAATGGCGTTAAGTTTTTGTTTAAACTGACATTTTCGGTTACAATTTAAATGTACGTGACAGGCTGGACTTCCCGCGGAAGGTGTTCTGAACATTGTGTCTGGATTTGGTCCGACTGCTGGCACTGCTATTGCCGGCCACATGGAAGTTGACAAGGTATTTCTCAGTACATAATGCTATACTCTTGTCTAAATGTCGTGCAGATTGGCATCGAGCCTCTTCTTATCCTAGCAAGTCTATACTTAATTGTAGGTTGCTTTTACTGGATCAACTGATACAGGCAAAATCATACTCGGACTCACTGCAAAAAGCAACCTTAAAGCCAGTGACATTGGAGCTTGGAGGCAAGTCTCCAATGATCATAGTTGATGATGCTGACGTTGATCAAGCTGTAGAGCTTCGACATTCTGCATTGTTCTTCAATCAGGTTTATTCTAAACCATATGATTCACGAGTTAATTGTCATTTTTATGGGGAAATTTCCTTTTTGCAGGGACAATGCTGTTGTCCTGGATCTCGTACTTTTGCACATGAAGTATTTATGACAAATTCGTAGATAAAGAATTAGCACGGGCTTTGAAACATGTTGTTGGTGATCCTTTAGGAAAGGGTGATGAGCAAGGTCCCCAGGTACATTAATACATATATATATTCTCTCTATATACATAATTATAACCCTTTTATAAACCTTTGTGACTAATTTGTTCTCTATGTCATCACAACCTCAGATTGATGATAAGCAATTCAAAAAGATTCTGGGGTACATAAAATCAGGTTTAGATTCTGGTGCTTCCCTCATAACTGGAGGTGAAAGAATAGGTAGCAAGGGATACGTTATTGAGCCAACCATTTTCTCCGATGTGAAAGTACATAATTGTTGATATTCTTTCTTGTAACATCTTCATCCTTCAATTATGCCGACTTGAGATTTATTATTCAATTCTCATATTCAACAGGATGATATGGCGATTGCAAAGGACGAAATCTTTGGACCAGTGCAAACCATTCTAAAATTTAAGTGAGTGTTTAATCTTTCAGACAATTTCAGTTATCTTGGCAATTCAAACTGCTAGAGATTTACATTCAGTAAATTTTTTCAGGTCAGTGACCTGGATGAGGCGATAAAAAGGGCAAACAATTCACGTTACGGGCTAGCTGCTGGGGTTTTCACAAGCAACATTGGCAAGGCTAACACTCTAGCTCGAGCATTGGAAGTTGGGACTGTGTGGGTTAAATGCTTCGATTCCTTTCGGGGGATACAAGATGAGCGGGCATGGAAGAGAGAAGGGTATTGATAGTCTCAAGAGCTATTTGAAGGTTAAGTCAGGAGTAACCCCTCTCAAGAACCCTGTTTGGCTGTAGATATCGTTATGCAAGTTTTCTAGAAGAGAGATGATGATGAAAATGGTGTTTTATGTCATGAATAAGATTTTGGTAGGATTGTTACATCAAGTAGCTTGAACTACTCCCGATCCTATTTTCTTTATATATAATCTTTTCTTGGTGCCAAGATCTACTACATCAATGATTGATTCATCAAAATAAAAGCAGGAAACAAACTTTCATCACCTCTTGTTATTGCACCACTAACGCTTCATCCCCATGCATTCCAGTGGCATCACTGAAAATCTCTTCAGATAATTGCAGTGGTAGCAGAACATTTTAACCTTGTCGGTTTTTGTGATTGTTTCCAAGTATGGTGAAGATGATTTGAAGATTCATTCCTCAAGAACCAATTTATTTATTATTCTTGAAGAATTGAACACATGGTGCCAACTTTAGTTGATTCACCTCTTGTGGGTTTCGAGTATTAGCAAGTCTATCAGCATATTGTAAAACTATTGTGCTCACAGGACAACATTGTGACATAAAGACATCAGTTATGTTGGAAGTGGTTAAACTACATCAAAAGCTGAGGAAGAAAATGATCAAAATTTTAATAGGTTCCCATATCTGGCTAATATACGTAGTTTGATGTAGATATACCAGATAGTATATGTTTATAGGAAACATAAGGCTTGTGAAATACTGAAACCAGCAAAGGTTGTTGTTTATATGTTAATTAATGGAAGAATTCCTTACACATTCTGTTCAGTTTCAGTAACAAAACTAGAAATAGAAGAACTAAATATCATTTCCAGATAAGGGAATAGTGACATGATATGCCCCGTTTTCTCTTGCTGAGATTTCAAGTGCGTTCTCTAACCTAATGACGACCTGCTCCATTGATGGGCGCTGCTGTTTATGAGCAGTGCACGAGAGAGCTAGCTTGAACACGAGCTCAAAAGCATCTACTGAGAATTCCCCATTCAGTCTGGGATCAGCAAAGTCTGAAATGTTACCGCCTTTTATAAGGAGTTTGGCCTGTGTAGAAACATACATTACGTTTTTGAGTACGTACCGTTACAGTAAAATTGAACCAGAAAGATTGAAAAGGGCCAATCATTGGCTTTACCATTTTACTCAGCAGCATAGGCTTTGTGACGTTCATATTGATGACTCGCTTCCCTGAAATAATTTGTAAAAGTACAATCCCGAAGCTGTATACATCACCAGCTGCATTCACACGGTGATTTTGACGGTAGTCAGGATCAACATATCCTAATGTCCCTCTCACTTCAGAGCTGACATTTGAAACACCAAGCTCCATTACTTTAGATAAGCCAAAATCTGATAGTTTTGCTTCAAAATCATCCCCTAGAAGAATATTGGTTGGCTGCACAAGAATACATTGTAGTAGTAGGTGAAAAACTTTTGTACCCTTTGCTGTTCAATAAAGTTTGAATTAACTTAAAAATATCGGCACTTGTTTTACTGAAAGGTAGAATAGCAGTATACTTCAGATGCAAGAAATAAAGACGTATATTATGCATCATCCTTATAAATGATGTGTTCATTGGCTATTCTTTTGACTCCTTTAACTGAAAAAGTAAATGGCCAAGCTGAAGTTCGAATGGAATCTCAAAACTGACCACACACATGCCCCTTATTCCTCTTATATTACTTAATCCAATACATATAACATGATAATTAATCAAATTTTCTTAAGTATGTGATGTTTAAGCAGTTAACTTTGCAAATTATAGCAACAGCAAACATAGAAGATCAAATATGAAAGTGTAACAAAAAACTTAATATTATTCAATTAACCTTGATATCTCTGTGGACTATGCATCCGCCAGTATATGCGTGAAGAAACCAAAGCCCGCGAGCACTACCAATGGAAATCTCAAGTCTCTGAACCCATGAGAGGCATTTTTCCTTTCCTACTATGTACTAGAGAACTCAGTAACTTCAACAATAACTATACTAAAAGCTTGCAAAAAAAAAAAAACATTACCAAATATCCACTCTGATAAACTGCCATTGGGGCATAGCTCATAAACAAGAAAACAATCATCTTCTTCTTCACAATAACCTCGTAAAGTCACAAGGTTTGGGTGTCTAACATGAGACAGGCTCGTAATTTCTCTGACAAATGTCTCTGCATGTCCATCCTTAAGTATGTGCTTAATCGCAACATGCCAACCATTTGAAAGCACACCTTTGTACACCTTCCCTGGTCACCAAAAGAATTAGAAAGTGAAAATTAGTCATCAGAAATTGCATAGAAAATATATTAAGTAAAATAGATGCTTATCAAGGAGATATGACTATCGAGCATAACAAGCATAATTTAATGTCCATGAAATCCAGTTATCTACTACAATATTTTAAACAAGTGGATAAAATTTATGTTTTGGAAATTTATTTTGATTTCTAATGCCACTGTGAGATACAACTCTGACTAATGCTAAATGGAAAGACATCAGAACTGTGACTTGTTTCTCAATAAAATTTCGTCTTACAGCACAAGAAGGGGATCACCATATAATCATAAATTGCATCACATTCAATTTAGCTTGAAAATGACATCCCGCCCGTGATCTAGATTAGTTGCAATCCCACGAAGCAGAATGCGTAACATTCACATGTAAACAAACTAATAACTAGTACATGCTGAACTCAGGTACATTTTATAGACGTATCAAGGACAGTTGTACGAGTTCCAATTTATACGTGTCCAGCAGTTCTTCTCCTTCTTTAAGCTTGTCATATACACATATAAGAAAACTTCAATTGATATTTAGCAGGGTTGGTGGTGGAATTGATTGTTGCATCATCTGAAATTTCTGTTAAGATTTTATCTCAAACCTAAAACGATCATATCATGGAACATTACGTTCACTGTGAACGCAATCACATTCATGGTATTCTCTGTGCCTTATAGCACTGTTTATTTGTAACCAGTATTACACGCATCTGAAGGATTCTATATGCAAAAGCTCCTATTTTTTCTGTTCATGCAACTTCACATACAAACTCACCAGCAATGCCCTGACCAATATAATTTGAAGAATTAAAACTGTTTGTAGCAGCATAGATCTCCTTCAGCGGGATTTCCTTGCAATCAGGCTCCTCGAGTACAAAATCTTCGGAAGCTGCTCGGGAGTTAAAAATAAATATGTGAACAAAACTTTAGTCCATGGCGTTAAGTATCGCATAAAGGTAACTGCTTATCAACAGTAGCTGCAATACCATCATCAATCCGTAGCTCATTTGGTATCGACTTTCTTTTGAACAAGTGCCATATTGTGATAAATATCAGAATCAAAACCACACCAACGGTCCCAATCAGCACCCATACGGCTGCTCTACGTAAAAAGTTGATAAACATTTTATAAGAATGCGGAAAAACTTGAATATTAATTAATGCCTGGATGTTAATCAAAATATGCAGGTAATTTTACCTTTTAAAACCATAGTGCAGCTTCAACCATCACTTTTATCTCGATACATGCATGATAACAGGATCCTGAGGAATTAAAATTTCTAATCATTAGTTCCAGTATTACAAGTATAATCTATCTACACATAAAGTAGAATGGAGAAACCAATTAAGTTAAACTTTCGTGAGGAACAGACACGTCCAAATTGTTATCATGCTTTCAAGATAATAAAAGGGCAATTCCATATACTTTCAGAAACACAAATTGGCATCACAATCATGTACCGCATAATACTGGAAAAGCTGTTGAATTTCAATCTAATGAAAAAAAAAAATTGTCATTTTATCAAGCACCAATGGCGTATGGAAACTATATTGATAGCAATGACGCCGTGATGAAGCATCACATTACGCTCTCTAGTTGACGTTCCTCAATCGTTATACTCTCTCATTGTCTAGGAAAGAACAAGCTCTAGAGTGGGCTGGTAACCAAACGTAAAATATTCTTGTGGAGTTCACACCCAAAAGAAGAAACCCATAGTTCTCCAAATGCCGAAACCAAAACTCATATCGAGACAGACCAAAATTGAAATTCTGAAGAATGAGGGCGAAGCCTGAAGTCTGATTCATGGAATTAATATCAATATCGGTATTAATCTAGTAGTATTACTTATGATTCTTTACTTATAGTACTCTCCAAATTTAATCCAAATTTCAAAAAGAAGATCCTCGATTGAATTATTTATCAAGAGTTCAAATCCAAACTATATACCCATATCAAAAGAAATTTACTCCCTTAGATAAATCAACATGTTTTTTTTTTTGGTTTTGTTACTCACCTTTTCATTAAATTTTTTTTTTGGGTTTGATGAAGGAACTTCCCCGCAATCTTTTGGACCATGGGTATCAAACCCCGAGCGTGGCTACCAAGGCACCCGTAAGTAAATTAATTTCCTGTGGGCGCCCCCCAAGATAGTCCAACTTTTAACATTGGCTACTACTCATAAGCAGCTTACCAACTCAGCTAGACCCTCTTGGTTAAATCAACATGTTATACGTCACAAATTTAAGAACAATTTGCTATATGCTAAGTAACATCATTAGAATCAAAGCATAGCACAAGATTATATGATGTATATAAATAAAAAAGAACCGTATATACCTAGGAATTAAAGGAGCCAGAAACTACTTACTAGTTAACCGAAGGATGCAAAATATTGACGAAAAGGGGAAGACAAAAGGAGTTGAAAGAGGTTAAGATATACACCTCAAAAGGGGGCATGAGCATTGAGCATATCTTTTATATCTTCGCATGCCTTCCTTTATTTGTCTTGGGTTTCAATCTTTGTGTTCTTGGCATTGAATGGTTGAAGTCTAGGAGAGAAGAATTTGGAAGCATCGTCTGATGATAAGGGCTTTGAACTGAAGACAAAAAGGGGACGGTAGCCGGCCAATGGAAAGGACGAGCGAGTGGCTAAAATAAATGCTACTGTTAACCACGGACTGGTTGCCAAATGGTCATGGGGTTTGTAATGGACTGTTTGGACTTCTTAGAATGCTAAAGACGGAGAGAGAGAGAGAGGGAGGGAGAGAGAGAGAGAGAGCAATCACTAGGAGAGAACACAAGGGATTATTGGCTTTTTCCATATCGGCGAAATTAACAGATCGGTATATTATTGTCATGACTAGGTTTCGTATTAGAATCCCCGGGGGGTACGACTACTAAACTGCCCCCTGTTTTTCACAAGGAATGATTCAGAACCGTCTACTCGCATGCGGGCGGTTTGATAGGATATTTAGACGAACCGGCAACAATAAAGTACCAATACTTATTCAATTTCACTATTAAGGTAAAATTTCTCATTGCTAATGAGATTTACACACCAAAACCTCACATGTCTGCATGTGATCCAGTTTAAATGATTAAAAACACTGGTGTGGCAGAGAGTTAAAGCGGGATTCATATTTTAACCCTAAACCAAAAGAAAAAGGCTCAGTTGAAACCCAAAAGTTTCTTACCAACCAAGACCCCTAATTTTCCTCCAAAATTTTTTTCAACCCCAACTTGTATCTCATTTCACTTTTAAATGAATCCAATCGTGACAATTTGACGCCAAAAACATCACTGGTGGTAGATTTTTAGTACTGTGATGTCAAAACTAAATAGATTTTAATATCCTATTGTTACCAGTGCAACTAAATATATCTTATTAATTAGTAAAAAAGTATGAACTAAATATATCTAGGGAAAAATGCTTCCAGCCCCCAAATTCGTAACAAATATGCTTCCCCCTCCCAAGACTTTTTCAACGCTCTAAAAACCCCCAAATTCGTAATAACTGTGCTCTGAGCCCCCAAAACACAAAGCCCAAGAATTTTACACAGGTAAAGACTATAATACCCATTCTCTCTCTCTCTAATATTATATTCGTAATAACCATACAATCCCTCCTCTCTCCCTCCTCCTTCCCCCACCATTTTTGCCCTAGCCCCCTCCGTCCCTTCTGCAACCCTCGTGGCGGCCGAAGCTCCTCTCCGGTCTCACGCCTCGACCCCTCGCCTCCGCTCGCCGAGATCCTCCGTGTCCACCGCCGATCCCAGCGCGGCCTCCGCTCGACCCCTCGCCTCTGTTCCCAACCCAATCCCTCCTCCCCCAGACGCCACATCAAACCCCCCTCTCCATCCCTCAGGTCCATCATCCCCCACCATCTATAGTGCTGTCGTTCTTGGAAATTATTGTACTTTATGTCTTTTCATACAACTTGTGCGTGTGTGTTAAATACTTCATTCATCTTTTTCTGCAGGGAAATTTACCGTGGTTGTTAAGGTTATACGCGTTGCTTGTTAAGGTTACGTGTTGGTTGTTAAGGTTATACGCGTTGCTTGTTAAGGTTACGTGTTGGTTGTTAAGGTTATACGCGTTGCTTGTTAAGGTTATACGCGTTGGTTGTTAAGGTTTCGGGTTGCTTGTTAAGGTTACGGGTTGCTTGTTAAAGTTACGCGTTGGTTGTTAAGATTAACCGTAACCTTAACAAGTAATCCGTAACCTTAACAACCAACGTGTAACCTTAACAAGCAACCCAAA
>NC_033794.1:10672852-10701506 GCF_001876935.1 Asparagus officinalis | reverse complement strand
AATCCCTCCTCTCTCCCTCCTCCTTCCCCCACCATTTTTGCCCTAGCCCCCTCCGTCCCTTCTGCAACCCTCGTGGCGGCCGAAGCTCCTCTCCGGTCTCACGCCTCGACCCCTCGCCTCCGCTCGCCGAGATCCTCCGTGTCCACCGCCGATCCCAGCGCAGCCTCCGCTCGACCCCTCGCCTTTGTTCCCAACCTAATCTCTCCTCCCCCAGACGCCACATCAAACCCCCCTCTCCATCCCTCAGGTCCATCATCCCCCACCATCTATAGTGCTGTCGTTCTTGGAAATTATTGTACTTTATGTCTTTTCATACAACTTGTGCATGTGTGTTAAATATTTCATTCATCTTTTTCTGCAGGGAAATTTATCGTGGTTGTTAAAGTTATACGCGTTGCTTATTAAGGTTACGTGTTGGTTGTTAAGGTTATACGCGTTGCTTGTTAAGGTTACGTGTTGGTTGTTAAGGTTATACGCGTTGCTTGTTAAGGTTACGTGTTGGTTGTTAAGGTTATACGCGTTGCTTGTTAAGGTTATATGCGTTGGTTGTTAAGGTTTCGGGTTGCTTGTTAAGGTTACGGGCTGCTTGTTAAAGTTACGCGTTGGTTGTTAAGATTAACCGTAACCTTAACAAGTAATCCGTAACCTTAACAACCAACGTGTAACCTTAGCAAGCAACCCGAAACCTTAACAACCAACGCGTATAGCTTTAACAACCAACACGTGATCTTAACAACCAACGTGTAACCTTAACAAGCAACCTGTAACCTTAACAACCAACACGTAAATCGTTTGGCTTTTGAAAATTCGTAACATTAACAACCAACGCGTAACCTTAACAAGCAACCCGAAACATTAACAAGCAACCCGAAACCTTAACGAGCAACCCGAAACCTTAACAACCAACGCGTATAACTTTAACAACCAACACGTAACCTTAACAACCAACGTGTAACCTTAACAAGCAACCTGTAACTTTAACAACCAACACATAAATCGTTTGGCTTTTGAAAATTTCATTAAAATTAAAAGTGAAATATTATTACAAAATCTAGCTCACTCCCACTACCTAAAACAAATGTATGCATCATCGTCTTCTTCCTCTACCCTGTCAACGGTCTCAAAACCATGGCAGTCCACCTCCTCATGAGTGTTGAGTGGTAAAATGAAAGTAATCATACATTGCACAGTTTTATGTGGTGCTGTAAGCATGAATTTTCTGAAGAAAAGTATAGAATTGTTACTGCTTTTTATTTTATGAAGTTATGAATTATTATAGTAGAAGTACAAAAAATTAAAGCTTTTTTTTTTCTATTTCCTTCCTTTTTTTTATTTTTATGAAGGTTTTACGAGTTGCTTGTGAATGTTACGGGTTTGCTTGTTAAGGTTACACGTTGGTTGTGAATGTTACGCGTTGATTGTTAAGGTTACGGGTTGGTTGTTAAGGTTACGGGTTGGTTGTTAAGCTTAATCTTCACAATCAACGCGTAACCTTAACAAGCAAACCGTAACCTTAACAAGCAACACGTAACCTTAACAAGCAACCCGTAATCTTAACAACCCGTAACCTTAACAACCGTAACCTTATCTGCAAATAGAAAAGATAACTATCATTGGGTACATGTATATTAAACGTGAAGAAAGAAAATACCGTTGATGCAAGAGAGAAGAGGCATTCTTTTTCGAACAGGAAAACTTATTTTGAAGGGGGAAAATAAAAAAAGAAAAAGATCCCAAAAAGAAAACATGTGACAGGAAGAAACTCTGTTGCTAGTAAATCTAGATGCATTAGTTTCAGAAGCTACAAAGCAACATCAAGTTCGCACGTGTCATTACGAGATCAATTCAATCATTAGCCATCTCTCTGCTCCTCTTCGCTAGGTTGCGCTCCAGCTTGTGTGCATTCTGGTGTCCTCCAAGAGCTTGGGTGCTGTAAAAAGTCTGTCTGCAATAGTTACACGAGAAAACTCGTGCGTGCTCGGGACGAGGCCCAGGCTGCAGGGACAGGTTAAGGTTGAGGTTCTGAGCTTCATGAAATATTCTCGGCGAGCAAAGGCCGAGGGGTCGAGCGAGGGGTCGAGCGGAGGCCGCGCTGGGATCGGCGGTGGACACGGAGGATCTCGGCGAGCGGAGGCGAGGGGTCGAGGCGTGAGACCGGAGAGGAGCTTCGGCCGCCACGAGGGTTGCAGAAGGGACGGAGGGGGTAGAGAGAGAGAATGTGTATTATAGTCTTTACCTGTGTAAAATTATTGGGCTTTGTGTTTTGGGGGCTCAGAGCACAGTTATTACGAATTTGGGGGTTTTTAGAGCGTTGAAAAAGTCTTGGGAGGGGGAAGCATATTTGTTACGAATTTGGGGGCTGGAAGCATTTTTCCCATATATCTATCTTGATAGCCTTTCGATATTAGTCTCTTAAATCATTAGAATAGTCTCACAAATTATTGAAATTGCTATTAAGTCCCCAAATTCTTATTAGTTGCCTTAAAATTAGCCCTTCAGATTGTTGAAATTGTTATTAGGTCTTCTAATCCTATAAGTTGTTCCAAAATAATCCCTCAATTAATCAAGAGCTATAACGGAAGTTACAAGAGTTGGGGGGTTCTGATAGCAAACTTTAATGTTTTGAGAGACTAATTGCAAAATATTAAGGAGTTAGAAGGGAATAATATCGAAAGAAAATCAATTTTTGGATATCCATTGTTAGATTCTAAAAGGTAGTTTAACAAGAGGGTTATAGTTGATTTAGTTTGCGTCATCTATAAACTTATGCATGATTGTTATTCTCTCTTCTTTTAATATGAAAACAGAAATAAATGTAGCTAAGGACCTTTTACAGGATTATTCTTTTCCCAAGATTGGCTAAAGAACCTGGGCTACCAGAGGTGAGAGAACGGTCGGCTGAGCCGGTTTTTATAATTTTTGACAAAGACGAACCAAAGGATCCTAAGATGGTATTTGGGTAGGATTGTTTTTTGAAGCTTATATGCTAGCTTTTAGTGGCTTTTGATTTTTATGATAAAAATATTATAAAAAATTATTTAGGTATTATAGTAATTTGTTTGGTTAAATCTAAGCTTATTTAGATGAGCTTATAAGTTAGTTTTTCAAAAGCTGATGTATACTAGCTTTTTAAAATATGGTTTATAAGCTAACTTATTGTGTATTTTACCAAATATGTAGAAATAAAAAAATCAGCTTAAAAGCTAGTTTAATCAAAAAATAAGCCGCCCTAAACACCCTCCAAATTCGAAACTGAAATTGCTCTCATTTAATTAAGAGAAAATGTTATTTTAACCCAAAGGAAAGGCACATGTTAAAAAAATAGTGAAATGTAGATCAAGAGACATATATACACAATGAAAATAAGTTGAAATATTGAATAACTCAGGAAATATAGAAAGAAAATTTGTGGACCAACCAACAGAAAGAAATAGTATGTTTTAGATAATTCAGAAAGTGGTCGGTTATGTTTGTTCGAAATGAGATTTTCTCAAGCTGAACCATCCAAAACATATTCTAGAATCAAATATAATCATGGAAATTCTGTCCGCTCACTCGATTTAATCAGTTTGAGCAATTAATGATCAACGGTACTGTTATAGTCGTTCTAGTTCTAAAAAGTAATCTCTAATCAATAGTAGACAAGTGTCCCGCATTATGCGTGATCGAGCCAACTTTTCACTTCAAGGTAACCAAAGACCCGGCTCGAACGACTGGACACGCCGACATCTCCTGAGGACGACTCAAAAGACGTTACATGTCAACCCCTTGCTGGGCCGACTTCTTGACCAACCTACTCGGCTGACCATTCGGCTGACATCTCGTGAGGGCGACTCAAAATGCGGTACTTCTCAACCTTCTACAGGACGAATAGAAAGGCAACAACTACCTCGAGGCTTGAGCCCCCTCCCGTGCATTAACATCTAATCACCTCCTAATAAATGTTATTAAATGCATTATGGACACCATCATTTCTCTACCCCCAATAGTCTTTATGACAAATCGGACCACGTCAGCACTGCATGCCCCCAATCACTTCACATTAAATGTAGAAATGACCTCTCCTTCACTCGTCGACCGATACATGTAAAGCAGATGCTGACTTGGCTGCCAACTCATACTCTGTCAAAATTACCATCCTACCCACTACTATAACTATAAATAAAGGTACTATTTTCAACAATAAGGTAAGATTTTCATCTCTAGCTACTGTGCTTAGGAGCTTCTACAGTTCATTTACTTCTTCACTCAAGCATATTACTGATTTGATTGTCGAAGGAACAACTAGGGAACCCAACCTCACCCACTTACGATTTGTTACTTGTTACCTCAGAACCGGACATTCAGAGGGTTAGAGGACCTCCGTCAGCTAAACAGCTTTTTCGATTGGCTGTTTGATATCAGCCATCAACACGTACTGGGTAAGTTTTTGGTCTACCTTTTATGATTATTATATGGGAAATATGATTCTAATGAGCCACCTTAGATTAAATCTAAGAATGCACTTCTCAATGTATGGATTGGGTTATTTTAATGGACGATCTGCTCCATTCATCATGATCTAAATATTTTAAAACATCCACAAATTAAAAATCATGATGTTTTAATATTTCTAACACGTATTTTTCATTGTTTCTTTGGTTGTGTTGTCATAAAACCCTTATTGTTATTATCACTTGATACATTAGTAAATACAACCCAATGTACCTAATTTTTTGTTCATATGTCATCTGAATCATATAGTTCAAAATCAATGGAGTGGAACAAGTAAATTGCTTGTCTATAATCTAATTTTAAAGGTGCATTCTTAGATTCAATCTAAAGTGGCTTATTAGAATCATATTTCCTTTATTATGTATATAATTAGCATTTCTCTACATACGGCATCAGGGGTCCCGTAGCTCAGTTGGTTAGAGCGTTGGTCTTATGAGCCGAAGGTCGCGGGTTCGAGCCCCGCCGGGACCATCTTCTACTATTTCCATAAAATATTTGTTAATATTTTTCCAATTTTTGATACAATAATTTTCTATTTAATATATTCATCCCACATTTCATATACAACTTTAATAAATGTCTAAGCCACAACGGTCATCGAATAATACGTTTTCTCTGTTCCGTTTATTTTCTTCATTATCCTCTAATTCAATTTTAGATCTCCTCTTTGCAACAATGACCTTTTTAATATTTTAAGGTAAAAAATAACAAATACGTTAATCCCGGATGGGGGTGGGCATGTGCCGATTAGAACCGCAGGCCGAATTGGCCCAGCCCACCTTGGTTCAAGAACCGGCCTGATCCATACACGAGACGTGGTTCGGATTGGGTTCCACCGTAAACCCATGGGCAAAGAATCGACCCAGATTGCCTTGGGGGATGGTTATATTTTTTTCAGCAGAAAGTTCCAATCCATCCTAATTATAGGTTTGAAATTAATTCAACCTAGCCCAATTTCATGATAGTTACCCTAACAATCAGCCCATCCCATTAAAAAATCCAACCCGTAGGCCATAATCCTTGGGACAGACTAGTACGTAGTAACTCATACTTTTCAATGTAAATTTTCTATTTTTCAATACTCTGATGTTCAACTAAAACTCTCCAATATGTAATTGATATGTTATTAGGTCACAACCTCATAAACAACTCACACGCTGTAAAAGAATAGACATATTTAAAATAGAATTTTACTAATATAGTTATTTGATAGGATATTAACCTTTTTTTTACAGCATACCATATAAAATGCAACTCAATTGAAAATTATAACGTTTAAGGGTTTGAGTTGTAATTTTAATAGTAGTAGAGATTTTCAGAACTCTATTCAATATTTTGATGAATATTTGTAGTCATTTTGGTTTATTTAAAATGTAAAAATTATTATGAGCCTTTTGTTCTGCTCGGAATCGAACACCAAAAATCATTGGATTCCATATTGGACCACCCTACACAATTCAGGTCTCGCCGTGGTGGTTACATGTTTCCAGCTTTAAACTATATAATATATATATATATATATATATATATATATATATATATATATATATATATATATATATATATATATATATATATATATATATATATAATACAATATCGCAAAAAATTGTATAACAGAAAATATGAAATAGAAAACAAAAGAATGCAAGCCGCCCAACAAAGTCTTCAACCAGGCCTGCCAAGGTCTGAACGCGGCTCAGACCCAAACTGACACGAGCTAGTGGCGACTAGGGTCCAAGCCAGCGTCGGTCAGGTGGCGGATGCCATGAAATTTAGGCGCGGGGCGGCGGAGAGGGGGGGGGGGGAGGATGGGGATGGTACCATAAAAGATTAAATCCATCCCCTTCGAATATAGAAAGATATTTGAGCCTCTTTTAAGAAATAGCGTTCATTGAGTTACCGATGTTGGTTCCATTAAATTTTCATATCTTAAAATTAGTCCGCCTCAAAATCACTATTCATGGTCTCCTCAATACTTTTGACTTCTATTTTTAGATTAGGCCCCCCCCCCCCCCCCCACACACACACACACGACCACACACCCAGTCGCGCCCATGCCCTTGCGTTAGCGCCAGCGGCCGACGTCATATGTCCGGGCGGCCAGCCTCACGCTCGACTTCGTAACAGCTCTCAGTCGCGACTTGGTGCCACGTCAAGACATATAAATATCTATTGGAGAAATTAAATTTTAAAAAAAAAAATTATGAGAATTGGAAGAGCAAATAATAGTCCACAACAATAGAATTTACTTGTAATCTCTTCAATTGCTACTTCTGCTCGTGATTGGAGTGATTAATTTCAAAATAAGTTACGAATTGAGGAACCTAATATGAACTTTTGAGGGTTTTATTTCAAAATAACCTTAGAATTGAGGCACCTAGTAGCAATTTCCATGATTTGAGGGATAAATTCAAAATATGAAAGATTTAAGTGACCAATATGGAAAAAATCCCAATATTGACCATATGATACTAGGGGTGCTAAACCGTATCCTATGAGGAAATATATGTAACCGTATCTGTTAGGATACAGATATGGTTACTCAAATCTATAACCGATAGAATATGGTTACTGATATGGTTTTGTAGTGAAATACCCATATCCGTATCTGAAATATCCGAATACATATTAATCATACTCTTATGATAGTTTCGATTCTTAGATTATGGATTTGTGGTTAATTTTGATGATCAAGATGTCTAATCTTAACTTTTCAGTTATAATGAACATATTAACGAACTATTTTGTATCGCATGAACTATGTTTTTCTCAATACTATCTAGTTTTCTCATATCCGTTTTGTATCCTTATGCATATCCGATTATATATTTGTAACCGTATCCGATTTTAGCGGATATGTTTATGAATTTTCCTTACCGAGGTCTATCCGTATCTGAGATGGGTAAGCAGATATGGATATGATAAGCATCACATCCGAGCCGTATCCGGACCGATGCACCCCTATATGAATGATACTCTTCTTCTCTTTTTTTTGGGGGGTAGGGGAAGGTGGAGTCGAGGTGGTTACTGGCTCCGCTTTTGGGCTCGGTCCACGCCCACTTCTAATCCAATGTTCCAAAATTAAGGAGGGGGCCTTCCTTATATAGACTCCAAATTCTACATGTAGGAGAGCATATCCAAATCTTAACCTAGGTGTTCCAAAATCGAAGATTAACATTTAGGAGAGCATATCCAATCATTTGGCCCACTGTTTTTTTATAATATATATATTCTTTTTCTATACCTACCGAAGCCTTCAATTTTTAACGAGTAGCCAACAAATTTCCAATCTGGTAAGAAAATCAATCTTTTGTTACAATCAAAATGCTATACAACATCAGTGAGATCATAAACATGAAATTCACTTGAATTTTTTTCTTTTTCTCCAAGCTACATGAAGGTGAAGAATCAAAACTACCATCTAGATTTTCCATCAAGATTGAGCACAATGTCAGTTACATTCGGGGTTTTGACCAATTTCAACCAAACTAACCCGAACCATACTAGATTCAGGCCCAAACATATAACTAAACCAAATAAACTCGGATCAATTGTATAAATTCCTTCAAACCGATTCAATCCCTTTACATCCTGAACTTAAATTAATGCTCACCTCTGCTACCCACAGCCTCCGATATATTTTCCAACTCAACTCCACCCTTACCAGCACAAATAATATCAACACTAGCTCTACAAGTGGGACAAACGGCAGCCCTCAAAAGCCAAGAATCAACACAATCAACATGGAAACTATGCTCGCATTGAGGCAGCATCCTACACTTGTCTCCATCCTCGAACACCTCCAAACAAACAGCACACTCCGACGCGCTCCTCCGTCTACCTCTCATCGCATAATAATAACAAGGCAACTTCTTCAAGTCGTCGTTAGATAACCCGCTTCCTTCGCTGCTGCTTCTCTCCCGTCGTCGTCCGTCGCCGTCGTCGCCGTTGAAGTTTCTCCCCTGCAGGCGGCGACCCAAGACGCAGACGTGGACGAAGGCTAGTACGCCTATGCCGATGAGTAGGAGGATGATCGATATGATTATTGCCATGACTAGAATTTGTACTGCGATCCCGACGAGTTTGGTCTTCATTGTGTGTGTGGTTCTTGGATTCGGATTTGGTTGGGATTAAGACTTTTTTTTGTTTGTGAAATGTTTGATGGGTGAGGTTGGATGGAGAAGGGAATGAGGAGTGGGTTGTGGGGGGTGTGGAGTGGTTGCCTAGTTGGTGTTGGATGAGGAGAATTTAAGTGAGGTAATTAAGGATGTGATATATCTCATTTTGTTGAATTCTCTTCAGAGTTATTTCATTTTCTTTTTTATTATTATTTTTGAACAAAGGGTGTGGCGTACACCTTAGCCTGAGGACATGTTTGGATGTTTTTTACACGAGTTTTGGAGTTACGGCATAAAAAAAAATGATAAAACTGGACGTCCGCGGTTATTACTTTACTATGTTTGGTTTGAACTCCACTGGATTTTTGAAAAGAATTTTCGTTTTCAAGTACGCAACCCAACAGCGAAAAAAAATAGAGAATTAATTGTGGGCTCCACAATTTGATGAGTTTCTGACTTTTTCCTTCAAATGCATACAACCAAACGGGCTCTAAGAGCAAGTCCCCCCAGTTGGGAGTCCTACTCAGCAAGCTCTCAAGAGCTCAAGTATTTTAGAATAAAAACTTAAAAAAATAAGCCTCGGGAGGCTATTTTTATTTTATGGACCTCCAACAGGCTCCTAGTTAAGAGCTCCAACAATATCATAAAAACCCCTCTTCTATTTTAATTTTTTACCCATTGTTTTCAATTATATTTAAACATCTTTTATTTTATTTCTAACCGTTGGATATGGCCTTCGAGGGAACGCACACAGAAATGGCAAAATATTAATAAAGCAGGTGTATTCATTCAAGGCCAAAATTAGCAACTGCTAGTACAAATCATAAAGCTACTACAAGATAATATTTGATAATTAGGAAGAACTAATGAGGATGTGATGCGAGTACAATAATTTGATAGGAAAATATAGAGTTTTTTTATGAGAGAGTTGTGTGGAATCAATTGAGAATTTATAGAATTTTTTACTGTTCATGTCAATTTTTTAAATCCCAACGGCTAATTTTTAAACAATCATTTCGAAACTGGGTTCTGTGTTCAAATATTGGGGTTTTTTTGTAAAAAACAAATTTTTTTAATAGTTGAGAGCTCCTAAGCGCTCCACAAATTTGTGAAGCGCTTGGGAGCTCCGTGGCACGAGCTCCAAGGCCCCTTCTTGGGAGCTTGCTGGATCCGTCTGCAACAGGCTCATACTGTCAGCTCAGCGTTGGGAGCTGGGGTGAAAGCCTGCTGCACTTGCTCTTATCCATCTCAAATTTCACAATGCATAAGAACCAATTAAAGAACTTGTAGTTGATCATAATTATCCATCGTATTAGAAGGACCCATTAGGTTTTATTAGAACACTTTTAAGACGATCAACAAGAGGACGGATGAACAGGATGCAGCTCATTCTACTTCTGAATGCAGCGTCAGGCTCCACATTATCCAAGTAACTCTTGAAGGGGGGAAAATGATTTTTGTCGGCAAGAAGACGCTTAATAAGAATTATCAAGGATCGCGAGACCTTGGGAGAGTGATGTGAGTCACATGTTCTGGTTTAATTTTGTTGGTCCTCACCACATTGTTGGATTGCGTTTGCCTCTCTTTAAAGGCACATGAATGCATTTGATGGTATAGGTTAGAATCGACCTCTTTTTGCTGCTTTTGGGAACAAAGGATAGAGTTTGGACCAAATGACACTTAATACTCTATTCTTTCCTCATATTTATATTTAAATATTCTAATTTGTAAAAATAGCGCTTTAATTATCTAAGTTATAACAGATAGCACTTTCATACCTTAAATTGTTAAAAAAATAACACTTAAATAACCTATCGTTTCACTACCTTTATACTTAAATACCCAAAGTTCAAAAAATTATAAAAGAATAGCATTTTAATACCTATTGTTAGTTGTCAGGATATGTTCTTAGGAACATTTCCATGACAACTACCAAAAAGTACTAATGTGTCAATTTTTAACAACTAAGTATTAAAATGCTTCTTTTTACAACTTAGGGTATCTAAATGTAAAGGTTGTGAAACAATAACATATTTAAGTGCCATTTACCCTAGAGTATGGATGTAAAATGAACAAATTTTGTTTGAACCACTAATGTTTAAGAGCTAAAGTTTAATTGAAAATTTTCAAAAGAACTATATATATATATATATATATATATATTTTTTTGAGAGAAGACGGTGGGTGTATTATCCTGCAAATAGTGGACCATGATGTCCCTACTACCAGTCACCGACCACAGAATCATACAGATCAGATATATTGAAATTGGTACCAAATAAGTTGTTTTGCTAGCATTTTACATGGATTCCTTGACCTCAAACATACCAGATATATTGAAATTGGTACCAAATAAGTTGTTTTGCTAGCATTTTACATGGATTCCTTGACCAAGCAAGAAATGTCTTATCTTTAATGAGGACGTGAATACTTATTCCATGCCACTTATATACCACATACCAGGTAATGCAGACATATGACACAAATTACCAACAGAACAGAGGAGATCGAGCAATGTTGCATCCATCATCACTTCCATCATCTTCCTCAGAGTGGACCCCGCCACCACCCACAGCCTCCACGATGCAGTGGCCGCTGAAGGTGTTGTGGAAGTAGGACTCTGACCCACTGCTGCTGTCGACGAGCTGCAGGCTGTCTCCATCCACCATGCCACCCATTCTGCTACCTGTGACAGACTCACCAGCAGGCTCGGCCACAGTGAGTTCCTTGGTCTGGAGCTTCTCAGCGAGGGTGGTAATCTATGAATTTTGATTACCAATACTTCTCAGATTATTATCACGAGGGATTTGGACCCTCTATGTTACTTAAAAGAAATGCAAAGATCACTAATAAACAATATCCATACAGATGTGTTAACAATAGGACACTTGGTTCCTCTCTACTACCAAATGCAATGGAGGGTGTACATTCCAATCAAAACCATCAACTAATACATAGACGACAGCAGACTCGTTGCAATTTAACACTTATCGTATACCCACTGATTCGCACCCATGTTCATTCTTCCGTCGTGTCGAATCATAATTGTCACGACAGAAGAATTGCAAGGATACTTTGTTGTTGTGGTTTCTTCATAAAATTCTCGTGTCATTGGACAACGTGAAGAAAGGCTAAGCTTGAGGCGGTAGCCTCCATCAACACTCTTTTTTAATCATAACCGTTACATGATATAGACACTTATGATTCATCCTTAATGTAAGTATATTATATTCCTTATGATCTTTCTCAAGATAGATCATAATTAACTATTAAATAATAATCTGTTGTGATTGGGAAGTGTCACTCGAGATTCTAGTAATAATGAAGAGAATCCAATTCCACAGTGAGTACAACCAAGATGAACCCATTCTATATTGTTAGAAACAAATCTCAAGGACCATGATATAATGGAAATTAATTATGCGTATAAATAATTTTTTTCAAATGCAGAAAAATCAGAATTGTATTTGTATCTTGGTCCTTCGAATCTAAAATCATTAGGTCATTGGTGTTAGTCTATGGTATCACTGTCGATCCTGTTTATTCATATGTACAACTATCATACCCTGTCACTTGCAAATTGCAAAAAGACCACATATATCAACTATTATACCCAGTCCAAAGTACAACTTTTATCGGGATATGTGCACATAGAAACAAGGTATTTCGAGTTATTCACAGAGAGGATAGTGGGGCAATTTGGGATTTTAAACCGTCCTCTTTATTATGGTTCACAACACTCCACTCTTATAGGGAGTATTGTGATGAATTAGAATTCCCATCCCAGTGCCCCAAGTGCCAAGTGTGTCAACCACGAATCACAATATTAAAGCTCATACATTAACTCAGCAGTCAGTGATAGTAGTCAAATAGTAATAAGAAGTGTTGTATGTATATACATACATCCTATGCACTCACTATTAAAACTTGTTGAATGTATGTATAATTGTATATACCTGAGAGCGAAGGCGAGCATTATCTGTAAGAAGAGATTCATGATCAGCCAAAAGGGAATCATAAGCCGCCTTCAGACGATCAAATCCTCTCTCTAGCTGCTTGTTCTTCCAACGAGCTCGCCGGTTCTGGAACCAGACGGCCACCTGCCGAGGCTGTAGCCCGAGCTTCTTTGCAAGCTCAGTCTTGCGCTCAGGCTCCAGCTTGGTCTCTGTCTCAAAGCTCATCTCCAGCAGCTGCACCTGTAACATGAACATGTTACACTTGATTACTCATTAATTAGAAATGACCGGGAAAATACATCACTAAGTCATCACATCTTTTATCATAATAAATTACAAAATACAAAAGTCGACACCGCCCATCATGAGAAAGGTTCCACTTATTCTAATTTAGTCATTGTAAGCTTGTGACAGATCCCAGATGAGATCTGTTGATTTATATTATTTTTTAAACTGTGCTTAAAACTAATTAATTATGTTCTTAAAAAGCTTATTAACTTCCCTAAATAAAAGATTAAACATTTTGAACAGTTCCTAACTAATTACCTGCTCGGTAGTGAGGCGACGCTTCTTCTCAGGGAGTTGGTCGTCGTAATACTCTTCCTCAAGAAGCTCTTCATGAGTAGTGAAGAAGGGTCGACGCTTGTTTGCGCTCGCTTCCTCCATGCCCGCCATCCAGCTCCCACCTTCATTTCTCTCCAATTAACAAGTATTAACATGAATAGATACACCAACAATTGAAAAAAAAGTTCATCTCAAACAACAACCAACCACAAAAAAATTGTAAGAATATCTATTTATTGATATTCAATTGAATACAGAGCATCAAAAACTAATGATATCCTCCAGTAAATTACAAAAACTTTTCTGTACTGTTAAAACTTTATAGAGATATTATTTTGTAGCCAACTTCTTAAAACCAAAATGGAAAACATATATTCCTAAGAAATCAAGCGTGTTCTGTCTCATAGTTGATCCCCATAATATGCTGGTTGGAAAAAAAAGTTCAAATTTAACAGTACTTTTCTGTTCCACTGAATGATTAAGTAGAAAACTCTATGACATGGGGCAAAAAGTGTTTGACTTTTTTTTTTTGATGCATCATTGATGACACAAAATCGAGACCCCAATACTTCCTCATAAAACCACAGCCCAAACAAAAGTCAACCAGCCAAAAATTGTAAAAAATATATAAATTTTTTTAAATATTCAACTGTATTCAGAGAATCTTAATCCAATAACAACAACTATCATGCTATCCATCAGTAACTAAAATTTTAAAAGTACCTTTCCTATTCTATTGAATTTCAGATTTAACACAAAATCATCTGCTACTGGATCCAAATTCAATATATCAGCATATCAGTAATAAAAAAAAATTCAAATTTTCTGCAATACCTTGAAAGATCGAGTTCCCAGATCGGCCGAGAAAGAGCATGTGCCCATGGCGAGAAGAAGAAGAAGAGGAAGAGGAATTGAAGATCAGACGGCCAGAATCCATGACTTATTACGCCTCGGATCCAACCAAATTCGATTCTTTTCCCGACGGCTATACAAGAAAATCAGCAGAACGAACTTTATACGAACGAAGGGAGACAAAGCTAGGGTTTTTCTTAGAAGAAGACGATGAACTTATGGCGGAAGAAGCTGGTACTCCACAGAAGACGAGTCGAGATTTTCATCGGGAACAGAGAAAACCCCACCATGACCAACGTCAAAACTAGGGTTTCAGAATGACGGAGGGTTTCTATAAGCGGAAAATTTGGCCGGCATCTTGAGATTCCGCAAGATTCCGGCGGCCGGAGTGGTGGCTGGAGAGATATTACTGTTATTTTTGGGTTTTTTTCCCCCCCTCCCCTTTGTCCTTTTTGTTAATTTTCTCTTGGATGGCTTCTGAGCTAAACGTGATCGTGGGGGAGAGGGCGGTTTTTATGGTGGACTTATGGCCGTTTTGCCCTTGGGCAAGTTGGTTGGGAGACCGAAAACTTCGGTTTCAATCCCTAACTTATGAATTAATTTGCACGGAACCCTCACCTAAAAAACTTATCTCCCTTGAGCTCTAAAAAAGAAATTTAAAGAGACTCTTCACTTCATTCTGTCACTTAGGGCTTGTTTTTTTTTGAACTGATCACTTAGGGCTTGTTTGGATTGAGGGGAATGAGGGTGAAGGGAAGTTAGGGTAACCATTCACCTCCATTCATCTTGTTTGGGAACACTTAGGAGGTGAAGTTAATTCACCTCCATTCACCTTGGTTCACCCCCTAATAGTATAAAAATTGTTACCCCCCAAATTGGAGTGTAACCAAGGGGAAGGGAATTCTCTTCCCTTCCCTTCCCTTCCCTTCACTCAGTTTCCCTTAACTTCCCTTCACCTCCTACGAATCCAAACAGGCCCTTAGGCAAATCTGTCTGCTACTTCTAATTTAAAATCAACTTTATTCATTGCTACAGTAAATACTATTCTCGTTAGAATATTAAAGTTACTGTTTATGCTTAGAAAAAGTCAGCCTATAGTTCGCATTGTGCTTATTTTTTGGATAAAAATTGTTCGTACTACAGTATATTTTTAAATCTTGAACATGCGTTATATTGTATTATTTTGTTAACTTGATTGAAAATTTACTTTCTACATAGTAGAAAAGTTATCGCTGAAATTTTATAAATATTTATACATAAAAATCATATTATGAATTTGATGACAGATATACCTCGGTAAATAATACCCGCAGCAACGCATGGGCTTAATACTAGTATAATAAAGGCAAAAGTGATTTTTCATGTATATTTGCATACAAACTTATTAATTCTCTTCAACCATCTTGTTACAATTTACATGCCTCCTAACTACATCAGCTTTTCTCTTTTCTTTAACGCAAATACTATTACTAATTTTGTATGTAGATTCAGAATAAATAAATAAATATAAACTCTTCTTGTTTATTTAAGTTTTATGACGTACTTGATATTTTTAATTAGGTTCTTCTTTTTATATTTATTTTAAGACTCATGCCTAGTGCTGTAAAGACTCATGTATAAACCTATCTATGGCTAAATACAGATTCCTAGTTTTTCCATGAATTTATTGATTACCTGCATATAAAAACTCTTTCTTTTTCTTTAGTTCCTTTTCGAAAGGCCTTGTCAACTTTTTCAAGTAATGGCAATTTCTTCCAAACATTCTGATAGGTCTATTGTCCATCTTTTTCATGTATCTTTACTAACTTGCAAGTGTGCACCCGTGCAAAGCACAGCCCCTTTTTTTTATTTTTGCTACAATTACTACAATATTTTTTAAAATGCTACAGTTTTTTGTAAATACTATAGTTTTTTTGAAGGTTACAGTATTCTGCTTTGTGTTATAGTTATATTGCTACAGAAATTTTTTTTAAATATTACAAAAGCGTTTGCTGTAGCGTGAATAGTAAATATGTGGATCTTTCTATAAGTATAGAGGAGTAGATAGCTAACACTATTTACAAGTTCATGTGCCATGCTATGACAACTTCCATCTGTGGTCTAAATTCACCTACCTCCCGATCTCGGTATTTGTAAAAAGTAGGTACTTGTAAAAAGTATCTTCCTAATCATCAATTTCAGAGAAAAATACCCTCTAAATCAACAAATTATTAACTTTGTTGAATATAATGTGTACTAATTTGACTATTTTTGATAATTTTACATTGCAAGTCTATCAAAGTTGATGATTTGTTAATTTGGGAAGACTCTCTCTCTCTCTTTCTCTCTCTCTCTCTCTCTTTGCCCCTTCAAAGTTGACGATTTAGGGGATAGTTTTGCAAATAATGGGAGCTGAAGGATAGTTTTGCAAATACTCATGATTTAAGGGGTAAATATACAAAATAAAAATAAAAAACCAAAGAGAAGATGCTGTGGTTCATCGGGTCAGATAAATTTGATGTATATACAAAAACGCGGATGAAATTTGATGAATTGCATATATGTAAGTGCATACAAGCACAAGCACATCACACACGCACGAACGCAATAATAAAGAAAATGGTGATTAAAAAAAAGGGACCCTTGAGCTTCTTTGGTTTTAATGTCAAAGCTATCCACAGGATTGCTCTTATTATATTTATGAACAGGTGTCATCCGGATACAGTATTCTTCTAAGATTTGAAAATATAAACATCTGAATATGTCATTAACCGGTTCATCTTGAAAGAGATCTTGTACGGTCCAGGAACTGGGTTTTCTTTTCTTCCTAAAATTTGAACGTCCATATTCATATATTGTTCTTCCATAAGTTTGCTACAGTTCAAAGGCGAAATTGCACTAGAATACTTTATGTTTCACTAATTTAGAATTTATATACTATCAATTGGTTTTTGAAACATTTACACATCTTTCAAAATTAGCACTTTAGTACCCTTTTTTACAAGCGTGAAAATTTTCACCTGAAAGTCCTACAACATTCATATACTAATCTCATAACTTTCTTAATATAAATTTACCATACTGTTAAATCTATCCAAATTTATTTTTCAAATAGAATTAAAGTATATTTATTAACCGTAAATTTAACAAATGTTAATGACTAAAAATCTCCAAAATTAATATATGGTAACTTTCATGAGAAATTTTTTACTTTTGCATAACAAAGGATACTCAAGTACCAATTTAAACAACTCAGGATGTATAAATGCTCCGAAAATCGAGGGTATATATAAGTGCTAAATTAGTGAAACATAAAGATGTTCCAGTGCAATTTAGCCTCGTCTCAAACCTAGTTTCTGAAGAAACCGCGAACGATTTGGTGAAGAACGGGTTTTGAAGACTGTAGGAGTCACACTTGGAGCTTCACGGTCGACCGCGGCGAAAGGCCGGTCGACCGCGATCGTGCACAGGCCTGAGTATGTGCCTGGATTTGGCGCGGTCGACTGTCGCGGTCGACCGCTAGACCCTGTAAGTAATTTTGGGCTCTGTCGTTTGTCACGGTCGACCGTCGCGGTGGCGGTCGACCGCGTAGCGGGTCAGGCCCATATGTTGGTTTCCTATTCTTATTTGGTTTTGGTGTTTGTATAAATACCAATACACGTTCTAGGGTTCTTAAGGCAAGAGTTTGGGATATTTAGAGCACAGAAAAGAAGTATTTTCTAAGCTATTTGATTAGGGTTTATTTGGAGAGAGTAAGAGCTTTGTTGGTGAGATTAGTTTGTTCCTTCGAGTGATTTGTAATCTCAAGTTGTACTCTTCTTCTCTATTAGTGAAAACCCCATCCCCTTCTTGCCCCGTGGACGTAGGTAATTACCGAACCACGTTAAAATTGGTGTTTTATTTGTGCATTGATATTGGTTGGTTTTGGCCCTCTTTGATCGGCGTTTGGTTTGATTCCTCGACACGGTTTTCAACAACGATTGGGATGTTAGATCCTAACAATTGGTATCAGATCCCAACAATTAGTATCAGAGCTCGGGCTACGCTTGGGCTATTTGGAGGAGTAGATCGATTTGGGAAGCTCGTCTAGGGTTTTAGTTGGTGAGAAAGGTGGGATCATTTGGAGGAGTAGATCGATTTGGGAAGCTCGTCTAGGGTTTTAGTTGGTGAGAAAGGTGGGATCTTTTTAGTAAAGCTTCTTTCTTTTCTCAGTTTCGGATCTATTCTTCGTTTGTTTCCGCATTGGTTGTTGGTGTTTGAGGATTATGGCCAAGAAAGAGGGAGTTGAGGGTGGTTCTTCAGGTGTAAAGAATGTCCAAAGTTTGAGTATCCACTCGATAAAAATTAATGTGGAGAAGTTCAATAGCACTAACAATTTTGGACTTTGGCGATGCGAAGTCTTGGATGCGCTCAATGCGCAGAATTTGGAAGATACGTTGGAGTTGGACGAAAAATCGAACGACATTGATAAGAAGGTTTGGAAAAAGATGAATCGGACAGCGTGTGGTGTGATTAGGTCTTGTCTCACTCAAGATCTAAAATATGATGTGATGAATAAGACTTCAGCTAAGAAGTTTGGGACAAGTCCTAGAGAGCAAGTACTTGACGAAGGAGCGTCGAAAACCTGCTTGCAATTTGAAGCAGGAGGCCTTTAATACCACATCCATTAGTGATCACATGAACCACTACACGAAGCTTCTTGCAGATTTGACGAATGTAGATGTCATTGTTGAAGATGAGGACAAGGTGTTGCTATTGTTGAGTTCCTTGCCCGATGAAGAATACGAGACGTTTGTTCTTACTCTTATTAATGGGAAGACATCTCTTTCATATAGTGAGGTCACCGCTGCATTAGTGAATTACAAACTTAGGAAGAAGGACAATGAGACTTCTATTGAGCCGGTAGCGGGGGCATTGGTTGAAAGAGCAAAGGGTCCAAATCGAGGTAGAAGGTCACAGTCTAGAGGAGCACATCTTGGAATTTGTAGAAATCAGTGTGCTTTTTGTAAAGAAGATGGACATTGGAAAGCTGAATGCCCAAAGTTGAATGATCAAGCCGAGAAGAATAAGGGAAAAGCTATTCAGGTTTCAGATGTGAATGTTGTCAATGCTAGTGGCAACGATTCAGATTCGGATTTTTCGGGCTACTCATTATTTGCACTACCATCAGTTTGTGTTGCCTACTCTACAGAGTGGATGTTGGACTCGGGTGCTATATACCACATTTGCCCTAGGAGGGATTGGTTCTCTAGCTTTTAGGAGTTGGAAAGAGGGGATTTCATGCTTATGGGTAATGATCATGAATGTCCTATTGGTGGAATTGACACCGTTCACATCAGGATGAGTGACGGAGTGATTCAGGAGTTGGTTGGAGTGAGGTTCGTTCCTCAGTTGAAGGAGAACATCATTTCACTTGGAGCTTTGGAGGCAGCAAGCTATAGGGTGACCTTGGCGGATGCACGTTTGAAGGTTACATTTGGGTCTATGATTGTGATGAAGGGCGTCAGAAGGAGTAACTTATACTATTTGCTTGGGAGCACGGTGATTGATAGAGCTCTGACGACTTTATTAGATTTGGCTAGATTGTGGCATAGTTTGGTGTTGGTGTATTTGATTGGTGATGCTGTGCATAGGTTGTTGAGGAGTGCTTTGACCTGCAGATAGAAGTCCTTTGAGCACATTGGGATGAGCAAGACCGTGGTGGAGTTTGATACTTCTATCCATAGAGCGAGGGGTCTTTTAGGAGGTGTTCATTCAGGCATTTGGGGGCCTTCCAAGGAGGCATCATTGGGAGGTAATCGTTTTATAGTTTCCGCAGGTTGTGATTGTTCTAGGCATTATTGGGTCGCAACCAGTTCTCGTTGGTGTAAAGTCCTAGAAGTCAACAACAATTGGAAGAAGTGTATTAGCAGAAAGGTAACTCGTTGTTCTAGCTTTGGTAGGGGTCCTTTCTTGCGTTTGTGCCGAGCTCATGACAACTTGAAACACTTCATTAATGTGGAGACTTTGGGGCGACGAGATGAGATGACAGTTTCGATGGGTCATTCCTTTCTGGAGGATGATCGGCGTTGGTTGTCGAGCATTAGTTCTGGTTCTGGAGTTTTGACATATTTGGGCCATCTTAGTCATAGGTCGCCGACTGCTGCATTAGGAGTTATTGGATCTGGTGGAGCTGCTTCAGATTTTGGTTGGCGTCAGATATTTGGTTACCCAGTGTTTGGTCACATCGATGATGTGAGATTTGATCTGATTGTGCGTTTGGGATTCGAAGGCTCATTTGATTATAGTTTGGGAGCTTCTGATTTTGTTCTGAGCAGGAATATAGTCACGGGTCACAAGACATGATACTCGATCTGGGTAAAGAAATTGGGCAGAAGGATCTATAATTACCTAGTAATGAAATGAACATCATTTGTATTTTTAACCGTTCTTTTACTTTTCTCCAATCACTGCATGCGATGGGAACGTGGAGCCAATGCTGACTGTATATGGTACCATAGGGACCATTAGATACATATTTCCTTTTTCTATCACCAAGCAAGCATCTGGACATGGAATCACTCATCTTCAGCATCTAGGCTCTAGCACACTTTATATTGCGATCTTGCAACTCCTGGTGAACATAGTTACACATGACACACAGCCTGAAAATATCCCTGCATTTTCAAAGTGGTGAGATCCGATTCCACAAAATACAGATCTTATCTCGGAGAGGTGAGATCCCAAATGTCCACCTATTTTAAGCACGAGGAGGTTTTCTTTTAGGATTTGAACTCTTGTTGGGTGATCTAGTCCGGATCCAGCACTAGTACAAAACATAACAGCCCAAACGGTCGGAACCGTTGGAAAAACACAGCCCCAAACGGTTACAACCGCTTGGATGAAAAAAACAACCGTTTGGGCTAAAGTCGTTGGGGGAAAACTCTACCCCAACGGTCGCCCAAACGGTTACAACCGTTTGGAATTATTATCCCAAACGGTTTAAACCATTTGGGCTATTTTGATTTGTCCAAACGGTTCCAATAGCCGTTTGGGCTGTCCTGTTTTGTACTAGTGTGTACGTAGAACTACCAAGCGTTTTTACACAGTATCAAGTGCATATACAGAATTTGTTAAATTTGTATAATAATACTAAAATATCATGTGAATTACAAGGTGATTACGGGGGGTAGATATCGATATCGTTGACAGTTGGTCAGTTTCATATGGTTACAGGAATAATTTAGTGAAACATTACTGTTAATGTTGGTAGTTTAATAACCTTTGAAATTGGGATGGGAGAAGCATGGCCAACCAGAGACAAGCAAGGCAGCAGAAGCAAGAGAAATATTAGTTTCCCCCGTTCATATGTGTGCTGGCTTCATCCAAAATTGCAGGGTCAGCTTCTCCAAAGTCTACCCAGCACCCAGGTCAGTCCTGTCGAATAAAATTTTATCAGAAATATCGTATATCATTTTATTTTTCAAGGATCGAGATGCTAATCTTTTGGAAGTCAAAGAGCAGAAATGTTCTGATGAGATTTATAATCTTATCTATAACCTAGACTTGCAGCAATTATTTGCACCATGTTTCAAACTGACGCCAAGGAAAGATCGTTTCTTGATGTAAATATTGCCAACACTGCAATAGGAGCTTCCATGTAGATATGTGTATTGTGTAATGACAAATATCTGGAATACACAAAATGATCACATATGTAAATACAGAAAAATATCAAGAGAGATATAAAAAGGTTCAGCTTTTGGCCCACGTTAATGGGCGAAGGAGAGTAACACTATGCTAATCAAATTGTGTGGAATACAAAAGGTGAACGACGTTATTTGACCGAATCATTCCTGAAAATTTTGAACTACCTTTCGCTTGTGCTCTTGTACAAAAATTCCATAATGCAAAGATGTAAATTCAACTTTTTTTTTAACTAGATTACAAAAAATACACATATTTACTGAAGGGACAACTAACGCGGAAGTAGCACAACAAGGCCATGTCTTAGGGTCCAACTATTTACACTCCCAAATAGTAACTTTGGGGTGTGTGAGGACTAAATTGCCCTTGTTTTGGATGCGTTTTGTTAATTTTAGTGCACTGTAGAATTTCAAGTTTCCTTTTGAAAATTGTGCAGTAGTAATTGCTTGTGCTCCCTTAATTTTGAAAGAATCTTTATCTTTATCATTACATTGTTGTTGTCTCATTTTCGTTTTTCCTTGAGGATCCAATTTTCTTTGAATTCTCGGTGGAGTCTAGGCTAGCCTTTGGGCGTACCAATATTAATTTCTTTCTTCATATTTACTGAAGATTAGACTATAATCCGTGTCGGTTTATAATCAGTGGGTCATAAAAAATTTTTTAAGTGTTATTAAAAAAATCATTGAAGTGTTATAAAAAAAATTAATCCATTATAATCCGTGGGTCATAAAAAATCATTGAAGTGTTATTAAAAAAATTAATTTTTTTTAGAACATATATAAATGTTGGTTTAATTTTAATATAATTTGAATTTTTAAAATCGTTAATAAAATTTGTTTAAGTGTTTGAAATGTTTGAAGTGTTAGACTATAATGAAGGATAATAATAAAATTTATTAGAAAATCAAAGTATTAATCTACTCAACGAAATACATCAATTGTTTTTTCGATCCTAATTAATTGTTCTTTCTTCTTCTTGTTGCTGCTCGACGTTCTCCATCTTCATTGTGGAGACGGTTAAAGTGACCGATCGAGAATGCAAATTGTGCATCTAAACCATCTGCAGATTTGTCGTGATGGTCGTTCCAGTAAAATGCTATGGGTGGTACCGGATGATCCCCTGGTTTCATATGCAACTGGAAAAAAATGTACAAATATTGAAGTTATATTCTTATATAAAAAATTAAAGTTAAAATTCAACTTGTTTATATGATCGTCGACTAGTGTAATTTTCTTACCAAAATCCAATGATCATTGCTAAGATGTCCGCACACCACCTTTCGGGTTGGAGGTCCTTGTGTTTCATCTAATATCGCTGGCAGACAAGTATTTCCTCCATGTTCACTGAATGTCATGAAAACAACATTATATGTTGTTGCAATTACGTGACCGCAATCCGGTACCGCCATCCAGTAATCATCATCCGCTGGTCCATGGTAGTGAGCAATCGATTGGATGAGATTAGTCACATTAGAACTCCTCGCACTCCTCCCACCTAAGATTCGAGCGTACAAGGCGCTTCTATTCTGTAGATCTGCTACTAAGTCTTGTCTAACTTTAACCCAATCATCTTCTGTTCCGTAAATTGCTAGAGCCACCGCTCTAAATCCACAATTTCCGTCTGCCGCTACATCTGTGCATTGATCTATGTATTTTCTAATGTAGGGCGGGAATTCTCTCTCAAATACAGAATTCTTAAAGATGAACGTGGTGCCTTTGGAAGAAGGGGTTGACATTGGAGGCCTTGAGCACGGAGGATTTGGAGAAGATGGTGATATTGGTGGCCCCGTACGTTGGGATGTGCTCATTGGACTCCCCTGTGATGCAGAGATAGAAGCAACACGTCCAGGGCCCTTTACAAATGCATAGGTTGACAATGTTAAATTGAGAATAATAAATTAGTAACTAATATAAATCATAATTTTCAAATATAGAAATTCATAAGTTATGTAGTATTACCTTTTTGTTTGGAGACTTTTTAAATCCGTACTGTTTCACAACCCTCTCCCACGCCGAAGGTACACGGAGACTAGAGAGCTTTTTACCCTTGGTTTTCTTTTTAGCAGTAGGAGGTGCAGTAATATCAGGGACTTCTTCGAACAACGCCCTCCTCACTGGATTTGGTGGAGTCGGGGATCCATCCGCGGCATCATTAGGAAATATTGGAAACTGAATATCTAACTTTTTCCAATAATCATGTATTTGATCCAACGGAATGCTATACCCATTTATGATGTAGTACTGAAGCTCATGTGCGCACGGTAGACCATGAGTTCTCCTTAGGTAGCAACCACACGTTGTTGGATCCTGACCCATTTCTTGTAAAACTTGCATTTCTTTCCTTATGAGGCCGAATGCTTTAAACGTGATTGATCTGTTCAGATTAACAAACAACGTATCTCCAAGGGTGTCTGTGTTGGATTTAGTAGCGTTAACTCTCGCTACTTTCTTAATCTCACAGATTTGGCCTTCCATCACCTTGTGAAGTTTCTCCAGTACGGTATCGAATGGGTACCGACCACCATCTAAATGTCGTTTGACGCGATGATGTTCTCCTTCGACCCTGCATTACCAATTGAACTTGAATATTAATTATTAATGTTGACTACATGTAACGATTATTTAGTCACGTAAATCTCACAAGGCTTACCTATTTGTTGTGTAGCTTCCGAAGTGAAAATAATGGTCGATGTAAGCTGACAGGATTTTTTGGGAATGCGGACTAATCCATGTGTCAATGCAGTAGTTCAGCAATGCTCCCCAACTCGAGTAATGTGCTGCCAGACGTCCCCATCTATCATTAAAGTCATCTATGGTCGGTGCACTTATCGCCCAATTCCAACGAAATTTAAATCCTTCTGCCGCCTCTTTTAAAAAACCAGGTTGCTGCAGTGCTCGTTGTAGCACGCATTGCTCAATGTGACGGCGACACAAATGATGCCTGGATTCCGGGAAAACATACTCGACAGCATGCATCAAGGCGTAATCTCGGTCTGTTACAATGACATTAGGTGTCACTTGGCTAACGAACAAAGTACGGATAAACTGTAACACAAACCTGCAAAATAATATAACATTAATAATTTTAAATTTAAACGTAGGACAAAATAACTGTACTAAATAATTGTCAATTGTAATTTATAACAACAAATTAACATAATAACAATATTAATGACAATACTACAATAACAATGTTAATAACAATAATAATACTATAATAAGTCCTAATTAAACAATATAATAATTTTCATAACAGTAACAACTCCTAATAATACTATAATAAGTTCTAATTAAACAATATAACAATAAAAAAATAACAATATAATAATGTTCATAAAAATAATAACTCCTAATTATACAATACTAATAATGTTCAATAAAAATAATAACTCCTAATTAAACAATTCTAATAATGTTCATAAAAATAATAACTCCTCCTAATTAAACAATTCTAATAATGTTCATAAAAATAATAACTCCTAATTAAACAATACTAATAACGTTCCAATAAAAATAATAACTCCTAATTCAACAATTCTAATAATGTTCATAAAAATAATAACTCCTAATTAAACAATACTAATAATGTTCCAATAAAAATAATAACTCCTAATTCAACAATTCTAATAATGTTCATAAAAATAATAACTCCTCCTAATTCAACAATTCTAATAATGTTCATAAAAATAATAACTCCTAATTAAACAATACTAATAATGTTCAATAAAAATAATAACTCCTAATTAAACAATTCTAATAATGTTCATAAAAATAATAACAACTCCTAATTAAACAATTCTAATAATGTTCATAAAAATAATAACTCCTCCTAATTAAACAATTCTAATAATGTTCATAAAAATAATAACTCCTCCTAATTCAACAATTCTAATAATGTTCATAAAAATAATAACTCCTAATTAAACAATACTAATAATGTTCATAACAATATTAACTCCTCCTAAATATTCAATTTAACATTATTCATAACATTGACAAACAATTGTACTAAATAATGTTAATTAACAATTTTAAATTTAAACATATGACAAAAATTAAAATTCATTAAGACACAAACCTGTAGTTTTCTTGTCTCTCATTTCGCATGAATGCGTAGGCGATAGTGAACGTTTTGTCCGTACTTGTTGCACCGACCACTTCTAGTAGAGGTATGTCATACTCATTGGTGTTGTATGTACAATCAATCATCATGACTTCCGGATATGCATTCACCATCACAAAAGAAGCCGGGTGGCAGAAAACAATATCTCCAAGTTCGGAAGATTCATCAGCAGTCCGAACGTCGTACATGTAGTTCAATTGCCTGAGTAAATGGATGAAATTATTCATCGGGGTCCGACCTTCTCTTTTCTGGGCACGCACCTTATTGAGTCATTGACAGCATTGTAAACTTGTTTCTGACACGATTTGTTCTCCGGATCAGCCCTTTTCATGGACGCCAACATATTACTCGGGCTTAAATTAAAATTCTCTTGCTCCCTAATAACTTCAAGTTGAATAGGGGATATTTTACCTAAACGAGATCCCACAGCATGAGACGGGAATGGATGGTTGTGTCTCCCCTCCCGGACTTCAAAGTACCAGCGCCCTCCAGGGTACTCCATTCCGTCCAACCAAAATGGACAATTATTTTTTGTCGTTTTAGTGGACCTAGTTCCAGTAACCTTTTTTGGTCTGTATCCGCCACCTTGGCTACATAAATATCGAACTTTGGGCCGTCGGCCGTCTTTTTCCTTCGAATCACGAATTGCCAAAGTAACGTTCCTCAAGCCAGCAACATATCTTACATGAGCATCCATGTCCTCTCTACTAGCAAAACCTCCTTCCGGATTACCGAAATCGGTTGAAATGTCTTCAAACTCTACATATGAACTATGATCCTGGAATGGATCACTTTGTGTTTCGTCGATGACGAATTCAACTTCATCAAGATTTATGGAGTTGTAATCTCCAGAATTCATATTGTTTGTGATTGTAATTGTAAGTGTTTGAGTTGTGAGTGTTTGAGTTGTGATTGTGATTTGAAAAACTTAAACTGTTGGCCTTTTTATAGGTAAAAATCTAAGGGGTCAAAATCAATTTTGAGTGGTGTAATTTATTTTTGAAAAAACGATTTTATGTAATTTGTGTAAATTGTATTGGAAATTCAAATTAGTCAAAAATTCGAATTTCTGAAAGCTCACTGACCGAGGCAAACATTTAGTTGTGAATTCTTTTTGTCTTTTGGTTAATACAGAGAAATTACAATTGAACTCGTGCTCTCTGTGATAAAGCAACTCATTGGATTCATCCCATGTGGCCTTATACTTAATAAGTTAATATAGCCATATATTTAACAAGGAAAAAATAAATATAATGAATGAATCCAATGTGCATTTAATAACATTCCGAACTTTGGACCTTATCACATTCCGAGTCAAGTGGATTTAGTAACTCTGTGCATTTTAATAACATTCCGAGTCAATGTGCATTTAATAACTCTGTGATAAAGCATACAAAAGGGTATTTTTGGCAATCCAACTCCCAAAATTACTGTTTGGGAGTGGATATAGCAATCGTGCCCACCCACCCACCGAAAAAAAAGGCGAACAATGGAAAACAATATATTTTTTTTATTTTTATAGATTTAATAAAAGATGGCCTTGGATCTGTTAATCTCAGAAAATTAATTAAGGTGAGCTGCTCACATGTGCTGCCTCTAAGTTGCCTGCTCATCCACCACGTGATATAGGGAGAACATGAAGCAGAAAAAAAAACATCATTAGGGTTGTCAAACACAGGAATAAAAAAATAAAATAAAAATATCTCTTTTCCTGAAACTAACTACTAAACAAATATAACCAAGCATAATTTCAGGTTAAACATGTCTATGGCAGGTGCCAGCCTCAATTTGGAGACAAAAAACAAATTTCATTTCAATCAGAGAGAAAAAAGGGGAGGAAACCTCTAAAGCTATAAGTTCGAAAAGGAGAAATTTCATTGAATAAGAAAAGAAAACTCCCCTACAAGGCATTTTGGTCTACGGCCCTGCATTTTCCAGTGCTATGACATGAAAACACTACTTGGTTGGGATTCAAATAAGCTGAGCACCCCATGCATTGTTCAGCAAAGTCAACTGAAAATGCAGCCATTAGCTACAATTCTGCCCACTTAAGAAAAAGGGTCTATAAGTCTCACCCTTTGTGGCTCATATTGTAGTCTTCTCTGTCTGGGATCCCTCCTATCAGAAGCTACAGGATTCCTGGATCTTAAACATCTAAGGTCAAGTGCTACATGAAGAGACCATTCAAAATTATTGACAAAAATTAGGAACAGGTCAATATATAATTAGTGAAGCACAAGTAAACAGAAACCATTCGAAATTATCACTGGAATGCATGAAGGAGGTGGATTTTTTATTTTTTTTTGCAATAATCCGTAGTCAGAGCTACTATGCGCAGTGGTATTATGTCATGTAGACTGTATGGAAATGGCAAAATAATAACCAACTGCGGTGTCTCTATCAATTATATTAACAAAAATTACGAACATGAATAATTGAAATCATAGATTCGGTGGTGGAACTGGCAGGTAATCTCTGTGCTAGATGGTCAACTTGTACTAAATCCTACCATACGGTATCACTAGTTCTACTGTATTCGACATTAACCATACTAAAAACTTCAACAAAAAATTTAATATAAGAAGAAAGCAATATATCTAAGAGTCACACAAAAAAAATAAAAAAATAGAAGCAAGTAGGAGCTAGGACCACTTTCAATACTATAGTGTCTAAATTAAGCATACCGAATCACTGATCTTCCCATTAAACTTGTCAAATATTATTCTTTATCATTTAATTTTTAATATTGTTACGGCAGAAGAAAGAATGCCTCAACGGAATGTGTAGAAATTGGCAGTTGATGGCTCAGAACAGACAGTTGACAAGTTGGCGGTCGACCGTGGCGGTCGACCGTGTTCGTGCACAGGGTTCACTATGCGT
>NC_033794.1:10668123-10672837 GCF_001876935.1 Asparagus officinalis | reverse complement strand
GACCGCCGCGATCGACCGCAAAAGTTGCTGGAGATTGGGGCTTTTCTAGGATTGAGGGCGGTCGACCGTGGCGGTCGACCGCGATGGATCGCGGTCGACCCCCACGGTTGACTGCCGCAGCGGTTTCGGGTCTGAATCTGTTTCTAGACCCATTTCGTTTGGGATTGGTATAAATACCTAGAGGGCGTCTCTAGGGTTTGAGAGCAGGAGATTTGAGCTGTTGAAAGGGGTTTTCTGTGGGCTTCTATTCTAGGAGCAATTGGAGAGATTGAGAGTTGATTTGTTGAGGGTTTATGAGAGATTTGTAATGCTAGTTTGTTCCTCTTGATTTCTAATAGTGAACCCCCCCCTCCTTACCCCGTGGACGTAGGCATCTCGCCGAACCACGTTAAAACTGGTGTTATTGTGTTTGTGCTATTGTTTGGTGTGTTTGTTCATCTCTCTCGGCTATTTGGTTGGATCTCGTCATAGGGGATTCTCCCCAACAAGTGGTATCAGAGCTCCGGGCAACGTTTGGGTTTTTTGGAAGTGTAGATCAGTTGGGAAGTTCATCTAGAGCTTCAGTTGGTGATAAATGTGGAATCTTTATGGTAAAAATTCTATCTTTGGTCAATTTTGAATCTATTCCTTGTTTGTTCCGCAATTGTTATTGGGTGCTTTGAGATATATGGCCGGGAAAGATAAAAGTGGGGAGGGTTCTTCTAGTTTGAAGACCGTCCAAAGTTTGAATATTCATTCTATGAAGATAGATGTGGAGAAGTTCAATGTCACAAATAATTTTGGACTTTGGAGATGCGAAGTCTTGGATGCGTTAAATGCGCAAAATTTGGAAGATATGTTGGAGTTGGACGGAAAACCGGACGACATTGATGAGAAGGTTTGGAAGAAAATGAATAGAACGGTGTGTGGTGTGATTAGGTCTTGTCTTACCCAAGATCTAAAATATGATGTGATGAATGAGACTTCGGCAAAGAAGATTTGGTGACGAAAAGCGTCGAAAATCGTTTGCATTTGAAGAGGAGACTTTATCGCTTCCAATTAAAGAAGGGGACATCCATTAGTGATCACATGAACCACTACACGAAGCTACTTGCAGATTTGGCAAATATAGATGTTATAGTTGAAGATGAGGACAAGACATTGTTGTTATTGAGTTCCTTACCCGACAAGGAATATGAAACATTCGTCCTCACTCTTAGTAATGGGAAGGCATCTCTTTCGTATAGTGAGGTCACCGCGACTCTTGTGAATTATCAACTTCGAAAAAAGGACAATGAGACTTCCATTGAGCCGGTTACGGGGGTATTGGTTGCAAGAGCTAGAAGTCCAAACCGTGATAGGAGGTCGTAGTCTAGAGGATGGTATCCTGTAGTTGGTAGGAATCAGTGTGCCTTTTGTAGAGATGATGAACATTGGAAAGCCGAATGCCCAAAATTACAAATCGGGAAGAATAAGGGGAAAGCTATTCAAGCTTCAGAGTTGAATGTTGCCAAGGCTAGTGGCGACGTTTCAGATTCAGATTCTTCGGGCTATTCATGCCCAGCTCTTTTGTCAGTTGGTGTGGCCGACTCCACCGAGTGGATGTTGGATTCGGGTGCTACTTACCACATATGTCCTAGGAGGGATTGGTTCTCCAGCTTTCAGGAGTTGGAAAGAGGGATGTTGTACTTATGGGTAATGATCATAGGTGCCCTATTGGTGGTATTGGTACCGTTCGGATTCCTATGAGTGACGGGATGATTCGAGAGTTGGTTGATGTGAGGTTCGTTCCTCAACTGAGGAAGAACATCATTTCACTTGGGGTATTGGAGGCAGCAGGCTATAGGGTGACCTTGATGGATTCTCACTTGAAGGTCACATTGGGGTCCATGATTGTGATGAAGGGCGTCAGGAGGAGTAACTTGTATTATCTGCTTGGGAGCACGGTGATTGATAGAGCGCTGACGACTTCTTTGTCTAGACTGTGGCATTATTTGGTGCGGGGGTATATTATTGGTTATACCGTGCATAAATTGATGAGGAGTGCTATGACCTGTAGATTGAAGTCATTTGAGCACAGTGGGATGAGCAAGAAGACCGAGGTGGAGTTTGGCACTTCTATCCACCGATCAAGGGGTCTTATTAGATGTGTTCAGTCAGGCATTAGGGGGCCTTCCATGGAGGCATCATTGGGAGATAATCGGTATTTTATTTCCTATGTTGGGGATTATACTAGGCATATATGGGTTACAACCAAGTCCCTTTGGTATGAAGCCCTAGTAGTCCGCAACAGTTGGAGGAGGTGTATGGACAGAGAGGTTACCCGTCGTACTAGTTCTAGTAGGGGTTCTTTCTTACATTGGTGTCAAGCTTGTAGGCCTCAAAAATTGCCTATAGGTCCCTGAACACAGCTCGAGATGGAGAGAAGACGACAAACATTGTTATCTGAGTCTAAGAGGATTATCTGACGCCGACAAGCGCCTGAAGCGAAACGGCGAATCAAGTGACCTACGCGCTCGACAGTCAGCTCGCACCCGCCAATCAGCTCGCGTGTGTCAATCAACACGCGCACGTTAATCAACTTGCACACGTCGGTCAACACGCGTGCGTCAACCAATTCGTGCGCATGCGTCAATCAACACGCGTGCGTCAATCAACACGCGTTCGACGGTCAGTTCTGCAACGAAACGTACAAGTCAACAAGACAATCAATCACGCAAATAGATGGAAAATAAAAGTCCCAGAAAAGTTGGAAGACCAAAAAAAGTGTCAGACTTTGGAACCCGCGCCGATGCGGGACGGCCGAAACTGACCCGCACCAGCGTGGGTCGGCCGAAACCGACCCGCACCAGCGCGGACCCGCACCAGCGCGGGTCGGCCAAGGCCGACCCGCGGCCTGGCGGGTCGGCCAAGGCCGACCCGCGCCCCCGCGGGTCAACGCGACCCGACGCGCTGTTTTGACCCGAAAACCCGTTTTTCGACGGATTTGAGCAGTTTTCTTAGGATTTATCTGTTCTAGGGGTTTCTAACTATCTAAATCATATCTCTAAACATTGTTAATCAGTTGTTAACTGAGGATGGAGCCTAATCACTTGTTCTCATCCAAATAACCGCTTCCGAAGCCCTATAAATACAAGCCTAGGGCCTCCTTTCAGCGGGACGAATTATTATCAAGACGTGGAGGTGCTGCTGGATTGAGGAGTCAAGGAGCACGAATTTCAGCGAAGGTGCTGCTGGATTGAGGAGTCAAGGAGCACGAATTTCAGCGAAGGCAAATCAGATCCTGACGAACTTCGGCATGAAGAATGAGCTATTCGAAGGATCTGAACCTCGTCCGTCCGTCCCTTGAGATTAGGCTTGGTCTTAATCTCGAGAAGAGCCCTGATTTCGCTTGGTCGATCTTAGCGCTTCAAATCAAATACTTTTTCGGTGAAGACGAAGCTCTGCCGAATTTTTCATCAACCGGGTCCAGATCAAAGGCGGTCAACGGATAAACCCCGGCACATGCAAAGATCCCACGCAAGCAGAAGACCGATAAACGATCTCTGCGTTTGTTTTGACGAGAGTTGTAACTTTTTATTTTTATTGTGTAAAAGTCTTATAAAAAGACAATCTTTTTGTTTTCATTGTAACGGCTAAAGTTGTAATGAATACCGCAATGAATACAATAATTTTTGACGCAAACAAAGCTCATGGCAGTTGGAGACACTTCAGAGGAGAGGAGACAATAGGGCGACGAGATGAGATGACGGATTTAGTGTGCCGTTCTTTTCTAGAGGAGAATCGGCGTTGGTTGTCGAGCAGTGGATCTAGTATTCAGGCTCCGACAGGTTTGGGCCATCTTATGAGGTTGCCGACTGCTACGTTAGATATTGTTAGATCTGGTGGAGCTACTTCAGATTTTGGTTGGCGTCGGAGATTGGGCTATCCAGCACGTGGCCACATCGTAGATGTGAGATTGGATCCGATTGCGCATTTGGGATTCAGATGCTCTTTTGGCTATCAATTGAGGGCTTCTGAGTTTGGTCTGAGCATGTATGTCACTTTGGCCTCTCGGCAGGTAGAGAGTATTGATCAGATCAGTAGGATATCGCAGCGGGTAGAGGTTGATGCTACTCCACATCGGGTGGAGCTTACTCCACATACTCCAGGTCATTTTGTATTAGTTGGGATTCCGGCTGAGGTGACACAGTTTGGGGATCAGATTGTTCAGAATGCAGATGACGAGTTGGTAGATCTGTGTGCAGCTGGTGGATATAGCTTCGATATGGCCATTGGTTCACCTCAGGTGAAGGTGTTTGGATCATTTTAGTATGGGGTAGTTGGTGATGCTATCAGTCGTACATTGGATGTTGGTATTGATGAAGAGTTGAGGACTCTTCTTTTGGATTGAGGCCCTTTGGAGGCCATAGGGTGAACTACGTGAATGCTTGATTCCTTGGAGAGGATACATAGGCAGTCAGTTTTGATGCAGTCGATTTGGTGAGTAGACACCTTTGGTTTGGGATGAGTGTTCGCACTCCCGTTTGGGTCTCGACATGTTGTGGATGGGGTCTGTTGTCATGAGTCTGTTGACATGGCGTACTAGATGCAACAAGTAAGGCAAATTGGTTTGGTTGGTGTCGGCTCAGTTTGGAAGAATCTTCGCCGAGGTGGAGATTTGTAGAAATTGGCAGTTGATGGCTCAGAACAGACAGTTGACAGGTTGGCGGGCGGCCGTGGCGGTCCACCGCGA
>NC_033794.1:10650515-10668037 GCF_001876935.1 Asparagus officinalis | reverse complement strand
TTTCGGGTTTGGTTCTGTTTCTAGACCCGTTTCGTTTGGGATTGGTATAAATACCTAGAGGGTGTCTCTAGGGTTTGAGAGCAGGAGATTTGAGCTGTTGAAAGGGGTTTTCTTTGGGCTTCTATTCTAGGAGCAATTGGAGAGATTGAGAGTTGATTTGTTGAGGGTTTATGAGAGATTTGTAACCCTAGTTTGTTCCTCTTGATTTCTAATAGTGAAAACTCCCCCCTCCTTGCCCCGTGGACGTAGGCATCTCGCCGAATCACGTTAAAACTGGTGTTATTGTGTTTGTGCTATTGTTTGGTGTGTTTGTTCATCTCTCGGCTATTTGGTTGGTTCTCGGCATAGGGGATTCTCCCCAACAGAATGGCACTGCTATGTTTTGATTTCCTTAACCTAGAAATTAAGTTCTTATAAAAAGAGATTTTCTTTTGATTGCCTGCTCCTAATCTACTACTCTCTTTAAACTAATCTTCAGTTGTCCAACTCATTATTAGACTACAAACTACAAAACAAGAGTCAGAGGAAGCTTCTTATAAGCTGCACGTATCCTACTCATAAGAAATAGACACTTTGGCAGCTAACGAGAGGTTTATTCAGTAACGTAATTGGATTATTCTCAACTTGCATCTCTCTAATAACCATCGATCACTATATAGGAATATATAGATTATCGGTATAAAAGAAGGATATCAGATGCTTATCTTTCTCCTAAAATGTGAATAACTAGGATATGTTCATAGAGCACTGCCTTTCTTTTTAACTTTCTGCTTAGTTTTTCTTAGCTAATAAGGTACTGTAGCATCTTTAGGTTGTAGGGGATTGGAGGCCTTAAACTTTTTTCACCCCAAAAGAACAAAAGAGCAAGGGCATTGAATTGAAGTGGGCGGAAATAGGTTTGGAATCATAAGGTTGATAGTGGTGATGATAGGGGGGATGCATTTTAAACACACAGCAGGATGACAAAAGTGGAGAATGAGTCAGTACTGCTCTCTCCTTTTTTTACTTGGTATTCTCCAAACCTTGTATATCTTAGCTCTTTCTTCTCGCCCTGCTTCCTTGCTCTCTTTAAGTATCATAGTTAGTGACAATCCAACTAGATTGGTACTTGCTGTAGTCCACATTATTGTTACTTGCAATCTAGACACAACCATGTAGTTTATGGAATATAGGTTATTAATACCTTTTTTAATGTATTTTAGATAAAAGGAATGCATTCTTTGAGTGAATAAAGTGGGTTTCTAAGTGCCCCGACCATTTTGCAATAGGGAAAATTTTATCTTTGAACATATGACTTTCGATGCTCAAAGATATATAGGAATGAAACCCAAATTAGAAAGCACATAATGAACTGCGAAGGACTCTTCTTGGAGAACCTAAACTGTTAAAAGGGAATGTTTTAATCAATGTCCACTGAAAATATTGTAAACAACTAGATGACAGTTGCAATCCCAAGTATGATGATATGAGAAGTTCTGAATTGTAGAAAGGCCTTGAACAAAAGCCAGAAACCAAAAGGAACCAAATCTTAAGTTGTTAGGTATTAGCTCTAAATTTCCATCTTAATCTATTATTCTTCTAATTCTTTACACTGCCAAACTATACTCAAAAAATGAGCAATTTCCTAGATTTGAGGGACTAATATGGAATTGTTGAATATGTAAGGGACTAATATCTAAATAATCCTCCTGTTTAATAAAATTAACTTTCTGACACCTTTGCTGCTCTAATAAACAATCCCAAATAAGCTATTCCTGTACCAACTCCAATTGAGTACAATGTTTCAAGATAGTAGGATTTATTTATTTATTTTGCTTACTTCATAATAGAGTCGTTTTCATGGTGTTGTCCTTAGCATCACTTCGTCCTACAGGTTGCCAATCACAACGAAAAAAATTTAGCACTAGTACCACTACCATCATGTTGAATCACAACGTTGTGGATGTCTAAATTAAATATGCAAGAAATGAAAAAGAACAATACATGACAAAATATTAATTCTTGCAAAATTTAGCGAGGGCCGAGCTGACTGATAGGAGGAGAAAAACGAAAAGAGAGAGAACGGGTCGGGTTATATTTTTGATTTGCTGCCATGTATTGTTGATGTCTTTGTAAAAACACCCAATGCTTTGATTAGATTTTTTTTATGTCTCTGAAAAAAGCCAGGTTGCGACTTGTGAGAGGCTCTCCTAAATGCAAAGCACCTACTGTTGCATATGGCTGAATTTAGGGAGTGACCTTGGTAGATTAAAAATGCTCAACAGGTAGTGGATAGAAATCTGGTTCGACAATCAGTACTGTGGATATCAGGGCACATTATGCCACACATGTACCTATAATTTTCTAGAATAACAACCAAAAAACATAACAAAAAAAGAAGAAAAAAAAAGAGGACCAGCCACATACACAAAATTGGCCTGGAATGTACCCCCTCTGTTTCAGATTGCTGGGTTGATGATGTCTTCAATGAGACCTCTGGATTCACCTGTCATAATGTTGCCCGAATCAACCAAGTCCTACTCAGACCTCCATAATAATAAAGTTACGAACGTAGAAAGGTGATTTGTAATTCACATACTACCCCTCTAACTATCCGTGAATAGTATAGATTACATATTTTTTTTCTGTAGAGTATTCTGATAGGATCTTTATTCGAAATAGAGATGAGAAAATGATACCAACTGGTATATAAATACATAAAACAAGTGCTTCGATAAAAATCAGTGCAAACAGTTACGATATCAATGCATGAAATAATCATCCAATTCAGAGTTTATAGGAGGAGGCACTAGACATGCACCGCATTACTAATTTTCCTAATGTGAGAATCAATTTTGTGATAGTGAAAATCCAGCCACATCATGTCCCTTAAAATAGGAATATATACTAAAGTTTGGGGAAATTGGATAAGCTTCTTTTATTTTTATTTTTTCTTAATACAATCAGAATTTATTGGGCTTTCTCAGATTTAACCTTTTTAGGCCCATCCCAACCCACTAAAGCCCTAGCCTAGTTACTACAAAGCCCCATCTTCCTGAACAGCCTACAATACAAGCAAGAAAAGGTACAAGAAATGGTAGGCCCAAGTCAAGCCTGAGACACAAAAGCAATTCCCTTGGCTCTCCACTCAAGAAGGCAATCACCTTCAGTGTATCTCTCCATCACACAAAATTCTCATCAATTTTCCACCCCATTAAAAATCATACCCCTGAAACAAAAACAAATTCTCAGCAACAAGATCTCTCTCTCTCATCATCACCAAGAAACAGAGGAGGGAGTAATTTAAGTGATGGCATTGGCTTTTAGAGCCACAGCAGCCATCAGAATCAGACCCCCTCCCCAGTCCAAACCCAAACCCAAACCCAATAAGCATTCTCTTCTTCTTCCTCCTCCTCCTCCTCCTCCTCCTCAAAATAATGAGCAACACTCCTTGGTCTCTTCAACATCTACAACTGCTATCTCTTTTCTTGCTCTCTTATCCATTCCCAACGGATTCTGTGAAGCTAAGGCCTTTGCCTTCTCCAAGGAGGACATCGTCTCCTCTCTCACAAAGGTACCACCACCACTATTAGTGTAAACTGCGCAATGATCAAATTGGCTCAGTGAGCTTGGTATCTATATGATTCACTAGAGTTGCTAGTTTCTGATGTTTTAGCTCCAAAATTAATCTTCTTCTTGATGTTAAATATACATGTGTCAGTACCTTAATTACCTGTTGAAAGTTGAATTTCTAAAAATTCTAATGACGTCTCTATCAAATTCATGAACCCATAATTACCTTCCTTATCTTTCGTGATACTACTGGGAGAGGGAAAAAAACCCATATATGAGATTTTCCACAAAGGGTTTGGATCTTTCACAATGCTCGACATATTTCTCCTGTAAATCTTTACCTTTTGAACTACTAATAGTGCTCTTTTGCTATTTTTCTGAGAGCACGTATAAACATATATGATATAGGCTTGCATTCGCCATAATTTATCAAGCTTTTCTTGATTCAGTCTATGAAAAGCTCATTTCTTTATCATCACTATTCATGACGCATCTTTTTTTTTCTAAGGTTGAAGACACCATAGACCAAGTAGGGGGTGCTGGCTCAAAGGCTTTGGACTTCTCCCAGCAAGTAATTAAGGTGTTGGGTGATACACTGAAGCCAGCAGTTGATGTGGCTGTGCCCATGCTTCAGAGCGCAGGTGAAGAAGCGCTGAAGATTGCGTCGCCTGTTGTTTCCGATGCTTCGAAACAAGCCAAGGAGGCTCTTCAGAGTGCTGGAGTTGATCCTAGCCCTGTTCTCTCTGCTGCGAAAGTATTTCCTTATTCCTTCTAGTTTCATGTTTCAATCTGCTCATTTTACACCAGTGAAATGTTAACCTCTTCGATTGAGTTTTCGCTGGTATGGTTACAATTTTTCCATGAATGGTGCCCCTGTACTAGTTGCCCAGATCGGGTGCTGATAGTCATAATGTTTCAACTTTTTGTACTTTGTTAGCTAATTTCTTTCATTTAATGTTGCTTTTCCTCAATACCTAAATTCTTTTCGGCACCCGGTAGCCATATCTCTATAGTCTCCCATGCCTGACACCCCTATGCATATTGTTGAAAGGGAAGAAGAATTCTATAGAGGGCCCTGTGCAATATGATGATATAGGTAGGAAGGCGAAAGTGACATCTGACATATCAGTGCAATCACTATCAGATCAATGACATGTCTTTTAGTGCAGTCACCATCGTTATAATCATAATTACACTGATTGACAATAGTGATTAACTAGCAGACATTATTGATACATCAGGTATCAGTATCACCTCTCCTTTCCAGATATACGATAATCTATAGATCGAGAGCCCTTTATGGGGAATTTTTCCATGCACGCAATATGGCTGGGGTACTCGAGTTAAGAGGCCCCATCAAAAGAAAAATAAATGATATTCATGTACTTTTTGGCCAGATAGGAACCTGACATATTGCATTTCAAATGCTTAACATTGTGATGATGCATAGACCAGACTATGAATATTTATGAACTATTATTGATCAGAAATAAAGTTAATAAATAAAAAAGAAGTCTCAGCTTGACAAGAGGTTGATATAGTTTCAATGTCAATAGACATTTGTGCAGCAGACACCAAAAGTGATCGAAGGGGCTAAGCCAATTGCTTCAGCAACAGTCAAAACAATTACTTCATCAGATCCTTCAGTGATTGTTGTATCAGCTGGAGCATTATTCGTTGCTTACCTTCTCCTTCCATCAGTATGGTCTGCAATTACTTTCAACTTTCGTGGTTATAAAGGTGTGTTGCTTTGTGTTGTGTTGCTTTGTTCTATAACATAGCAAAGTTTATTTTTCTCCATAGATTATTTGACTCCTTTATTTCTAAGTACTAGGAGAGATACACGTGCATTTCACGTGGTTATTTGTTTGGTTTCTTTCTTTAGTATAACTTGGTTGTAAAAGTGTTTCTTTTAAATCTCGACCTCATGATGTAATATTATATGTGAACTTTCTTAATACTTACATTTATGTATCTTCAGCTTCCATTTTATGTGTCGTTGTGACCATAAACAATGCAAGTTACAAATTATTGGAAAATATTATTTGCTTATAAACCATGAGCAATGTAAGCTACACATTATTCGAAAAGATTATTCACTCATATAGCAATCAATTTCTTCAATGCATCAAATATAATAATAACAGATGACATAAAACTCTTATGAAGTAAAAAATAAAAGGGAAGAAAAATCTTCTATCTTAATCCCTAATGACTGTAGAATAAGAAAACCTATCATCATTTAAGAAAACCTCTCAATAAGTTTGCAAAGATAACCACATTGAATTATTAGGTTGCTCAATTCTTATTATTTTAAAATTAATTCATCAAATCATTGAAATAGCTATTATATCCACAATTCTTAAGTTATTTTGATATCAGCTTCTCCAATCAAGAGTAAAAAAAACAATTAGAGGAAAATTAGTCCCTCAAATTGCTAATTATACCATTAACTTGAATGACTAATTTCAAATAACTTAAGATTGAGGTACCTAACAATAATAATTTCAATGCTTTGATGGACTAATTTCAAAATATAAAAATTATAAGGGACCACTACAAAAAATACTTCTCAGTTGATTTTTTGTTAATAATTAACTAATTCCATAATTTGGTATCAATCAATTGGTTAATATTTACACGTGCAATGCATATTATGTTTACAATGTTAATGTGCTCTAAGCTTCTTTCTACTCTTTAGTTGTTTACCAATTCTAATTAGATCAATTTTTTATTAATTAATGTGCTCTAAGCTTCTTTCTACTCTTTAGTTGTTTACCAATTCTAATTAGATCAATTTTTTATTAATTGGTTTTGAATGGAGTTCTTTCTACTCTTTAGTTGTTTACCAATTCTAATTAGATCAATTTTTTATTAATTGGTTTTGAATGGAGTGAGTTTTAATTCGGAAGTTTAAGCTTCCTTAATACTCTTTAGTTGTCAACCTATTCTGATTAGATCATTTTTTTATTAATTAGTTCTGAATGGAGAGAGCTTTAACTCAGAAGTTTAATTTTAATTTAATAGCTTTAGTTGATAACCAATTATAATTAGGATAAGAATGTTAATATTGAAAAGGACTAGGGATAAAATTGACCAATGAAAGTTTTTCAAGAACTCTCACTTTTAAAGGGAATATGATTTGTAAAGGTAATGGCATAAAATTAAGACCAGCTTTTCATATTCTGAAATTCATGGTTTCATATTTCCCAACCATTTGTTAGTTGGCAGTACGGTGTGAACCGACCAATGTGAACAATATCCATTTTGCTAAACCAAAATGCTCAGGAATGATATAAGGAGATTATTACGGATTCTAATGACTCTTTTTTTTTTGAGGACTCGGAAATAACTTTTATGAGGAGGATTTAATAACTTTGCAATTTGGACAATTACTGTAGGATTTATGGTTATTGGTTCAACCCGTGGCATATGGTATATCTTCTTGTTTCAACAAGTCTCACTCTTCCTGTGTCTAACTTCTATCAAACCATAAGAAGGAAAATAAGTACTAATGCAAAAGAATCCAAACAAACCTGCCCCCGCCCTACCCCCCACCCCCCACACACACCCAGAAAACCCCCAAAAAAAACATCAACACACACAACAACAGCAACAACCCCCCAAACAAACACGAAAATAACCCGAAAACAGTACTTAAGAATTGTTAGCTTAAGTTATTTATCAGTGCAGTCACTCAAGATTGTTAGCTTAAGTTATTGAAATAGCTATTATCAGTGCAGTCTTATACAATTCTTAAGTTATTTTGATTTCCGGTATAGCTGTTAATGATGCCTACGGTACTTTTGTTTTCAATAGCTTTTAGGGAGTTATTTAACTGTATAAGACTGCACTGATGTTAGCTTATTGTTGTACAGTCACTCAAGATTGTTATATGAACAGCTTGGATGGTTTTTTTTAGGTAATCTCAGTCCTGCTCAGACTCTTGACCTAATTTCCACGCAAAACTACATTATGATTGACATAAGATCAGAAAAGGAAAAGAACAAGGCAGGAATTCCTCGCCTCCCATCTGGTGCTAAGAACAAGATGATCGCAGTGCCGTAAGAAATGCCTTGCTCTATCCATATATCCTGCTTTTATGTCTTTGTTTTTACATTTAGATTTAGACCATGACTATATTGAAATCCTTTTTTTTTCAATAGTGTGGAGGAGCTCCCTAGCAAGATCAAAGGCCTAGTAAGAAACACAAAGAGAGCAGAAGCAGAAATCACAGCGTTGAAGATTTCCTACCTCAAAAGAGTCAACAAAAGCTCTAACATCGTGATACTAGACTCGTTAGTTCTCCAATACTCATTACAACTAGGAGTAATTGCTGATAGACCCCTGTACCATAGCTCACTTGCGGATAGACCCTCTGTAGTTCTATTGTGCAAACGTAGGATCCCCAGTACTATTGCCCAATTGTGAATAGACCCTTGAGTGAAAATTTTCTGATTATTTTACCCTCAGGAGGTCTATTTGTCAAGTAACAATTACTTTTTTCTCTGAGGTTGAAAAAGAAACAATTTTCTTTTTCTTTGAGGGTGGAAGTGTCAATAAATTTTACTCAGGGGGTCTTGTCTGCAATAATAGAACTACACTACAGAAGGTCTATCCACAGTTAACCCAACAAACTAGTGATTCAATCTATCTCATATAAATTCATAATGCAGGTACTCAGATATATCTAAAATCGTTGCAAAATCACTCACCAGTCTCGGCTTCAAGAACTGCTGGATCGTCACTGACGGGTTCTCTGGAGGACGAGGATGGCTACAGAGCCGACTTGGAGTAGACACTTACAATGTGTCACTTGCAGAAGTTCTTTCTCCTTCAAGAATTATACCTGCTCGGTTTGGTACCACGAGCTCTACTGCTCTGCAGCCATCAAGAGAGCTTCTTCCAGGGGAGTGAAAATGAAGTTGAAGTTGTAGTTTATTTGTTTTGTTTCTTGCACATGGAATTAAAATTTGTTTTGCTCTTTTGTGTGATCCAGAGGCTTGTGTATGTTCTGATGTTATTCTTGTTAATATTTACAAGATTTGGTTTTGTTATGTTTTAGTTAGTTTTTTTGGAGGTCAGTAAGCGTAAACAATTCCAAACAATTTAAAAGATATGGGGTCAAAGTTAGGATTAATTGCGTATAGACCCTGTTAGTATTGTTGTTTTCAACTTCCTACCCCTGTAGTTTCATTTTTGCAGGTAGACCCTACCCTAGGCAAAATTTTGGCAAAGGTTGCCCTTGAGGAAAATTAGTGAGTCTATCTGAGATTAAAGATGGGAGAAACATACGAAGGTTGTCTCTCTGCCAAAAGGAAACTACAGGGATAGTAAGTTCAGAACTGCTGTACTACAGGGGGTCTATGCGCAAGTGACTCCTCAATATTAGAACACAGAGATTTTTAGGGTCTAATATCAAAATAAGACTAATCTCGGGGCTTATTATCCAGAAAACCCTCCCTTGAATACCTTCTTCTCGATGCCAACAATTAATTCAATTGTAATAGAATTCCAAGAATTTCCTTATTCATCTTTTACAAGCCACCCCCTACGTGTGCTTCTAAATAAACGATGTTCCTTTCAGAATATTCCATGAACGTTTTCTCCAGGATAACAGCTTCTTCCTCAGACACTCAACATTTGAACCAATATATCATTCCACATATCCACAGGTCCTGGTAAACACCAGTGAACACAGTCATTATACAATTTCCACCTCTCATCTGGCCAATGTCCATATCGGCTTGGATGCCCATCCGGTCTTAACGACATAGCATTCGTCATATCCAACAATCGAAACTCAGTTCCTTTCTTCATCCCTTCGTGCTTCGCTTTCTCAAATTCCTTAATCTGATCCTTATATAATTGTTTCTCATCGGCACTCAAATTCGTTTCATTTCGAAGAAATGGTCTTGTTCTCGCACAATCACCTCCATTGTCCCATACCCCATTCTCAAAATGCGCAGGAGATACCGTTCTCAAAATCATCGTTCCTTTGAACTTCTCTGATTTATTGATGCCCTGAAATGCAGTTTGAAATGCTCTCTTGTTAGAATAATGCATTGTTCGTTGTGTGACATTTTTATTTGTACAGTAGAGGCACCCGATGATTCTTTTCCTGTGGTAGAATATTGATGGACGCTCAAACCACCTACCTGCAGATAGGATGAGATAGTCGAATTCGTCGATATGGGATGCCCATTTATTGTCGACTTGATCGAGGTACAACTTCCATAAATAAGTGTTTTTTGGTCCTTTGGTTTCTTTAGCTTTGATCAGAAATGGTGACCAGAAGATTGTGATCGTGAAGTTAAATGCAGGGTAGTACATTCGTTTGAAGTTGTCGTCTGAGTTTTTGGAGATGTCTTTTGGATACATCACCTGAAAGTATAATGTGAAATTTTTTAGCACACCATAGATTAGTATTCAGTTCAGAAAAAGAAAAGAAAAGAGAAGTTAAGCATATGACCGTTGTATTATTGTTCTGTGATGACTTCACAGAGACTGTTATAGCGAACTTTTAAGTTGCTTTATTAGACAACTGCTAGTAAAATTTATTAATAAAATGATAATGCAACAGAAATGTAAAATTATAATGCAGTCTGCTAATTATATTTCTTCCTTCTCACATTGCCATGGTATGGATGTTGGTATAAGTTTCAAGATTCAATCCACGTTTATTCAAACTCAATCAACACTCGGGTAAAACATAAAGAGAAGAGCACTAATGATATTAAAGAAAATAAAAAACATGAACTCTTGCTGAATACATCTATCAACCTTTCTCATCTTATGGACTCTCCTAATCTTCATTGACTAGAAATCATCCCAATTGACGTAGTTCTTCAAGCTATTACACGTATAAATTGAGAACCTCTTGTCACTCATCTTAGTATGATAAACTTTATAATACATGCAAAAACATCCTGGCCTAAACTCTTTCATAAATAAAATATACAGGCTTACCCGCGATAGGAGGCACATCAAGGATTGCATCTGGTTTCTTGCCAAAGAGTCTCCAACAAAAGCTAGCGTCTTTCCCCTCATAATCTCCAGAAACTGCTTAGGTTCAAAGAGTGGCAGCTCGCAACCATCTGGCTTCCATCTCCACTTCAAGAAGTCCAGGTTTGGTTTCCCATACTTCATGCAATTTTGATGCTCTTGGATTGTATAACATGTCGTATTCGTATAGTAAGGTGCTTTCCAATCTCTCACCCATTCCCCTTTAGACAGATCGCAATCTTTTATTAGTTCCCTGTTTATTGAGTTGCCAAAGTTTGAACTAGGAGGAGAAAGGTTGACTTCTAGAGGTGATGGTGGTGGTAGAGAATTAAAATTCACAGCGATAGGAGGAGGAGGAGGAGGACGAGAACTTAAGGTGGTAGAAGAATTTAAGAAAGTTGGAGGATTTGAAGAAGAAATGTTTGAAGAGCTTAAGTCATGTCTATAAAAACTCGAATCATACGATGCAGACTTAGAGGAAGAGAAAGAAGAAATGATCAAGATAGGATGAGAAAGGAAACGGTAACTAAAGAGGTAGCCGATGATGTTAAGAAACAAGACAACGACAATCGAAAGAAGAATTAAGCCTTTGGTGATGCTGAAATGGTTGTTTTGCCTCCCAATTAGCTGATAAATGTGGAAATGCTTCATGAAAGGATTTTGATGTTTAAAATTGGAAGAGGCGGCATTTTCGAATCCCTTCAGTTTTCTTAGAGTTTTGGCTGGTGGTGTTGCCTCTGCTTCCATTTGGAACTTCTGGGTCTCCAAACTTTTCAGGTTGCTTATTTGTAGAAAAATTACAGTAGAAATCAGGAGATGACTATGATTCTATTCAGCCATCTATAAGATTTCTTAATTCTTCATAGTTATCATGTGTTTTTTTAAAATATCATGCCATAATTGTAACAGATTGTCTAAGGACTCTAATCTATAATTGCATGTTCTCTCCTTGAAATATATCCTCTGTATTTTTCTTATTTGCAGCTCTGCATAAAATACATCAGTGATGAGAATCTTCAGTTATTTTGCTTGCAGACTTAGAAGTGGTCAACTCATTGTATTGCTGCTGATGCGTTAGAGGCACCAGCCCAAGTTGTCATTTCATTTACTAACACATTATGATTAATGTAATCACTAATTATAGATTAGTAGGTTTTTGCATAAGGAGCAGGCGAATCTTACTCCTGACATTTGGTTTGAGTTTTATATAGTTGCTAATTTAAGAAGTTCATAAATGATCGATAATGATCTCCCAGAATTTGGTCGGAAATAATAGAAAATTTCCTCATTCTGAACTCGTCTAAGAAAAATGTCGTCCATATGTCAGTTTGAATGCTTAGTTTATGCAACTGAGGATCTGTCACATACAAGTTGGTGATTTAGAGAGATGCGCACGTTATGTTAATGAAAAGTCTACTGTTAGTACGTTGAGGAGAATCTTATCACTATAGACTTTGTTGGGTCAAAATTTTACATTATGTGTAAGCATAAGATGGTTAAAATTGGCTACACCTCAGATAAATTTTTGTAATCCTGCAAGGAGAGAGAGCCTGTTACTCGAGAGAAGGAAAAAAAAACTTATTCGATTGATATCAGGTTCAAGGAACTCTATAAACACAGTTATAACTTTTTAGTTTCTCTTTCAATCATTTGCTTGTTTTACTGATTCAAGCATCAGATAGACACTACTGATCTCCATCAGCAATAACAGTCTGTTCTCTTCTGATCTGCTCAGCATTTGAAGCAAGAAGTCAACCCAGACATCAATAAGGCAAAACAGGGAAAACTTGGTTTTGAACCAATAACCTGGTAAACGTTCTGGTTTCGAAATCACGATCTTTTTTTATCGTATTTACATATAAGAGAAACTCGACCTTCTGAAAACAAAAACAAGGGAAACTTGGACTGGTCTTTCTTGGGGAGAGGAGCGATTTTGCTCTCTTTGTGCATGGTATGTGTCATGAATTATGTCATATAACAATGACAACCAACTTTTAACTAATGAAATAACGAGAAAATATTAAATACAGACAATGAGGTCAATGGATTCAAGGTGTAATATACATAAGATGTTACAAGACGTAATTCCTTCATTACAGAAAATCAGCATAGATGACCGTTGGAACACTCAAGTCTGGAGGGCGCATAAGTAAATGATTTCCTACCTTAAACCGTGCATTTTATGCTTGCATTTATATTTTCGAACTCCACATTTGATAGCATTATTTCTTGACCAATTTGAAATTTGCTCTCATCCCCCTTAGAATTTTATCCAATCAGAATAGTTTGAGCCCCTCTAAGTGTGCCTAAACTCAGGAAAGAATGTCTAGACTTTTATTTTATCAGTTGCATAGTTTCCTATTCAATTAGTTTCATGTCATTGGATACCGAGATTTTCACTTCTAGAGATGAAAAATTTTGTAAAAAATGGAAGGCAGAAAATATTGTTACTTGCTACAAAAGATGTCATTGATAGTTTAGTAGTTGCTGCATAACAAATTATGCATTTTAAGGATACCCGAACAATTATCAAAATGTTACAGTAATTGTTGATGTAGAATATGCATAGCCATCAATTTATTTAATATACAATTGATAATATATTGTTTTCTCCTTCATGCTTGACAATAATCAGTTGGGTTTCTCCTTCATGCACATTAATTAGATATAGCATTAGCTTTATGAGAAAAGCTTGAAAAAATTGATAAAATATGTGACTAATGATGATAACATCACTTGTTTAGTATATCACTGTCATTATTAGATGAAATTTCACCCACATAGTTGTTTTCGTCGAAAGTCACCTTAGTCATTGATTTCATTAAACTTTAAGCGTTACAAATGAATTCAAATAACAAAAGAACAAAAGATTACAACTTTCTTGAAAATAAACGCAAGATCCGTTTATCGGCTCTTGCTTGCGTGGGTTCTTCGCCGGTGCCGGGGTTAATCCGTGGACGACCTCGAATCAGATCCGGTTGCAGAAAATTGGGCAGAGCTTCTACCTCACCAAGGGGGTATTTGCTTGAAGTCCTGGAATCGACAAAGCGATTTCAGGGCTCTTCTCGAGATTAAGACAAAGCCTAATCTCAAAGAACGGACGTACGAGCTTCAGATCCTTCGAACGGCTTCTCCTTTGCTCCGAAGTTCACCGGGATCTCGCTGTCCTTTGCTGAAATTTCGTGCTCCTTCACTCTCCAATCCAGCAGCACCTCGTCCTCTTGATAAGATTCCAGATCCAGAAAATGGAGGCCTTTGGTTCATATTTATAGGCCTCAAAATGCGGTTATTTGGATAAGAACAAGGGATTTGGCTCTATCTTTAGTCAACAGCAGCCTAACCACGTTTGAGGATGATCTCAAGTCAGTTAAGAACCCCTGGAACCGATAAACCCTGCAAAAAACCAATTAAAAACCGTCAAAACGTGTTTGAGACATTAGACTGCGCGGCAGAAAAATCTGACCTGCGCTCGCGCGGGTCGGAATAATCCGACCCGCGCTTGCGCGGGTCGGAAATATCCGACCCTTTTTTTTTGTTGATATGTCATTGAGTTGACTTTTGGATCAATTGCAACGTGTTGACTGGCGTTGACCTAGGGCTACGCATTGACCGGCGTTGACCTTAGGGTTTTGAATCGATCGACGTTGACTTTCATCGCAACGCGTTGACTGGCGTTGACCTAGGGCTACGCGTTGACCGGCGTTGACCTTAGGGTTTCGCGTTAACCTGAGGAGAACCAGTTTATACTCGTGTACTCCTGGGAGTTTTGGGAATCAGTTTAACCTCGTGTACCCGCCGGAGGTTGCCAGGTTATCCTTAAGAATTATTATCTGTAATATTCTCTAGGAACTTCCTGTCAAAATGGGAAACAGTTTAGACTCATGTACCCGTTGGAGTTTTGAAAGGTTATCCTTAAGAATTATTATACGTAATATTCTCTAGGAACTTCCTGTCAAAATGGGAAACAGTTTAGACTCATGTACCCGTTGGAGTTCGGATATCGAATATTCCGATAAAAGGCGAAAGTATCGCGAAATCACCCAAAATATAAAATTGGGTCCCGAATATTCCGAAATAGGTGAAAAATCACGAAATCGCCCAAAATATAAAATTGGGTCCCGAATATTCCGGGAAATGAAGTCGAACTCTGAACATTCCAAATATGAGCAAAAACACCGTGAAATTGTCCAGGAGATGAGGTTAAGCTTCGAAAATTTCGAAAACGGACGAAAACGGACGAAAATGCAGCAAAACGAGCCCTAAACTGGGTCTGACCCGCGTTCACGCGGGTCAGATAGATCCGACCCGCGTGACCGCGGGTCGGATTAATCTGACCCGCGAGCACGCGGGTCGGGCACAAATCTGACCCGCGGAACGCGGGTCGGAGAGGGGTCAAAAGTTGAAAAAATTCCAATTTTTTTTTTTTTTTGTTCTTCTTCTTCTTCCTTCTTCAAGTTCGGTCCCAGCTCTTCTCCTTGAGTTCTAACCATTCAAGAACTCCTCTTCCTCCAGAACTCCGCGTTGACTGGCGCGCACGAGTTGGTTGACGTGCGCGCGTTGACCGGCGCACACGAGTTGGTTGACGTGCACGCGTTTGACCGGCGCGTACGAGTTGATTCGACGTACGCGCGTTGACCGACGCGCACGGGCTGATCGACGTGCGCGCGTTGACTGGCGCGCACGAGTTGATTGACGTGCACGCGTTTGACCGACGCGCACGAGTTGGTTTGACGAATCTTCTTGACTCGCCCATTCATTGCTTCGAGTTTCGTGTGGGCTCTCGTAGACAATTTTAGACGCCTACAGATACCCCCTCCAAAGTGTTTCAGCCTCATTCTTTTATAGAGGAGTCTGAAACGCTTTGGATATGATGGATCCCCACCTTCAGTCGGTGTTAAAGGAGCTACAGATGGTTTCGATTCTTGACTTCTCCATATTTTAGCGTATTCTGTATTTTGTCGAATAGCTAAGATTTTCTCGGTACTGCGTTTATCGTCTGACCGTTGTTGAAGCCTTGAACCGGAATTAGTGAGTGGGTTTTTTTTTTTTTGTTGATATGTCATTGAGTTGACTTTTGGATCAATTGCAACGTGTTGACTGGCGTTGACCTAGGGCTACGCGTTGACCGGCGTTGACCTTAGGGTTTCGAATCGATCGACGTTGACTTTCATCGCAACGCGTTGACTGGCGTTGACCTAGGGCTACGCGTTGACCGGCGTTGACCTTAGGGTTTTGCGTTAACCTGAGGAGAACCAGTTTATACTCGTGTACTCCTGGGAGTTTCGGGAATCAGTTTAACCTCGTGTACCCGCCGGAGGTTGCCAGGTTATCCTTAAGAATTATTATTTGTAATATTCTCTAGGAACTTCCTGTCAAAATGGGGAACAGTTTAGACTCATGTACCCGTTGGAGTTTCGGGTATCGAATATTCCGATAAAAGGCGAAAGTATCGCGAAATCACCCAAAATATAAAATTGGGTCTCGAGTATTCTGAAAACCGACGAAAATATCTCGAAATTATTTGGGAGATGAAATTGAACTCTGAACGTTCTAAATCTGACTGGAAATGCCGACTGAAAATGCCGCTCAATTATCCGGGAAATGAAGTCGAACTCTGAACATTCCAAATATGAACAAAAATACCGTGAAATTGTCCGGGAGATGAGGTTAACCTTCGAAAATTTCAAAAACGGACGAAAACGGACGAAAATACAGCAAAAACGGGCCTTGAACTGGGTCTGACCCGCGTTCACGCGGGTCAGATGAATCCGACCCGCGTGATCGCGGGTCGGATTAATCCGACCCGCGAGCACGCGGGTCGGACACAAACCTGACCCGCGGAACGCGGGTCGGAGAGGGCTAAAGAAAAAAAATCTGATTCCCTCTTTTGTTCTTCTTCCTTCTTCATCGGTCCCAGCTTTCCTTTCTCTCTAAAATTTCGGTTTCTTTTCTCCTTGAGTTCTAGCCATCCAAGAACTTCTCCAAGATCAGAACTCCCCAAACCCTTTAAATTCCACATTGATTCCTTCCCCTCTTCTTCCAACTTGGATCCGAGTAAAGGGAGATTAAAACCTAGGGTTTGTGATTCTTCCAACGTGAGTTCGAGCTTAAGCATCGGGTGGAGTTCCTGCCTTGGATTTCGATTTCAGGTACAAATTGAGCTTTATGTTCTTGATCTTGGTTACCCCTCTTCAATTTGACTCGGTTTTCACTTTATCCTTTTATTCCAACCGAAGTCAAGAGCTAGGTTTTCGACAGCTTGGTGCGATTCTCCTCGTCGAATTCGCCGACTTTGATTCAGGTAGGCGTCATCCTCAGCTTTGGCTAAGTTCCATCTTGTGTTCTCAACTGTAAAGGGGGTTTGAAACCCTAATTCCGAATTTAAGTTAGAATTAAGATTTCTGTTCTTGATTTTGGCCACCCCTCTTCGATTTGACTTGGTTTTCACTCTGATTTCTTGTCAGGATCTCAGCTCCCTCTTCGCCTCAGATTCGAGTTTTGCTTAGTGGTGGATTTTCTCAATTCAGATCACGCTATTCTCGAGTTCAGGTGAACCTCGAATGCTTCTGTTTCAATTTTGGTTGTGTCTGTGATCTTTAGTGGTGATAATTGAACTTTAGTTCTTGAACTTTGGGGGAAAACCTGAAATTGATGGCTGAAACTTTGGACTGTTCAGAAAACCTGAAATTGATGGCTGAAACTTTGGACTGTTCATGGCTAAAAAATTGTGGCAATACTGATTTCTCGAGTTGGTGCTCTTGTGGCTGAAACTTTGGACTGTTCATGGCTAAAAAATTGTGGCAATACTGATTTCTCGAGTTGGTGCTCTTGTATATGATTCAAATTTGAACTTATATATAGCCGAGCTCTTGTATATAATTGAATTTGTGCATGAATTGAATCCGAACTCGTATGTGGTTGAACGATTCGCTTCTGAACTTGGCTTGTAGTCGAATGACTCGAAT
>NC_033794.1:10649066-10649515 GCF_001876935.1 Asparagus officinalis | reverse complement strand
TTATTCATATGATCTGTATTTTGGTTATAACTTTCTCATCTGATCTCGGAATGAGGTGATTTGAGATGCGTTAAAAAACTATTGAAGAGACCTACAACTTTGGTCTTTTGAGTTTTTTCAGATTCAAAATACATATGCGTGTAAAATGATTTTAGTTCTATAAGCTATGATGTTAGTTCTGTGACCTCTCATGTTAGTTCTGTGAGTTCTGATGTTAGTTCTGTGAGCTCACATGTTAGTTCTGTGAGCTATGATGTTGGCTCTGTAAGCTCCCATGTTAGTTTTGTGATCTCCCATGTTATGTTTATAATGTTATTTTCGCTGTAATTTCTTCGTCTGATCTCGGAATGAGGTGATTTTAGATGCGTTGGAAAGCTGTTGAAGAGACCTATAACTTTGATCTTTTGAGTTTTTCCAGACTTAGGCATATATATATATATATATATATA
>NC_033794.1:10645993-10648066 GCF_001876935.1 Asparagus officinalis | reverse complement strand
TCTTAGTGTTAGAGTACAGCCTCTTCCACTCATCCAATATCATCTTGCTAGGAGGCAAGAGATCAAGTGAATTTTTGGGCTTCGGTTTTGGTGCCTCCTCTTCCTCCTTTGCAGGCTCCTTCTTGACCTCTTTCTTGGCTTCCTTGGGCATTGACTCCTTGGCCTGTGCAGCCTGTGCAGGCTTCTTCGCTGATGAAACAGGAGGAACAGACTCTGCCTGCTTCACCTCGCCCATTACCTTGCTAAAGTTTGGCTGATTAACAAGAGTCCAGAAGTATCTTTCTACATGGGAAATTGTGATGTGAAGCTCTTTATCATAATCTGAGAAAATCCATGATACAAGTTGCATGTCATGACTTATGGTCCTTGGAAACAATCAAACTACTGAAAGAAGGAGCATAGAAGATTAACCACAAGACGGTATACCACAAGTATACCAGGTTATCTCTATTAAAGAGTGCAAAGTTTCTCTCTTAGCTGAGCTATTTGTTTCTGTTGGCATGGAAATGCATTCCATTTTAGAACCTTCAGCTTATACTTGGTGAAAGTTTTTAATTGCTTTCGGGACTACTGCAGACATTTCTGGTTAATTCGAGAAGCAACTTATTATTCTTTGTATGGAGCTCCTTTGTCATCATGTTATTTTAATATTTGCATTCTACCTTTTTATGACTACTTTCTATCTCATGCAGCTTGAAGATGGTTTAAAGTTATCTTTCACTGATAAAAGGCGCCTTGCAAAAGTTTGCTTACTTCAAGATGTATTGTCCATTGCCCCAATATGTCCATCTTTCCTATAGATTCTTACATCTTTAGCGTCATTATAACTCTTCACCAATTTGTTGGTGCCGCCAACTTCTGTACCTCCAATAGCCGAGCTTGGTCTGGATGCATTGTTAGAGCCTATGAAGGTGGAGGAATTTGTAGATTCTTTGAGCAAAAAGAAAATTGCAATTAAAGCTCTACTACTCGATCAGGTTGGATATAATTTTTTTCCACAGAATCTCTCATATGTAAGTGCAAGTAATTGTTGAATTAGCAATACTAGAACCACAATGGTTAATGATACATTAGGTGGGTGTGCTGCATTTTGTATCTCCTTTGTGTGCTGCTACTCACCCATTCACAAGAAAATCCATTTATATGCGATGGTGATACCTAGGTGCTTTTTTTGTAAAATTTATCTTGCAGAACTCCTTCAAACCCTCCATAGTTGAAGTGTCTTAGTATTGCTGGCTTGACCTGAAAGACATTATATATCGATTTTATGACCATATTTGGTTAATTCACTTAGTTTTCTATCTAATTAAGTCACTTTGTTCTGTGGGTGATTGATAACTATATACCTAAATGATGGATCTATTTTCTGTGTTTCTTGATTTTTTTTTTCAAGGCCAGAATTCATCCCCTGCAGGTTGCTGCAACTTTGTCAAAGGAGAGCTGTGAAACTTTACATCGCTGCATCAAAGAGGTAATACACTTAAAAAAGGTTTCCCCCTCTTTTTCCTATTATAATTAAGGACCAATTTTTTGGTAAAGGCTTCTTCTATGTCGAATTAAACATAGATAAAAGACACTATTTGTAGGTTGCCAATTATGCCCTTGAAGTTGTTGCTGATTCCAATTCTTTTCCAATTGAATGGTTGTTTCATTTTCGATTGGGGAAAAAGTCTGGAAAAGTTAATGGTAAGTTTCTCAATGTATATGACTGTCTTGACCATAAGTCATTTATTCTACAGGTTATTGAGAAAGTTGTGGAAGTTGGAGCAGATAGTAGGTGATTATCATTTGTAGATGTACATGTACACTACTGCTCTTAATAAAAAAACAAAAACAAAATCATCAACTCCTTTTTTTTATGTGATACTGGCACAATTAGGCCAAATCGTAATGCACAGGACAAATGTTGTCTTAATTTATTTCTCTGAAGTTGAGTTCCTTGGATTAGATCTGTAGATAGTACTTTATAACTTTCTCATTGGTTTCATGATTAATAAGCAAACGCATATATAACATGCATTATTAGAATCAAACATACATTTGGTTAAATTCTATTAAAAAGTTATCGAATCG
>NC_033794.1:10642642-10644993 GCF_001876935.1 Asparagus officinalis | reverse complement strand
AAAAAAAAAATCAAGAAACACAGAAAATAGATCCATCATTTAGGTATATAGTTATCAATCACCCACAGAACAAAGTGACTTAATTAGATAGAAAACTAAGTGAATTAACCAAATATGGTCATAAAATCGATATATAATGTCTTTCAGGTCAAGCCAGCAATACTAAGACACTTCAACTATGGAGGGTTTGAAGGAGTTCTGCAAGATAAATTTTACAAAAAAAGCACCTAGGTATCACCATCGCATATAAATGGATTTTCTTGTGAATGGGTGAGTAGCAGCACACAAAGGAGATACAAAATGCAGCACACCCACCTAATGTATCATTAACCATTGTGGTTCTAGTATTGCTAATTCAACAATTACTTGCACTTACATATGAGAGATTCTGTGGAAAAAAATTATATCCAACCTGATCGAGTAGTAGAGCTTTAATTGCAATTTTCTTTTTGCTCAAAGAATCTACAAATTCCTCCACCTTCATAGGCTCTAACAATGCATCCAGACCAAGCTCGGCTATTGGAGGTACAGAAGTTGGCGGCACCAACAAATTGGTGAAGAGTTATAATGACGCTAAAGATGTAAGAATCTATAGGAAAGATGGACATATTGGGGCAATGGACAATACATCTTGAAGTAAGCAAACTTTTGCAAGGCGCCTTTTATCAGTGAAAGATAACTTTAAACCATCTTCAAGCTGCATGAGATAGAAAGTAGTCATAAAAAGGTAGAATGCAAATATTAAAATAACATGATGACAAAGGAGCTCCATACAAAGAATAATAAGTTGCTTCTCGAATTAACCAGAAATGTCTGCAGTAGTCCCGAAAGCAATTAAAAACTTTCACCAAGTATAAGCTGAAGGTTCTAAAATGGAATGCATTTCCATGCCAACAGAAACAAATAGCTCAGCTAAGAGAGAAACTTTGCACTCTTTAATAGAGATAACCTGGTATACTTGTGGTATACCGTCTTGTGGTTAATCTTCTATGCTCCTTCTTTCAGTAGTTTGATTGTTTCCAAGGACCATAAAAATGAATAAAATTATAAAAATGAATAAAACCATAAAGATAAACAAACTAAACCTGAGGACCAAATGACTGCAATATCGATGAAAGTGCGATTAGAGTTGAGAAATTACCATAGATCGCAGAGATTGTAAAGCCTGAGGAACTCCTTCGATGAGCTTGTATCCTTTCCAAATGACCCCTAAAAAGATTTATTTTAAAAATAAAAAAAACACAGACCCTATGTATTGACGTTAGAGGGGGGGGGGGGGAAAGGGACAATCGCAATCGAAGAGGAAGACGTAGAAGGAGTCAATGCCCAAGGAAGCCAAGAAAGAGGTCAAGAAGGAGCCTGCAAAGGAGGAAGAGGAGGCACCAAAACCGAAGCCCAAAAATTCACTTGATCTCTTGCCTCCTAGCAAGATGATATTGGATGAGTGGAAGAGGCTGTACTCTAACACTAAGACCAACTTCCGTGAAGTCGCCATTAAAGGTACTTTCCTCTTTATTATATTTTCGGATTTGATAAGTTGCTTTATTGAATAATGGTAAATTTCAAAACAAAAACCTTTGTAAGAATAACAGTAAACCACCATTTGGTTTTAAAGGGGTGGTGAGGTTTTAAAACCGATACTTTACACCAGTCCCCTGAGTTTTCAATGTTTAGTAAAATAACATGACCTTTGGATTTGTAGGGTTAATTTTTAATGTAGTAATCATGTTTAAATTAAAAGACCACTTTCGTCTTCCTTAACATTGAGGCCTCTGAGGGAGGTTTTGCTGTAAGTGATTGTCTTTGCTTGGCTTATACTCGGCTGCACAATAAATTATATTTAGTTATCCCTGAATAGGATATAAGAATTGTAAACAATATATAGCTTATATTGTACATACAAACAATGATATCTTGATGGTAAAATGGGGATTTTAGTCATTGTTTTTTTTCACGGTTAAGTTTGCTATCAGAATAAACAAACCATAACAAAAGTAAGAGTCTAAGAGAAAGTAAGAGAATGTGCTTCCAATGCTTGCAGTTACTAATAGTAAAGAAACATAAACCAAATACATTACATATATTACTCTCTTATAACTTTGATATATAACTAAGATTGAACGACCACAATGTTCAAATTATGCTTAAATTTTATTCAATGTAAGAAATAAAAACTTTGATATATAACTAAGATTGGAAGACCACAATGTTCAAATTATGCTTAAGAAATAAAAGAACGCTACAATGTCTTTCATTTCTAATGCAATGAAAGAATTCTTCTGTTATTCAAACAATTATCAGGATGTAAACCAAATAGTTAGTAAATCCCCACAGTTATAGAATGTAAAAAG
>NC_033794.1:10631194-10641642 GCF_001876935.1 Asparagus officinalis | reverse complement strand
AGGTGTTGGGGGAGTCGCGACAATTCCCAGTTCTGCCAACGTCTTTGAGGGAACGGTTTTGTTTGCTCCTAGTTGCTCAGAAGCATCCGGATATTTGTAGTGATATTCATTCCCACTCCGTGTTGCAAAGGCTTCCTGTTCATCTTCAGAAAGCGGGAAGGCTGGGATTTCCTCGTCGTCTTTTCCTGGAATAGCAAAAGCTCCATAACAAGACTTACCTTTTCCTTTTGACCTCTTTTTGGAAGAGGCTCCGGTCCATTGTTCATCTCCAACCAAATCTGGATGAACCCAAAGAATCTCACCATTCGGGGCCGTGTGTGGTACAAGTCCCTTCTGGCGCTGTTTATGAGGATCATCGTTCACGGTCTTCACCGTTGCATTTATTACCGGCTCATGCTGGAACCAGTTCAAGGGAACAGAACCGAAGCTAATCGATACTGCATTTGCACCCACCTTCTTCTCCTTAGGTTGTTTCATAGTGATGACCCCAACATCAATCAAAGCTTGAATCTTATCCTTAAGGGCGTAGCACGACTTGGTAGGGTGGTGAACTGCTCTGTGAAACGCGCAATATTTCGGGTCATTAACCCTTTTGGCGTCTTCCTGATCTTGGATTGGCGGCAACTTAATCTTATTGTTTTCTATAAGGTATTTAAAAATACCGGGAACTTCATCTTCCTTGAATGAGTAAACCTTCGGGAATTTTGGTTCCGAAGTCTTCTGTTTTTGAGGCTGTTGTTGCCACCGTGACTGTTGAGGCGCCCTCTGCTGCTGCTGTTGCAGTTGCGCTTGCACTTCAAATGTTTGGTTCGTATCTACTGCATTCACCTGTGCTTTCCCTTTTCCCTTAGGGACAAAATTTTGTTGCGGGGCTGGTGCCGTCGTTTGACCTCTTTCGGCTTTTTTTCTCTTGAGGAAACGTTCGGCTCTTTCCCCTCGGACCTTCAAGTCTTTCCAGGTCTTAGATGGTGCCATTCCCATAGCTTCAAGAATATCCAATGAAAGATTGTTATGACAAGTCTCCAGAATAAAGTCTTCACTAATCGGATCCCTACAATTCATGGCCTTGTTTCGGAATCGCTTAATGAAATTCTCTACTAACTCTCCGTCCTTTTGTTTCTCATCAAATAATGTCCCGATCGAGACCTCAGTGTCGTCGTCAAAGAAATTTGTGAGAAACATATCCTCCATGTCATCCCAACTGGCGATGCTCCCCGGCTTGAGGCGGCGATACCAATCGAAGGCTGCTCCGCGAAGAGTGCCGACGAATGACCGTACCATCAGAGGTTCGTTCCCGGAGATTATTCCCAAATGAGACTTGAAGTATATTAAATGCTGCGTGGGGGAACCCTTTCCATCAAATGGCGTGAAATTGATCAAATTGAATTTTGCTGGATACGGGATTGATTCCCACTCCCTTGGGTATGGGCACGGTATTCCAGACCTTTTCACTTCCTGAGCATTCATCAACGCATTGATCTTGCTCTCCAAATCCCTCATCTTCTTGTCTTCACTCGTATCTGTCTTCGAGTGGTTTCGGGGAGAGGTAACGTGGTCCTCTTTCGTATTGTTATCATCCGAAGGGCCACCCCCATTATTGTTATTGACGGGAGGGGTGTTCATGTTGACATTATCCTCCCCTTCTCGATCATTATCAGCTTGGTCAGGATTGTTACGACGGCTAGTCTCTCCTTGATGAGTTGTCAATATCGCAATCTGTTGGTCATGCATTTCTCTCATCTGCTGCATGGCCATTTCCATTTCGAACTTGAAGTTTTCCTTCTGCTTAGTCAGGGCATCCTCAAGTATTTTGGCCATCTGTTCAGTGCTAATCATAAGTGACTCATAAGACTGTCCTGCACTTGATGCGGTGTCATCGGAGGCCATCGCCGAGCAAGCATCCGAGCCGGCATCCGAGTATACCTCCGAAGTTTCATCTTCTGAAGGAAGTCCCTTCTGTATTCTTTGGTAGTTCTTTCGCCTACTGGTCCCTGTTCGCAATCGAGTCATACGTTGGGACACTTCGGTGAACTGATCCGGACTGAAGTGTCGTGTTGACTTTCCTCTTCCGGTCATGTTAACAGATACTTTTAGAAATTCATCATCTTGGAGAACAACTCTCTTCTTTCGGAAACGTCTTGGTCTGGATTCAGACGTTTTGGTGGAGATTCTTTCAAATACTGAAACTCTCTCCGGGGTGGTCTTGGAACAGCAACATTCTGACAACACTGCCTTGATGATTTTGGCACATGGACAGTGAGAATCTGTTTTCCGGGCACTCATTTTCCTGGATTTGTTCGCACCCCCAGCTTGATAGTACAACTCGTCAGTTTGATGACTGGAGCAACCTATCGTGTGTTGGCACGACTTCCCAGGTATAACGTCTTCGTCTGACGAGTACGTTTTCTTCTGAGGATACAACGCTTTGTTAGCATTTTCAGGAGTCGCATGTCTAAGGCGACGTTTTTGTGAATGTCGGCCCTCAACAGGCTCCTGGATTTCAACACGCAGTCCAATGCGGTCATTTACGGGACTTTTCCCGTTATACCTTCTCTTCCACTGCTTAGGATGACGACCTCCAGCCTGACAATGTGCTCGAGATTCATTCAATCGGCCTAAGCGCTCTTTGACCGGAGTTTTGCCCCGATCATCGGGTGAAGGGCCAAGGCGATCTTTGATGGTCATCTTGAAATGGGACAAATCCACACTGTCACAAATCTCAACCGGAGGTGCGGAACTCGATGGAATCGAAGAAATAGGTGCAGGACACTTTCTGCCTTGAATCTGTTGCGAGTCAGACTTGGGTGACCCGCAAGTTGGAAGGTCGGATTTGGACGACCCGCAAGTTGGAAGGTCGGATTTGGACGACCCGCAAGTTGGAAGGTCGGATTTGGACGACCCGCAAGTTGGAAGGTCGGATTGGAGTGACCTGCGTTTTGGCGGGTCAGATTGAAGTGACCTGCGTTTCGGCGGGTCGGATTGAAGTGACCCGCGCTTTGGCGGGTCGGATTGAAGTGACCCGCGATTTCGCGGGTCGGATTGGAGTGACCCGCGTTTTCGCGGGTCGGATTGGAGTGACCCGCGATTTCGCGGGTCGGATTGGAGTGACGACATTTCTCGACATTTTGCGCCGTTTTAACTTTGGCCCCATACTGCGCAGTTTTGTGGTTATGTTCCACTCCTTCTTCTCCATTTCTTTGCCTCTTGCAACAGAATTTTTCTGTGCGAGCAATGCGTGGCGTTTGGAATCCTCTTGGAAGAGTTTATCGGTTCCTTTTGACGCGAACCCTATCGTCTTCATGTTAAAAGAGCCTGCCACTCCTGTTGTGGTTGGCCGCCTTCACTTTCAGCATCCCCCTACATAGCGACTCCATCAACTGGTCCAAAGCTTTTGCCAGTTGCTGCGAGGCTTACTCGCTCTGACTCCCCCCACCATCTTTGATAGAGTGGGCACATCCTCCGAAACAGTCGACCTTTGCTTAAGGGTTCAGATCTAGTCTTAGCCTCGTCGACTGCCGACGGGCTTTGTAACCCACGGTGCGCCGGTGGCCGGAAATCTTCTTCTTGCTTCTGCAGTTGAAGTCCAGCGGTCTCTGGAGTAGCCTTCTGATTTGCAGGAGAGGCCGATCTGAGGAGGAGGACAAGTATCCTCTACTTCGCTGTCGAACTCAATATCGACCTCGTTCAACCTGATCCGGATCGAGTTGCGACACGTCAGCCCTTCCGCAGAAAGCTGCGTCCCACTGTGTCGCAGCCGTTTTTTCGTCAAAGTCACCTTAGTCATGATTCATTAAACTTAAGCAGTTAAAATGAATTCAATAACAAAGAACAAAAGAATTACAACTTCTTAAAAAAACGCAAGATCGTTTACTGGCTCTTGCTTGCGTGGCATGCGTCCTGGTTAATCCGTGACGACTCGAATCAGATCCGGTCAGAAAAATGGCAGAGCTCTACCCTCACCCAAGGGTATTTGCTTGAAGTCCGGAACGCAAGGCGAGTCAGGGCCTTCCAGAGATTAAGACAAAGCCTAATCCAAAGACGCGGACCGTACGAGCTTCAGATCCTTCGAACAGCTTCCCCTTCCCGAGCTTCACCGGATCTCGGCCTTGCGAAATTTCGTGCTCCTTCCCTCTCCAATCAGCACACCTCTCCTCTTGATAAGATCAGATCAGAAAATGGGCCTTTGTCATATTTAATAGGCTCAAAATGCGTTATTTGGATAAGAACAAGGATTGGCCCATTTTAGTCAACAGAAGCCTAACAACCACGTTTGAGATACTCAAAGCAGTAAGAACCCTGGAACCGACAAACCCTGAAGAAAAACAATTAACCGTCAAAACGTTGAGACATTAACCCCTTACGCGCGGCAAAAAATCTGACCTGCGCTCGCGCCCGTCGAATAGATCCGACCGCGCTGCGCGGTCGGAAACCATCCGACCCGCCCGCGCGGCCTTACCGGCGTAAATAATCCCACCGCGCTTGCGCCCCCTGGCGGAATAATCCGACCGCGCATACAGCCGGTCGATCATCCCGACCCCCGCTGGCGTGGAATCATCCGACCCCGCGCTGCGGTCGCGAACATCCGACCGCGCTTGCCGTCCGATTGATCGTCCCGGATCATTCCGTCCTGCGCTTAGCGCGGGTTCGCCGACGTTCTCCCTTTTTTTTTTGTTTCTTTCTTCCGGGACTTGTTCTTGTTGCGTATTCGTTCGATTTGTTGACTTGTATGCTTCGTCGCGAGACCGATCGTCGAACGCGCGTTGGTTAACATACGCGTGCTGATCGATGCGCGCGGGCTGATTGACGTGCGCGAGATGATTTGACGTGCGCGCGCTGACCGGCGCGCACGAGTTGGTTGACGTGCGCGCGTTGACCGGCGCGTACGAGTTGATTCGACGTACGCGCGTTGATTGACGTGCGTGCGTTGACCGGCACGCACGAGTTGATTGACGTGCGCGCGTTTGACCGACGCGCACGAGTTGGTTTGACGAAGCTTCTTGACTCGCCCATTCATTGCTTCGAGTTTCGTGCGGGCTCTTGTAGACAATTTTAGACGCCTACAATAGTATGGTATTTAGAGGACATGACTTTTTAAAATAAATAGTGAGTATGAACAACCAAATTATGAAGTTTTGAGAATTTATGAACCAATTTTGTACTCATTACTAATCTCCCGTGTAGATAAGCCAAAGCATCATTTCATTTATTGATATAAGGTTGACAATAATTTTTGTATAACCTATATTTTCTTGTTAATATAGTTCCAACAAAAGTTTCTCATACTTCGTAGCTTTCCTTAGTGTTTGTCCAAAGTCCAGGATAAAAGAGAAGGACTACATAGCGTAGCCAAATCTAACAACTAAATATAATATCTACGGCAAGATGGATGATGATAGCCAATTAAGGATATGTGTACGTTCATCAATGTGCTGAAATGAAATTGGATATATTTCTTCCGTTTGGTTGGCCAAAAAACCAAGAAACCACATTATAAAAGACTCATTTCCTATAAACTTTTTTTTTCTTTAGTTTGGTTCCCACTATGAAATCAAGGAGGAGGGTGAGGTGGCACCTTCCCATTGGTTGATATGGCTCCAATTCTAGGAAACTCAATTTCAGAGGTTTTATTAAGGAAATCACTTGAAAACCTATTTATGAGTTTTCTTTGTCAGATTTCCTTTTTCTGTTTTTTTTTTTTCTTTTATCCCTGGGGAAGTCAACCAAACAGCCCCTTAGAGCAATTCCAACCATTGGCTCTATTTTGGAGTCCCCACTAAAGCATATTCTAAGAAATATGCCAAAATAGAGCTTTGCAACTCCAACCACACTCCTCTATTTCCAACTCCATTTCAATTTCTCTCAATTTAACAATTCTTTTACTTATTTTTAAAATATATAAAAATTATAAACTAATAATTAAATATGACATAAGTGGAATATCTAAAAGTAATTTTGAATGTATTGTCATTTCTAATTACTTGTTTTGTAATTTTATATTTCGATATTAGTCTCATTTTGAAGGTATTGACGAGACATTTCCAATGATATTATTTTTATTAAAAAATATTTAATATATTAATATATATATATATACAGATTTTAAGTAAGTAAAAAAAATAATAGGATACAGTGGGAATAATAAAATGTTGTTAAGAAGATTTGAGGGTTAATATTGTCTTTTTTGGGGGGAATAGTAAAATGGAGGAGGCTGCATATTTGGAGAAAAAACTCCAAATATGCAGCTGATGGATTGAGTTTGCAGCCGAGCTCCAAAATTTGGAGCTCGGTTGGAGTGTCACCGGGCTGCATTTTGGAGAAATGCAGCCCGGTTGGAGGTGCTCTATACCTACAAATATTAAGAACAACTCTGCATAACTTTCTTCTCTGCCTACATGACTTAGTACATAAATATGAAAAACATGACCTTGACATAACTTCGTACAAATGTTACATCAAAACCCAAAACTACAAACTCTTTATTGCCCAAGTTGAGGATAAAAACTTAGACATCACGAATTGTGTACTTATGTGTAGACGGTAAAAAATACCTCTATGGGTCTACAGGAAATTTGCCTACGAGAAGAGCTCGCACGCCCAGTTCTCTGGCACGGACCTAAACCGCGTAGACGTCGACTGTACTCAAGTCCAGGTTCGCCTAACGGTCGACTCACCAGCACGAGTCAGGGTCGATCAGGATGGCGGAAATTCGCTCGTCGCTCAACTCGCCTGCCCGAGTTCGGAGTCGAATCCGCCAGCAAGCCCCAAAACCGTCAGTACAGCTGGGTATCCACTACCCCACGTGCTGAGATGGACCTTCCCATCTCTCTCGACCCGAAGGGAGAGAGAGCACAGTACCCCAGGACCGTCAAACGGCCGCCCACAGTGCACACAGCGCGAAGGACTGGACAGGCGTCGAGTCAACCTGAGCATTCATAAATGCGACTCACCTCGGCTGTCTGAGCCAAGAGCTGGATCCGCCGGCACTCGGCAAGCTGGCTAGACCCACTCGAGTACTATACACCTACTTCACCGCCTCTCCTGACCGGAAAGGAGAAAGCGTCGTGCTCAAAGCACGCCGGGCGGTCACGCACAGTACAAGTGATCGGACAGACACTTCATCGATCTGCGAACTCATAAATGCGGTTCATTAATGCTGGTCAAATCCACTCGGATAGCAGTCGTTTGTTACCTCACATACAAGAATGGGCCTTCCCATCGTAGGTGACAGGACATAGAGCACAATCCCTGGAATGACCGTTCATGGTATCGAGGAACGGCAAGACGTCTCTGAAGAGGATGTGGTCACATCCCACAATTCAAGGAGAAGTCAAGCTGTCCTTCTTTCATTTAAAAACCCCTTCCAGCACGATGGAAGAGAGGTCGCTAAACTTGGAGAAAAAAGAGTTGAGACCAAGCTGTTAGCAAATCCTTGCATTACAGCACTGCCGCCTAGTTCTGAGCTCCGATCGCCGACGAACTAAGCAGGCCCGAACTCCATTGCCCCGAGCTTCTACTGCGAACTGAAGCTCTCCAGCAACCTCATTCAAACGGTCCAAGGGAAGCAGACTCGACCCGAGCATCGAGCGAAGCGTCCTATAGCCACCTAAAGTCCCCACACAAAACAAAGAGGGCCTTCCCTCTGCTTCTGTTGTAAACATTTGATTTGTTAGTTTGTAATAAGCTTTCTTATAAATACAAACGAAACTCCTTTCTTCGGAAGAATCAAATTTTCACCCTACATTATGTCACTAATGCATCACACTTATCACTAAAGAATCCATATCAACATTGGCTTCATGTTAAATGATGTTTCTGCGTCTTAGACTCTTACAATTGTTTTACTTGCACTCGATTGGCTTCGGTCATCATCAACAAAAGACAGAAGAATAGGGGGAAATAATAGAAAATAAATGGTAGCAATAGTTTCATTCAGAATACTTTTGGTTGAAACTCTATATAAGACTCTCTGTACAATCATATGACGTAAAGTTTTTGAGGATGGTGATGAAGACAGTGGTTCAGAGTTTGAAGATGAAGTTGAGGAGGCTAAAGATGAAGAAACAAGAGAACTATGATAAGATGGACAAGACAGAGAGCATGAGGGTGGAGATAAGGAGCAAGAAAGCTCGAAAGATCATTGCAGACACGATGAAGATTAGCAACTCTCCTGGTCAAAAGAGCTTTGCCCATAACTGATATTTGTAATAATATTCGTGGATACAAGTTTCAATAACTTCGTCTACTCTCTTTTTTCCTTTTTTTTTTTGGTCACATGTTATTAGAAGGTTGTGAATTTGAAGTTACAGTAAAGAGGTACATTGAGAAGGAAAAAAAAGGTATATTGAGGGTGAGAAACAGATGAAATTCTTGAAATATCAAGAAACTTTATAAGGATGAATATTGTTAATTGAAATTTAATTTTAGAATGAGCTTGGGTATAGGCTTAACAAAACATCCATAGATAAAAAGAAGATAATTTTTCAGTCTATCAGAAGTTCTTTTTAGAAACACCAGTTCAACAAAAATTGGTATATAAAATTTAGAATTGAAAAACTTATTCATGGAGGAAGATTCGGTCACGTATCTGTCTTTATAAAATATACAATTCCAAAAACAAAAGTTCATAAAAAGATTCAGTCTGAACCACAAAAGCTAAAGCCTGGACGGATAAGCAAACTTGAACTTTAATTTCATTGGAGAAATCTTGGGAAAAACTATTAATAAGAGAGTTTTTAATGAATAGGGATAAATTGGCAGATCTCAATCTCCTAAGTCCGAGGATTAACAAACTGAATCTCTTCCAGCAAAAGAGCTACGTTTTCTAATTTGGCTTAATCAACAGATCACCAAATTAATGTGAGTTTGATCATCCAGACTCTAACTACAGAGAATCTAGTGAAAGTTTGGCAGACCAAACTTCAGGATTCCGTTTGGCTATTTTATTATTGGGTCTAATTGATGCTGCAGAAAATTTGGGAGAAGAACCTTTGTTGTTGGTAGGCATCTTGTTAGATTCACAAGGATCAACTATTAAGTTAATATAGCCATAGAAATCATGCGTTTTATTTTCATTTACTTAATTATTTTTTATGTTTGCTTTGCTTCATTCTTAAAAGGGTTAAGAGGACCATCCAGGATGTAAAACAATGACTTCCACTTCTTTTCAGGGAACTTCCAAATAACTTTGATTCCTCCAACGCCTACTTTTCACTATCTAAATGATTGAGGAGGAGGAAAGAGGGGGTGTCAGGTGTGGATTGGGGTTTCACTCTTGCTAGTTGTCCTATGCCCAGCCAAATGCAGCCAAAAGGTCATTTCTACGTCATTGTACCCAAATTCTAATTTCTTTCATGCTCAGCAACTTCCACATATATAGTAATTATACAGAAGCATATGATTTCACAATAGGATTGGAACATGGTTAATGTGTAAGTACACATTATAGGTATTGCAAATCAAACCAAATGTCAATATCCAGTCTACTTACTTTGTAAGTGGAACACGGACGTCATATATCTTCATGAAATAATCGATAGAGCTGCTGCCAAATAGTTGTTGCCTAATACCGGTAATCTCAGAGAAGAAACACTGTAAATTGTTTTAGGCTTCCACTTTACTCCTAACTCCACAATAACCTTCCAATGGGTTCTTGCATTTTCTTCCTTCTTCAGAGTAACGAAAAGTTATGTAGTCTTTATACTTTAAAGGCTTAAAAAGCAAAGGATGATCACCATCAACTAGCTCTTCTAGAGGTTCCAGTAAATAGTCATCACTCGGTCGTGTCGCAAAAAGAACAGAATATCTTTTCTCATCCCCAATCATGTTCACACGATGGATGGGAGGTTGGAATTTTCCGTTGGTCCATACCTGGCCAAGATTAGCAGATCTTTCATCAAAAATGATTTATTCGGCAACAACATGGTCAAGCAAAAAACAACATTTTTGGCTCTTTTTCTTGAGTTTATATGGAGTCCAAATAAAAACAATGAGTCATTGGAATGTATATAATCTTCCAGAAGAATTCTTTTAGTTTAAATGTGTCAACGCCATCTTTTTCCAGCAAGAAAAATAGGCTTCTTTTCGAGTGTAATCAAAATTGAGGGGAAAATAAGAAAGAGATTCGGAAAACATTCAAAAAGAAAAGGCTGGGTGTTACGAAGTAGATGATATCCTGAAGCAGAATAATTTCTAGATATCAGCCAAGTTTCTGGCCAAACTATAAAGAAGATGAGAACTTTGCAATAAAAACCTATTAGTCATCGCTAGGCAATAGATGTAGCTGTTCTAAGTCATGCACTTAATCACATGAAACCAGTGACAGGTATTCTACGCTAAAAAAGTCTCTTGCAATGGGAGGACCTTATTATCCCAATTCCTCTTCTTTTCTTGTTTTCCTGTGGCTCATCTTTTCCTCTTCGCCTTGCTTTTTTTTCGGTCGGTGCGTGGTT
>NC_033794.1:10621284-10631184 GCF_001876935.1 Asparagus officinalis | reverse complement strand
TTATTTGAACTCTGTAATGTTTTGGCGGATTTGTGGGAAAAACAAAGTTCGGTTGGTTTTGTGGAAAACGCCCAAAGTTTTGGGGGTCTTTGTGAAATTTACCCTATTTAATATTTGCAATTTGACAGGGAAATGTAAATAATGTAAAATGTCGCGAAAAGATATAACAAGAAGAGACCTTAAATGCTTCCCCAATCAAGACGGTGAAGGAGTTTGTTAAAGGGACAACATGAATCCATTCACCCTCCTTTGTTTGGACCTCGAGCCCTTCTTTATGTTGGCAGATTATGGTCAACATATTTGGATCCAAGTGGCCAAACATTCCGGTCTTTGTTTCTTGATCCAAGGGAACATCGTACTCTGAGAAACGAAGTGCAGATGTTTTCGGTTGAATGTGATAATCATAATACTTCTCTACGCCCAAACTCTCGAGGACAATTCTGTGAACCATCTTTGCTAACTCCTGCATATGCTTTGCATAGGTCCATACTGTGTTGCTAGATCATATAAAGAGAAAATGTTGTAAGCTACATAATGATGCTGGACTTCTATGTTACAACTATAATACATTTCTTGAGAATCTAAATTTCGGAGAATCCAAAAGTAAATAAACTTGCGGATACCCTTTTTTAGTGGCCGGCATCAACATGGATATAGTTTAAGTGAAAGCATGTATCAAGAAAGTTGACATTATGCTAATAAAAGGCATATCCATAATGATGCATAATGATTATTGATTCACACATTGATTATAATCAATATGTCTTGTACCATACAAGGATAAGTTTAAGAATTTCTATATCCTTCAACCAACTCATAAGTTTGTCACTATTGTATAATTTGGCACATGCAAAGTTCTAAGTTCAGGTGTCCCCCAACCATCTCATAACTTGTCGCAGTCACCTTTATATCAAGACCGGGCTTTGAATGACAAACTAATCAAATTTTTTTAGTAAAAGAGTAGTTTATAGGCCAAGAAGGAATTTACATCTTTTTTTGTCATGTGCTTGCGACACGACACATTAGAGCTGATGGTGCTAATTTGGGGTGTTAAATGAGAGGTTTTTGGTGAGATTTAGAGGAATAAAAAAGTTCTAAGAGGGTTACATGCAATAACCCCTAAAATTCAGGGAGGATTAGTGGAATAAACAAATTCAAGGGGATTTAGAGCAACACCACCAAAATTTCAGTTTTAGTTAGTTATTTAGTTACTTATTTTTTGTGAAATTTACCCTATTTCTACTTACAAATTCCCCTATCAGACAACCACTTTACTTCTCAGGCATAAAAGTATGCTCTCATGCACCTAGGCCACAGTGTTTGCCTGCCAATAAAGACAATCTACATTAACCTATCACAATCTCAAAACATCACTAGAATACATTTGACTGTTACTTATGCCCGTACAAAATCCACCCTTCTCTTTGTTCTCATATGATCAATCCACCGAGGACAGATCAGGGTGAAACGATGTGAAGCATCAGAATGGGGGTACTTGTTGTTCGATGATGAACAATAACTGATCTGTAATGTGATAAAGCTGGAGCGTGTTTCTTTCAGGTTTATTAGTAGTAGCATGATGTTTATAGTGCATAATGTGATTTATTTGTTGATATGAAATATAGTTGTTATACAGTGCATGAGTTTGCAGTTCTAGCATTTGTTCCTTTGGTATCAGTTAACAGTCTGAGATAGTAAATTGGTTAAATTTTCAAGTTTCGCTTAGTCATTCTGTCAAATTCATTGTACGCATGCCGAGTAAATTTCACTAAACAATCATGAACTCCGTGGGTTTTACGAAAATAATTTTAAACTATCTTTGTTAAAAAATTATCACAAATTTCAAATCGGTCCATGAAATAAATATCAGGAATTTTATTGATGTTGTACAAAACTACCAAAAAATTCAAATAACGTCACTAAACCACCATCAACTTCATGTTATTCTCAAATAAACCCTATGAACTTATACTTATCATAAAACTAAAACAAGCAAATCGTTTTCTGAATTCAGACAGTATATGACATATTTCTGCAGATTTGAAAGTATTTGGTACTTTTGCTCTAAACAAAATACCTTATTGTAGCTTCGTGTACAAACCCCAATATTCATTTTAACTTTACAAACTTCACCCTATTAATTATTGATAACTATCATACATTTATCTTCAATTTGTTCTTACTGTTATTCATATGTTATGCCATGTACGAATTGGTATTTCTAACATACAAATTGGTGTTTTGAGGTAGTATGTTGGTTAAAAAGACAATAAACAAAATTAACAAAGTTTTCAGTTAGCCATTCTGTCAAGCATGTTGTATGCATACTAAACAATCTCTAACTTTATGCAATTTCACAAAGAACCCAATTCATCATTCAAGAAAACTAACACAAAATTCACAAAAATTTCAACCCATACCAGAATCTTGGATTGCCTTGAGGCCACAAGAGCCTTTCAAATCCCTGAAGCCCTTCGACTGTAGCTGCAGCATCCACACGCAAGCTCTCATAAGCCAATCCAGGTATTTGACCAATGTAACCCGTATACTTCCCAAAACAAGAAGAATTCTTCTGCTTAGCCTCCAGTGGAAGATCAAAGAGCTCAGGCATCACTCTCCCAAAGAGCTCTTGTCGGAGCTCAGGCCCGACTCGATCGTAGATGACCTCGAAGCAGCCGTGGGCCTCCAAGGCCTGTGAAATTTGGGATCTTGCGATGGCCCATTTTTGGGTTGCTGGGTTTTGTGGATCTAAATCGGAGAAATCGATCAGGGGGAGCCGGAGATGCTTGTTTTCAACTGAACCCATAACTTGTTTTCTTCGTGTTTTGCTAGAATTTTTCTGTAGGTATACAAAAAAGAGGACTTCGGCTGAGTCATGGTCAATTAGGCGCCGTTTGGTTCGCTATTACAATGGCTGGAAAACTAAGAAAACCCCTCCACGTCAGATTTTTAGTCCTCCACGTCAGCTTTTTTATTTCCGTCCATTTCTTTGTGCCGCTTTGGTTCGCTCGAATGGAAGAGGGAAAACTCTGCTGAAATTGCCGCCAACTAAGATTTTTTCCCCTCTTCGATTTCCTTCCCCAACCAAGTGAAATTGATGAAAACTCTGCCACGTCAGATTTTTTTTCCTTCTCTGCTTTGTTTACAAAAGTTTTCCTTTTTTTTCTATGCGAACCAAACACAAGAAAAATAAATACATTGGTTTCCCAGCATTTTTTATGTGCGAACCAAAGCAAAACAATCTATTTCTTGGAAAAGTTTGGAAAACTCAAAACTTGTGTTTCTTTACATGGAATTGCATTTCTCTATATCAAGGAAACGAACCAAACAGCCCCTTAGTGTTGATAATTACGCTTCTATTTTCTTGTCTTGTTAGGGCCTGTTTGGATTTGTAGGGGGTGAAGGGAAGTTAAGGGAAACTGAGAGAAGGGAAGGGAAGGGAGTTCCCTTCCCCTTGGTTACACCCCAATTTGGGGGGTAACAAATTTTATACTATTAAGGGGTGAACCAAGGGGAACTAGGGTGAATTAACTTCACCTCCTAAGTGTTCCCCTAACTTCCCTTCACCCTCATTCCGCTCAATCCAAACAAGCCCTTAATGGTGAGAACTCAGATAGTATCAGTTCATGGCATCGGTTTTTGGTATTAGTCCCTTAAATCTTTCATATTTTGATAATAAACCCTCAAATGGCAGTACTTGCTATTAGATCCCTCAATTGTTAAGTCATTTAGAAATTAGCTCCCCAGATCATTGAAATAGCTATTAGGATCTCGATAGGTCCTCTACTAAGTTGTTTTCCAATTATGATTGTAGTATGAGCACATGCTACCTGAAAGAAACTTCAATCATGATTAATCAGAGTTTGATATAAGATAGCATACAATGCCTTGGTTTGTTCTCTCAATGAAAAAACACATCATGCATACCGAAAGAAACCACAAACCGAGTTAAACCACAATATGTCATTATAGATGGGGGTATCCATATTGACCATACCCATGATGCAATTTCCTCATCTCCATTTTTACCAAGACCATTCATTCATATTTCATTGCGCAGCAAACATGATTGCTGTGGACGTGGATCATTCATATGTTGTTCATATCTCGATTGCGACTGCCAACACGACTGTGGCTCATACATTATTCTCCAACAATCGTAAATTGTGTAACCATAAGATCATGATAGTTAAATTTCAGGCTCCAAAGTAGAAATGCGTCTCAAATTCAAGTAATGTACACCTTAAACAACATAGAAAATGCAAGCACAGTTTTACTTCGACTAAAAATTGTGGAAAGGAAAACAAAACACAGGACAGAAGAAATACGAAGAACCCCCACAACAATCACAGACCACTCACAACAAAGAATCTTGTCGAACTATCGTAGCAGTATTGACCAAAAAAACAAGTCAATTTAAGTGTCTATAAAAACATATACTGCTCAAATAGAATTCCTCTCAACATACATTCACTCAGCAGACCCGGTATTGGTTTCATCAGGCTTTGCCTTTGCTGGTGTAGTATCTGCTCCCATCTCAGATTTGAGGTCATTGATGCTCTGTTCCAGTTCATCTATCCTGCTTCCCATCTCATCTAGTGGATTGCAGTTAAGGAATATGCTACAAAGTGAGATCAATGAAGCACAAAGATACAGAACCAAGAAGATTTAAGACTTTTAAGTATTATGTTTTTATTCAAACTAGAAGACTATAGGCAAGGGGGGGACAAGTTTCTGAAACCAACAGGTCAACCATTGCTCTCTTAGTTTCTTCATTCTTTATGCACTACAGAGTTACTTACCAAATCCAAATGTTTGATAGCTGCTGATGAAATTTAACGTTTATATGAAAAATGCAAATATCAAGACTACTATTTTAATGAACAAGCGTCTATGTTTATCGACCTACTTCTAGAACCAAGGTAAGAACTCAGTACCAATGCAAGCACCCCCACACAGAACATGCAACAAAAATAATGGACTAAAAGAAAGAGAAAAACAAAACTGATAAAAAAAGCGTGAAGAATAATCAGAGTGACCAGATGCAATGGCTATCCTTTACTAAATTGCATTGAAAGGAAAAGAGGGAAAAAAATTAAACAAACAAAACAGTCTGCTAAAATGTTTAGGGAAATAAAACACCGAAAAATATAATGAAAGTGGTGGAAAGGATATTCTTTGAAACTGCCAAATAAAAGCGTGAAGAATAATCAGAGTGACCAGATGCAATGGCTATCCTTTACTAAATTGCATTGAAAGGAAAAGAAGAAAAAAAAATTAAACAAACAAAACAGTCTGCTAAAACGTTCAGGGAAATAAAACACCGAAAGATATAATGAAAGTGGTGGAAAGGATATTCTTTGAAACAATGTTCTCAGACATGGCTTGGAACCTGGATTGCTGCAAACAATACAAATTTTCAATTAATAAAAAACGTGTCCGGTATACTGCATTTATAATTAAAAGCCTTTTCCAACAGAAACATGGACTCACCATCTGCAGTAGGAGATTTTGAACCTGGAAAGCAACAAAGAGGAGATAAATAAGAGGCGCTGTAACAATGTACCAAGAAAAAAAATGTATGTACAAGAATAAAACAAATCCTTTTGTTTAAAGATGAAGCAAGACATATTCAAATGGTAGAGTACTAGAGCATTCCTTACAGAGAGAAATCATTAGTAGTCAAATTAGAAAAATCCCCATGGATGGTGGCATGTCTAATAATTAATCCCAAAATTATCATGTATTTTATTAAATTAAGGGAGAGTGAAGAAAAAGTATATGCAGGATCTTATCATGTGAAATGTCAATGTCAACCAAGTAAGAGAACTCACAAATGCAGTCATATCAGCAGTGCTCTGTAGATCTTCTGATTCTTGTGGACCCTACCACACAGAAAAACAAATTGAATCATCTAAAGAAGATACCTATTTAGGAAAATAATCAAAGCATAATCTTCATTTGCCAAAAATGAAATATCAACACCTAACAAAGATTGCAGGTTATATTTATCACTGAAAGTTTGCGAACTACTCGCCAGAAAACTGTTCCATAATTAACCAGCCAATCCTTTGGGGATCAGAAATAAAAGAATAGCTACAATACATAGAAGGGCCAATGTCATACACCCAACAGACTCCGGAACTGGATTCTTCATTCACCAATTTCAGTTGATCTAACTTCATTTGTTCATGCATGAAAGAGATCCAGCACTTGGCTTCTGTCAATTTCACGCAACCAACAAAAATCAACCTGTGAATTTTGCTAAACTTCATAAACTAAATGTATTGGTTCCCTGGCAGTAACAAACATCCTCTCTATGTCGCATTGGTGCTTTTAGGATCTCTGACCTTTCATTTTATGCTTTGTCAAAGGAATTCCTAGAAGCAACAACTCTTTCATATGTTACTTTCCTGAATCTCCTAAAGATGCTTTGTATCTTTAATTCTGTGTTTCATATTGTCAAAATTTGAAATGTTGACATGTCTAGGAAACATTTCCCCATGCCGAGTGCCTGAATTATATGTCAAATGCCTAAATTACATCTTTGATATAATCCAGCAATGATGGAACAATTGCTCAAGGTTCCTCATTTGTTATACAGAGTATTTACCAAAAATCAGCTAGATGAACAATATCAATTATTCTTCTCTAAGATTTAGAGGGTGTTTGGGAGGCCTATCTTTTGGTCAAAGTAGCTTAAAATAAACGATAAACGACGCGAGCTCTTCTTTTATGGTTGGAGTGTTTTAACTGAAATGAGTTTGTTCCAAATGGGTATTTTAGTCTTTTCACATTTCGAAATAAAGACATTAAAGAGTTTGCTTAGAAAAGTGTAAAGATCAGGGGGATTTTGTGAGACACCCTTCAAGTTTAAATCAAACTTTTAACGTTGAAAGGGGATTATCTACAACACCCCTACAGTTGAGGGAAGCTTTCTCAATTTAAATTAGCCAGGGATTTTCTAAGACACCCTTATAATTGAGGGAAGCTCATAAACTTAACCGAATGTATGATTCTTACAACATCTATGCACATCAATCCATCATATATGATGACATGTCAAAAATAGATAGAAATCAGCATCTTTAACATCTGCAACTTGTGAGCAACAGCTGGCGGCAAAAAGAGCGCAGAATCAAAACCTGTCATGATTTCATACTTTTGTGATCTTCTTTCTTCTACTTTTTCTCTTTCTTTTATCTCTATTTCCATCTCTATTTTTCCAATTTCTTTTTCTATCTAATCACTCCTATGGAAGATCAAGAAACAGGATGGACATATTTAGTTTTCTATATTTGGTACATTTGCTTATATTTTTCAAACTAAAGATATGACTCATTAAATAATGAGTTGCAACTTGATGACCATGTGAAATGTATGAGTTACCATTCAATTATAGGGTGGGTGTCTCAAAAAACCCCTCTCAACTATTTTAATTTGAGTAAGCCCTAGTCAAGTTTGGGGGTGTTCTAGATGACCTTTCTCAACTTTGAAAATTTGAAATAACCCCCCCCCCCCAAAAGAAAATGAACTTTTCTCACTTAAGCCCCTAACTATTGTCGTTGATTAAAACCCCCCCCCCCCAAAAGAAAATGAACTTTTCTCACTTAAGCCCCTAACTATTGTCGTTGATTCTAACATGTCATGTGACAAGCATGTTGCTTAAAAAGACATACATCTCAACCATAAACAAATTAAACTAGATTTTTGCAGTAAGAGAGGAGAGAGACTAAAAAAACAACGTAAATGATTTGAGCTCTTCTTTTAATGGTGGAAAGGTTTTTTTAACTGAAATGAGTTTTTTCCAAATGGATATGTAGCTCATTTTACATTTTGAAGCAAGAACGTTAGAAAGGTTTGCTTAGAAAAATGTAACGATCAGAGGCATTTTGTGAGACATCTCATAACTAAATAAGGTTAAATCAATTTTTTAAGATTGAGATGGAGTTATCTACAATACCCCCAAAGTTAAGGAGAGTTTCCTCAAATTAAATTAGACAGGGTTTTTGTAAGACACTCTCCTAATTGAGGGTGTTTTCTAAAATTAATCCAATTTATGATTTTTACAATATATATGCACATCATTCATCTGTCCATCATACATGATGACATGTTAAAAAGAGAGAAAAATCAACACCTCTAATATATGCAACTTGCGAGAAATAGCTAGCAGCAAAAAGAGTGCGCAGAATCAGAACCTACTATGATTTCTTACTTTTGTGAATTGTGATCTTCTTTTATTCATTTTGCTCTTTATTTTTGTTCGTCTTTTTCTCTTTTCTCTTTTTCCTTCTCTACTTTTTGCCATTTCATATTCTTGCTAACCACTCCTATGGAAGACCAAGAGACTTGGATGAAGTTTCTATTTTTGATATATGTGCTTACATTTTTCAAGCTAGAGATCATGAGTCATCACATAATGAGTTGCAACTTGATGACAATGTGAAATGTTAGAAAGCCCACCCAACTATCAGGTGTCTCAAAAAAAACCTCTCATCTAGTTTAATCTGAGTAGATCCTCATCAAGTTTAGGGATGTTGTAGATGACCCCTCAACTATGGAAGTCTGAAATAACCCCCAAACTTTTCTCACTTAAGCCCCTAACTATTACTGTTAATTCTAACGTGTCATATGACAAGCACGTTGCTTAATTTGAGAAGACCCTCATCATGCTTGGGGGTGTTGTAGATGAACACCCCACCACTCCAACTATGAAAGTTTGAAAAAAAACCCCCAAAACCCCGTAATGTTGCGTCTCTTCCGAGACCAGGACCTTTTATCATAACTTCTGCTCGTTGCATACCCTAATCAAGTACCGTACGAATAGCATTTGAGGCGGTTGCTTGAGCAGCATAGGGTGTCTTTTTTCTTGTGCCTTTGAATCCAGAAGTACCGGCGGAGGCCCAAGAAACCACCCGACCTCGTACATCTGTAACAGTTACAATGGTATTGTTGAAACTCGCTTGAACATGAATAACCCCTTTTGGTATTCTACGTCCATTCTTACGTAAACCAATAGGTCCATTCCTACGCGAACCAATTCTCGGTATAGGTTTTGTCATATTTTGTCATCTCATAAATATGAATCAGAAATTTACAGAAATATACGGGGATAATATCCATTTCATGTTAAAACAAATCCTTTTTTTTCATGCCCTTCCTTGATAAACTTTAGAAAGATTATCTTTTTTTTCATGCCCTTCCTTGATAAACTTTAGAAAGATTATCCTTGTCTCTGTTTATGTCTCGGATTGAAACAAATCACCATAATTCGTCCGCGTCTACGGATCAGTCGACATTTTTCACAAATTTTACTCGAATCATGAACGAAGAAAGGCATGAGAGAAAAGCATATTGGCTAGTGATTGTGAGACCCCAATTCTTGACTGGAAGGGACACCAAAGGCCTCCCCTAACTATTACCGTTAATTCTAACGTGTCGTGTGACAAGCGCGTAACTTAAAAAACTAAAATACCTCTCAACCATAAGAAAATTAGACTAGATTTTTATAAGACAAGAGAAAAGAGGAGAGAGAAGAAAGGAGAGAGGAGAGAGAAAGAGAGAAGAGAGACGTAAAACACCACAAATAATTCAAGCGGTTCGTTTAACATTTGGAAGGTTTTTTAAGCTAAAATAAGTTTTTATCCAAATGAGCACTTAGATCATTTCACATTTTGAAGCTTTGCTTAAAGAAATGTAAAGATCAACGAGATTTTGTGAGACGCCCAATAGTTAAGAAGGTTAAATCAAATTTTCAATGTTGAGAGGGAGTAATCTATAACAACCTTAAAGGTTGAGGGGGTTCCTCAAATTAAATTAGTCATGGTCCATGTTTTGATAAGTACGAGTACGGGACGCACCAACTTTGTAAAAGATAGGATACAAGGACACTGCAGA
>NC_033794.1:10613761-10621274 GCF_001876935.1 Asparagus officinalis | reverse complement strand
TAGCATTATTTTTATGTTCTTTTATTAGATTCAACCTTATGTCAAATTTCTTTGAGACCTGTGCCTTTTGTTTTCCACAAAAGGGGGAGAAATCTAAATAACGCAATATATACCATGTGCTCACATGCTAACAACTCTATCAAGGAAAAGACAAAAGTCAATGAACCCATGACCCTCACTTCAAACCCCATGTGACACATTCCACTAACAATAAAAAATTTAGAAAAGAAAAGATAGAGGAGCACTTCATCTCCTTCCTCCACTTCAAACTGAAACATCAATTGAACTCATTCGTGTCCAAGACATTAAGGTACGCAACCACACCCAAAACGCATTAGACATGGGTACGGCCCCGGAATTGTCGTTTTCCGATAACATAAGTCACAGTCTTTGTGAGACACTCCATAATTGAGGGGGTTTTCTAAAATTAACCGAATGTATAATTCTTAGAATATTTATGCACATCATCCATTCATCTATCATTTATGATGACATGTTAAAAAGAGATTAAGAAAAGCCTCTCTGACATTTGCGACTTGCCAGCAACAGCTAGCGACAAAAAGAGTACGCAGAATCAGAACATACCATTGATTTCCTACAATCCTACTTTTGTGATCTTTTTTTAACTTTTTCTCATTGTTTTTTGTTTGTTTCTCTCCTTTTCCTTCTCTACATTTTGCAATTTTCTTTTCCTTCCTAACCAATTGCATGGAAGACAAAGAGACTTGGTGTACGTATTTAGTTTTCCATTTTCCAATATATGTGCTTGGATTTTTCAGGCTAGACATCATGATGCATCATACAATGAGTTGTAACTTAATGACAATGTGAAATGTATAAGGGTTGAAATTTAGAAACCCCCCTCATTTATGGGGTGTCCCAAAAACCACCTCTCAATCATTTTAATCTGAGTATATCCTCACCAAGTTTATGGGTGTTGTAGATGACCTCCCTCAACATGAAAGTTTGAAGTAATCCCCAAGACTTTTCTTACTTAAGCCCCTAACTATTACCATTAATTCTAACGTGTCGTGTGATAAGCACATTGCTTAATAAACTAAAATACCTCTCAACCATAAGAACACTAGACTAGATTTTTGCAAGACGAGAGAAGAGAGATGGAAAAACATCATAAATGACTCGAGCTCTTTGTTTAATGGTTGGAAGGTTTTTTAAACTGAAATGAGTTTTTTTTCCAAATGGGCACTTCGATCATTTCACATTTTGAAGTTTTGCCTAAAAAATGAAAAGATCAATAGGGATGTAGGAATTTATCAGAGACCACATAGCTAAGAAGGCATTAAATCATATTTTCATAGTTGAGAGGGGGATTGTCGACAACATCCCTAAGGTTGAGGGTAGTTCCTCAGATATAAATTAGTCAAGGTTTTTGTGAGACACTCCCAAAATTAGTGTTTTAAGCGCCTTAGGCGCTCAGGCGAGGGGTTCTTGTAACTTAGCGCCTTGTGTATTGACAGGCAATGAAGGTTACTTAGGCGAACGCCTTTTGGCGCATAATGACCTCGCCTTGGCGCCTTATGACCTCGCTTTGGCAACTCAGGCACTCGCCTAAGGCATGTGATGCAATGTGCGATATGTTTGTCTCAGTTTCTAAATATTGAGGGTGTGAAAGGTGTCCAATAAAGTAAAGTTCGCTTTTGTTATTGAAGTTGTGTTTCTTTTTTTCTTAGTTGATTTTTATTTTATTTTTTGTTATAATGTACTTTATTACCTATATCATTCTGAGGACATACCACAATTTGAACCTTAAAGTTCAAAGTTTGTTGCTTAATTATGTGTTAGCAGTTACTAGTTACAATTATTATTCAATAGTGTTACGTACTACTTCATTTAGATGGTTTATAACCTATAAGATTTGTGACTTTGAAATTTTGGCTTTGATTAATTTGTCTTGTTGCTTTTTATTGATATTTGCATATTATTTGTAATGTTTATAAATTTTTTGAATATTTATCGCCTTGATTAACCAGGGCCTTTTTTGGCGTCTATTGCCTAGGGCAACATAAGACCTCATCACCTTGACCTCGCCATTTGTTTTTAAAACACTGCCCATAATTGAGGGGGTTTCTAACATTATCCCAATGTATGATTCTTACAATATCCATGCACATCATCTATCCATCCATCATATATAATGACATGTTTTAAAAAGAGACAAAAAGCAGCACCTCTCATATCTGCGACTTGCAAGCAACAACTATCGGCAAAAAGAGTGACAAAAATAGAACATGTCATGATTTCCTATTTTTGTGATCTTTTTTATTTACTTTTTTCTCTTCATTTTTTTGTTTGGCTCTTTCTTTCTTTCCTTCTCTACTTTTTGCAAATTTTTTTTTCTTGCTAACCACTAATATGAAAGACCAAGAGGCTTGGATGCACGTATTATATTTCCTTTTTTGTATATGTGCTTACATTTTTCAATGAGAGAACAATCTCATCAAATACATAACCAAGGTTATCGATAGCGGATAGCATCGCATAGCGGTGAGGCATCGCTAAGGTTATTTCGAGCTATTGCGACAAAATAACGATAAAAGCGTAAAGTCAAATAGTGATATAATTTAGATGTATAAATACTAAAAAAAATTAAAAAAATCTAAAAAATCTAAAAGTACATATTGGATGATTTAAAGAGATCCTAAACATTAAATAGACATATAACCTTCACGTAATACCGAAGATAACTGGAGGAGTCAAAAAATCGTTGTCTTCGAGAAGAAGAGCTTAGCGGTGACAGACATGTCCTAAGGGGAGCTCACGGTAAAGGAGGTGAGAGGAAGTATCAAGGTAGGTACCAGAGGTTATGAGAGATGACGGGAGTATGCTAAAAATCACAAGAGACTGTGGAATGCAATGGTCAAGGGTTGAGTTCAATTTTAAAAAAATAAGCCTCAAACTGTTTTTAAATAATAGTCAAAAAGCAAATTTCAAATGCAATCGCTCACTATTTACCGTTATGACACACTATTGGCCGCTTTTACGAACAGACATATTCCGCAATATATCACCGCTATTACGCGATAGCGTAGCGGGCGATAGCGTCACGGGAAGGGACTGCTAACGCTATTAGCGCCGCTATTGCGAGGCTATTTACCGCTATTTATAACAGTGTACATAACCTATGATTACAATGCAACATCCACGTTTAGTTTTGAGAATAATGCATAGAGTATTAAGTCAATTTAGTTTTTAGATTAAACTATGAATTTATTTATGCCTAGTTCTAGTTGATCCATAAACAACATTGTATTTTCTCATTTTCTACATTGTGCTACTCCACCAAATAGCATCTGGTAAGAGTCCCTGCCACTATAAATCCATTTGAAATGACCACTCATGCCTTGTATCAAGTGTAAAAGAGCTCCATATGCATAACTAGAGAATTGCACATGTTAACTTAAAAAAAACATAGTAACTATGGGTGCTAAAAAATATCTCTATCCGACGAAATATCTGTATTTGTATCTGTTAGGATACAGATATGGTTACTAAAATTTGTAACCGATAGGACATAATTACGGATATGGTTATGCTATGAAATATCTAGATCCATAGCCCCAATATTCAAATATATATTAGTCATATTGTGAAACAATTGTAATCCTTAGATTAATGGATTTGAGGTTAATTTTAATGGTCAAGACATCTAATCTTAGCTATTCAGATATATAACGAACATATTAATGAACTCTCGTGTATGATATGAAATGAACTATATTTTTTTCACATGCGTTTTGTATCCGCTTATATATCTGCATGCATATCCATATCCATCTTCAATTTTAACGGATATGGATATGAATTTTCTTTACTGAGACTTTTCTGTATCCGTATTTGTGATTGGTGACTGGTAAGTGGATACAGATATGGTAAATATCATGTCCGAGTCGTATCCGGACCATATGCACCTTAGTAGTAACACAATGCCTACATTCAAGAAAATCAGTCCTCACCGTTGCCCCAAAAAAACATCTTTTCTGGAGTTTTTTGCAGTCGTGTGATCCATTTTACAGTGTAACAAAATCATCTTTCAAACTAGTATCGAGCAAATAGCTCATATTTGCGTGTGCACTCTAAAACTGATTCCTAAGGGGATAAAAAAGCCTTAACATCCAACCATTTGTGACAAAATTTAATTACATAGAACGTTTCTATCAGATCTAAAAGATTCTGATCCAAAAGTATCAGCTTTCTTTCAACATTAACAGTTTCGTCTAATACAGTGAAAGAAACAACAGACTACCACAGTACGAAAAGACACTAATCCTAATTTCAAACCCTCAGAAGTCGCATCACGAATTCCTAAATACCAATGAAAATGCACAATAGCTCCAAGAAATTACTACCGTGAATGGTGCTCAGAGTTAGGGTTAGGGCTTGGATTAAAAGAACGTACCTTGGGAACCCCAGAGCTAGGATTGGAGGCCATGAGAGAGAGATCGAAGAAATTCTAGGGCTTTTTTCCCGAGATTTGACTGGATTTCTTTTCCCTCTGCTGAAACTGAAAGTTGATAGAAAATTAAAAGGTAGCCAAATGGAGTACAGGAGTAAAGTAATCGATTTTAATGATAACAATATCTCGTGGGTTTTCTACGTACGGGCCCTCCGTATGCGAGTTTTATGTTTTAAATGGAGGAAAATCGTAACTCAAGCCCCTCTTTATATTTTGAATGAGCACCATCCTTCATATTTTCCAATTAGTCCCCAAGTTCTTTATGTCTTCTGAAATTAATCCCCAAATTTTCACATATTGGACTAGTCCTTCAAATGTTTTTAAGAATTTTGAAAACAGTCTCCAAATATTCAGCATGGTGCTAATTATGGGAGCTAATTTCTAAACAGTTAAACAAATTGAGAGATTAATTTTAAATTTTGAAGATTTGGGAGACTAATGCGGAAGTATGAAAAGATTTGGGAGACTAACATTGAAAACCCCTTTTAAACTAGGTATTCGTATTAAAAGCAAAAAAAATTTCATATGAATACTTGATTTATACGTGTTTTAGAGGGAGATTTATATGTAATTTAAGACTCATTAAAGTTTTAAATGCTTAATTTTGAATTTTTCTTATTCTTTTACCTATTCTAATATAAAAAAAGAAATACTATAAAAGAGGAGAAATAATTTAAAAACTCATTGAAAGCTTTTTTTCCCCCTTTTTATGGAACATTAAAAGCTATCGTTGATACCATATAATTTTTTACTTGTTACACTTAATTACCACAAGTTATATTTTAGTAAAAAAAATACCATAAAATTTCCACCATTTAAATCTAACTAACACCCAAAACTTTTACATAAAAAGACAAAAATATCCTTCCCCTAAATTAAACCTCTCAAGTCTCAACAGCACTTTCTTAGTCTGAGCCAAGGCCGATTTCTCTAGAAGCACCGTACTCCCCACCGGTGCTAGCGGACGAAAGGGTAGATTCTCACAACGCAAACATCTTTAATGATTATATTATATAAATTATTGAAATTATGTTTGCATTGTGAGAAAATGATCCATTCTCTATGGTTTTATAACTCTGGCCAATAAGAATCAGATGGTGAGAACCCAAATTCCCCCTTGTTGAGTTCATTTCTGTAGATTTGGGATTTTCGGTCGAGATGATAATTGAAAGGCTAAAATATCAGAAAACCTCGTTAACTTTAGATGATTAACAGAAAACGCCCCGTAACTTTGAAAATATAAAAAAATACCCATAAAGTATAGGGATTATCAGAAAACTGCCCTTTAATTTTAAGATTTTTTCGGAAATCTCATTTAACTTTGACATTTTATCAGAGACTCCTATAATTTAAGGAGAGTTTTCTGATAAAATCTTAAAGTTAGCAGAGCTTTCTAATAACCCTTAAACTTAACCGGAGTTTCTGATATTTTCAAAATTAGGAGGGGTTGTCTGATGATCGTTCAAAGTTAAGAGGGGTTTTGGAATATTCAGCCTAATTAAAAGGCAGAGATTTGTACGGATGAAAAATTTCAGTCGATGGATTTTTTTAGATGGAACTTGTGTGGTTGAGTTAGGGGTTAGTATTGAAGGAACTCGTGGCTTCTTCTCCTTTTGTTCATTGTCTCCTCCGCCTCCTAATGCCACCTCTGATCCCTAATCCCCTCAGATACGAATCTGGATCTTCTCCACTACAAAAAAGTAATGAATACACCACTATTTTTAATCTCAATCGTTGATTACTTAATAGGCGGTTATGATACAATCTAAATCTAATACTTACCACACCCTTGTGTATTGCACTCATTCTTAATTTGCACTAAAAGAAAAAATCACAACTATCAATTAGATAATCAATGGTTGTGATTATGTAATGGTTCATCTACTACTTTTTAGATAGTGGAGAGGGTCTGAATCCCTCAGATACACCTCCCCCTCCTTTTCCCTCCACTACCGCTCCTCCTTCGACGACTCCTCCTCCGCCCCCAATACCAAATTCACCATCTTCTTCAACCCCTCCTCCATCTTCTTCGGCCCCACCATTAACTACTACTTCTATACTATTATTTAAGAAAAGCCACACTTTTAATTTATGTGTTAAATTTTCATAAGCTCTAGGAATACGCTTCCATTTTGAAATCAAAATAAACGCCTTCACAGTTGCCAAAAATAACAAAATGCTCTCACCACTGTAAAAATCAAACCGAAATGGCTTCAATTTTTTTGTGTTATGCACGCATGGTATGCACAAAAAAATTAGTTTTTAAATTAAAAGAAGGATGAAAAAGAGAATGGCTTCATTATAAATTATAAATTAAAAACAATAAAAGGGTAGAAATGTTCAAAACCAGCCATATGAGACTTACATGGGAATTCAATGGAGAATATTACCTTTTTAATGTAATAGATAGAAGGTACAAACATGCAACCATTGACTTTATGGTATTTTTTTACACCAAAATACAACTTGTAGTATTTAAGTACAACGAGCAAGAAACTATATGGCGCTTAAGTGCAATTTAGCCTTAGAATATTATTCCAAGCTAAATAGGTATGCGTATGTAAGTATGTAACCGTCATATAGAATGGAGAAGAAAACTAGAATATTTAAAAATAATAATTTAATGTATTTTTTATTTGGAGGAATTTATTGTATTTAAACATCACACTTTGTTCAAAACCAGTATATCTTCAAATGCTTCAATTAAAACCACAACGCTTTATGTTAGAATATAAAAATACAATTCTGGACTGTGAGTTGTCACCGTAACTTTGAAATTTTTGTATAATAGTTAGAGAGACTTGAAGATGCTATCAGAGCAACTCAGATTCTAAACCCCATCAGTCACAAATTTATAGCGGGTTTTCTAAAAAATAACACTACCATGCGTGACAATGCCATCCACCGATCAGTTTGAGCTTTGGTACGTTGAATGTTGATGTGGGGCCATAAAAAACTCATTTTTGATTGGTGAAAGCGCTCCCAGAATTCTTGGGTAGCTCTCGATATTGCTTGTTAGCCCGCTTGCTTTTCCTCCAT
>NC_033794.1:10597507-10613751 GCF_001876935.1 Asparagus officinalis | reverse complement strand
GAATAAATTAAAGGATTACATGAGTAAATTAATCACCACAAAGCCTTAATCTCCCTGACTAGTCCCCATATATGATTAGAAACATAAACAATGGTTTTTGGCCACTTTCCCATATCATGCTACCTTTGGAACAAAGTTCATTAGGTAGGGATTCAGTATAAGTTCCAGTTAATAATCAACTTTTCGTAATGTAAGTCTCCCTGTTGAGAAGACAATTTCTGTTAACTCTCCTAATCAATCCCTACACCCACCTTAATTAATCAATATAAAGTTTTATCGTGTGACATCTCTTCATTGTGTGACCAGTCAAATTCTTGCACCTGAAAGGAACTCCAAAAACTGAAGCCACTTCATGATTAATATTCTACGAATTAAATTCAAAATTTGATAAATGTGACTGATTAGTGACTATAAACAAATAGGTAAAACCTGAACGAATATTACTTGCCGCCAATTTCTTTATGTGTGTGTTTAAAATATCTTTGATAATGATGAATGCTTAGGAGAGCATTAAGCACTTGGGGACCGAGACCCTCTAGATTCTATAGTGTCAAGAGAAGCATTCAAATATTATACACCAAAAATGCTCTTTTGACCAATTCTATCTCTTATTTAGTTTTTTCCGCTGTGCATATTTTGCATCAGAATGCTCTTTTGACCAATTCTGTCAGTTTGTTTAATTTTTTCCATTGTGCATGTTTTGCATCAGAGATCATTAGCATGTGTTAATTCGACACTAAGAAACTACATTGACTTCTTCGATTAGGTGATGATTCAAACACGCTTCCCCTAGATTAATTATATTGAGTCCAACTTTTCGGTACTTAACATATTATTAGTTGAAATGATAATATTGTGTGAATGAATCATGTCTGTGTTCAATGTATTGGTTCATTAAGTTTCTAACACCATTTAAACTTAAACCTTCAGATTACAAATTGAACAAGTGACTTACTCCATGAATGGACACGAGTTGGTCTGAAAGCATCCTTATGTCCCCTAACCTCTACCTTCTAAGAACTAGTACTCTATAAAGTGCACGAAAAACTAAAGGAGTTCTAGACTTGGAAAGTTTCCACAAGCATTGGACTGTAAACTATATGCCTTTTTCAAATGTGCATGTTTCAGTCCTTAGTATCTCCACCATCCTTTTTGCCAAACATCAAATCTCTCAATATTGGCCATCAAAATTGACAGAATCAAGATGGAACTTCCCTACTCATTTCCCCTATATATTCAACTTGGTTCTCTCAGGACAAACTACGAACGAAAACACAGAAGAGGTAGATAATGGGAAGTGGGCACTCATCGTGCATGTTTCCAACAAAATCTAGTTACAAAGATGAAGAGAGCGATTGGGAGTCGAAGTATATAAGAAAGATCAGGCCAAGTGATGAGGATCGAAAGCATTGGATTGGAGAGCCTGATGTAGATCGAAAGGCATCAGCATTTATTGCCAGGTTCCATGAGTCCCGGTTCAGTGATCCAGAGAGGCAAGCGATCATGGTTTAATTAAGTTTGTGATGTGTTGGTATTTATTGGTTAAGATTTCGTACAAGTAAATAAGTTTGTCAGGGATAATATACCTGGCAATTTGTTTATGATCACGTTTGTTGTATATGTATGGTTCTAATGTGATATAAAATGAAGCCATTTAGTCAATTTTCTGATGAGTTGTTTGTTGAACTTGTTTTATTAGAATGAAAATCTTATTATCTAGTAAATAATGAGATTTATGTTCCACATTAATGCGCCAATGATAGTGCATTGTCAAGTGGGCATAAATCTCTGAAGTGTAAATGTTTTCCTGATACAGAACAAAATGATTTTAAAACATTAGCACCGATTTCTCTCTGTACTACCAGATGTATTTGTTGAGATGAAGATCATCCTATATTACAAACTCTAATATCAGTAATCATTAAGTACACATGATGAAATTCACAAACAAGAAGATTGATATCAGTTTGGATAATCAAGTTTTGCCTACATGAAGAAGAGCCGAGAATAAATATCCTGGATGATGTTGGAGGATTGCAGGGATAATAAGAGAGAGCCCAAAGATTTTTGAAAAACCTTTATAAGTTCATGAATATTCATGTAAATAAAAAAATTAACGGCAAGTTGTTTTTGAAAATTTGCATAAAGTTCGTGATAGTTTTTTAAAGGTTAATCTTAATTTTCTTTTATAACTACTCTGAAATAACTAGTAATAAGCTTCATATATTAATTTATTTTAAGTTAACTCCTTATAAAAATATATCACATTTAGTATTGGGTAACTATGAAGAAGAATTAACAAAGAACAATGTTTCACATTTGGAGATGGAGTTGTTTCCATATTAGGAAAAAGAGAAGAAAGCTAGTTAGCACAGAACATGATAAAGAAGAAAGGGAAAGGATGGCATCCTAAAAACATTTCATAATTTTTTGAATAAATGGACTATGTGGATCACATTTAACTCTAATCTAATGACAATTATGAAAAGTAATTAGTATACACTCTAGAAAGAGAGGAAAAAAGGACAATAAAAATCCTAAAGAGAGGCTTGCATTGTAAATATAATTCAATCAATTGAGCAAAGATTCCATAGAGAGATTGCATACTCTTTTTGGAAGATCTCCAAGAGAAAAAATTTAATTCCCTTCTTCAAGGTAAAATGATCATAATATAAGCCATCAAATTGCTTTGAAGTATTTTGTTGAAAACGATTTTTTTTTAAAGTTTATGTCATTTTTTAATAGCTACCATGTCACTCCCAATCTTAACCTAATCTTCTTCAATTTTCTAACACTGCATGTGTTACAACGAACCATTGACACCCAAAAGAACAAGGATGGTACATTTGTCGTATGGTACTAACAAAGTTTCAATCACAAAAAGATTGACATAACTTTACTACTAAGCCTTCATAAATTTTAAACCTTCTCTATTTAAACTTTAAGCATTATTCTTTCCTACTTGCTTTTCCTCCTATCTTTTTTCAACGCGGTTCCCTAATTTGGACATTTACTTACCACAAGTAAAGGTTCTCAATGTTGAGAATTGATTTTAAGCTGATTATAGATATAACACAATAACTCATAAGAAAATGCGCGCCCATCTTGCGTGCCACAACAAAGGGGTGGGACCCACAGCCAGATGTGGGTCCCACCCCCCTATTTGTGGCACGCTAGATGGGCTGCGCGCCCACCTTGCGTGCCAAATAGCAAGGTTGTAACTCATATCATGGTAATTCTTTCCTTTTTGTATAACCCAAATTTATTCATATGTGGAATCAATGCACAGGACAAGTTGTGAGTTGTTATGCAAAGAATCTTATGCTTGGCTGTAATGATTAGTGGGATATCACTTATTGGCGTTGTGACGTACTCAATGCTAGGTTCTTCCGTGAGAATCTCTCTTGCTGGTCCTTGGAAGTGCAGGCAACTTAAGCGTCTCAGATTATCACTGTCTCCTAAAAATATCTCTTGATACAGTGTACTTTGCTTGCTGTATCCCATTTGAGATTTGAGGTAGGTGTTTTCATGTCCTTTTAGAGCTTGTTAATGGGCAGGGATTGGTGAGATACTCTGACGGTAAACAAATTAAAGTTGGTCAAAAGGCGTAGCAAATTAAAATAGTGGGTGATATTTATTGGACAATTGGTAGACCAGAAGATGTCCATACTTGAATCAACCCAAAATATGAGAGTCCAAGGAAAGATACAGTTGTTAAAAAAAAGGCGTTTCTTTACTATCAACGATCTAGCGAACATGATCAATTATTAATACAGTTTTTTGTGCAAAATGGTTGGTTGTATCACCATTGATCAGTCATTTTAAATAGGGTTAATTGCAAGATAGGCCACCCCCGAAGTTCTATTGTCTCTGGTAGATCCTTTTGGGTGATTTTTTTGTCTGTTTTACTCTTAGGGTGTGTTTGGATTTCAATGGGGTTAAGAGAAGTTAACAGAAACCAGGTGAGAAAAGGGAAGGGAAGAGAAGGGTGTTCCCTTCCCCTTGGTTACACCCTAATTTGGGGGGTAACAAATTTTATACTATTAAGGGATGAACCAATGGGAACTAGGGTGAATAACTTCACCTCCTAAATGTTCCCAAACAAGGTAAATGGTTCTCCTAACTTCCCTTCCCTTTATTCCCCTCAATCCAAACAAGCCCTTATGGTCTGTTTGGTTATTTCCTAAAAACCAAGAAATGGAAATGAAAAAGTAGAAGTCTCAAAAAGTATAATTTCATCCATTACATCCCCAAAACTCACCCACAATATCTAATAAAATATTATTTTCATCCAACAACTCATCCACAACATCTAATAGAAAAATATTTTCATCCAACAACTCATCCACCACATCTAATAAAATATTATTTTCATTCACAACATCACTCATCTCATCTCATCTCATCATTTCAAATCACTCACATCATCCGATAAGATGGTGACAACTCATCTCATCTCATTAATATTTTATTTCCATCTATTTTCTCCCAAAAAGGTAGGAAAACGATTTCCTTAAGGGCCTGTTTGGTTATTTCCTAAAAAACCAAAAAATAAAAATGAAAACCAAGAAATCTCAAAAAATACAATTTCACACATTTTCATCCTTAAAACTCACCCACAACATCTAATAAAATATTATTTTTATCCAACAACTCATCCATCACATCTAATAAAATATTATTTTCATCCAACAACTCATCCATCACATCCACCACATCTAATAAAATATTATTTTTATCCACAACATCACTCAACTCATCTCATCTCATATTTTAAAATCACTCACATCATCCAATAAGATTGTGACAACTCATCTCATCTCATTAACATTTTATTTCTTTGTTTTCCTCCCAAAAAGCTAGGAAAATAATTTTCTTAAGTGTGGGTCACATCATCCAATAATATAATGACAACTCATCTCATCTCATCTATTTTCTTATTTTTAAGAAATAACCAAACAAAAAAAACAACCTAATACAAGAAATAGGTTTCTTATAATTTATTTTCTTATTTTCTCCGCCAACGAAACAACATCAAAACAAGTTTTCTTAAAAAATCACTCACATCATCCTATAATAAGGTGACAACTCATCTCATCTCATCTACATTTCTTTGATTTCCTTCTTTTTTAGCCAACCAAACAATCCCAAAACCTATTTTTCTTAGAAATAGGTTTCTTTTTCTTTGATTTCCCTCTTTTTTAGGCAAACAAACAGCCCCTAAGTGTGGGTCACATAATCCAATAATATAATGACAACTCATCTCATCTCATCTATTTTCTTATTTTTAAGAATGAAGCAAAGAAAAGAAAACAACCTATTACAAAAAATAGGTTTCTTATAATTCATTTTCTTATTTTTTTCGCATTCTTATAGTTCATTTCCTTATTTTTTTTCGCCAACCAAACAACATCAAAACAAATTTTCTTAAAAAATCACTCACATCATCCTATAATTTTTGATTTCCTTCTTTTTTTAGCCAACCAAACATTCCCAAAACAATTTTTCCTAGAAATAGTTTTCCATTTCTTTGATTTGCCTCTTTTTTTAGGCAAACAAACAACCCCTTATAGCAAAATTACAGGGGAGTCTATCCACAATCGTGAGTTAATGCAGGGGGTCTATGGTCTACCCTAGAACTATAGGGTCTCTATCTACTATTAAGCTATAATAAGGTGGTCTATATACGACTAGCACTTATAAGGATATCATAAACAAACATCATATGTGCTTATGGCCTGTACTCTGGCCGGCCCCAATCGAGGATACAAGCTCCCATCCAATCTTTTGAGCACAAATCTCTCTACCAAAACAAAGCAACCAAATTTCTTCCAATCCACTCTCTCCTCCATAAGTCTCAACTCTCTCCACCCTCTCAACCTCATCACCATCAATCCAACCTCCTCTTACTTCCTCCCACTTCATCCTCTCCCATATAGGCAAACTCAATCCCAAGCCATTTCCTATAGACTTAACATCCTCTAACCAAACCAAACCAAACCGTCAACAATCCTAAAATCATCATTCACAATATCACCACCATTCAAAAATGCCATCTCTCTTCTAACACTAACACCCATCTCTTCCTCCTTTCTTCGACCATCGTAGTTCTCGCCAACTATATATCTCTTCCCAGAACTGCCCGAGGGTCATTTCGTAGAGCGTTGAGGTTCTCATTTGCTGTTCGCTCGATTTGTTGATTTCTTTCAGAAAGATATACGTACAGGCAATACCATTTTCCCACAACAGCAGAGGCAGAGTGCTTTCTGTGCATTGGAAAGTCTAGACTAGACATTTGTGTTCAAAGAGCTGAGTTCAGGCCTTTAGCTTCGGCAAGCATGTAACGTGATGGTCTGTGTTTATTAGGCTGACCGGTATTTTGTTAGGACGTGTGGAGGGATACCATCAGAAGCTATAGACTTCGCATGGAACCCGTGACTTCGATGAACAATCTCAAGTTGCTGATAAATGTCTCGATGATCGAAAGGTGTTGGCTTGACATCTTTGAACATTTGCACATATTCCTGCAAATGTAAATTTGGCTTAAACAGTAACAAGGGGGGGGAAATTCATGTTTCTGCATCTTTAACAAAATTCAAAATAAATTAATCGAACTACTCCGTCTATCCTAATAGCAATTTCAATAATTTGAGGGACTAATTTTGTTAGATATTTTGTTGGAGAAAAGACAATTTTGTCTTCATGAATAGTCCCACATGGAATAGTGTTATTGTTGGGCGCAGAGTCACGCCATCACGCCGCGGAAGCGATATCACCTGAGAGATAGCCCTAGCTTTTGTTGTCACAAAAGCACAAGTCAACTTTTATATTCTTGTTTCTTAAAAAAAACTAGAATAGATAGTGAAATTCTTATTTCTCAAAGGAAACAAGAATCGAAAGTGATATATTTCATCAAAGTAAAATATACACTCTTCCTCTCATCAGTTCTAAGACTGAAATATAGAGGGAACCTACAAGCTATGATAACACACAGTAAAAGATGAGATAACTACGTGGTTCGGCAAACTTGCCTACGTCCACGGGAGGGGGTTTTTACTATGAGGAGAATACCAAACTATTACAAGTTTTCTCTTCCTCTCTCTTCTTTTTTTCTCTCTACTCACTCAAGAGAATTTTCCCCACTTAGTATTTTTCCCCACACCTTCTTCTCTCAACCTCCCTTCTATTTATAACCGAGAGAGAGAGAGGGGTGTGCCCTGCGGGACAGCTCAAAAATGAGCTCGGAAGAATGGTGTAGGTGAGGGCTATAGGGGGCGGAAGCATGGGCTACAGGGCATGGGACTGACCCCCATACGTCCATGTCCTGCTGGATCCAGCCGAAAGAATGGAGTAGGCTAGTGTCCTTAGGAGCATGGGTTTTCCACTTCCATCATCTCCTGTCCTTGTGTCCTCCTGCACGTTCACAATTCTCCACCTCATACACATTTGATAAACCTCAAATTTTAGACGAACACCAGAAGTACACCACGAGCAACACTAGAGAGATCCAGGCCAAAAACCAGGCCAGACCAGCTGTGCCACTATACCGCGATAGCCTACATACCCTCCACCGGGATCAAGCTGATCGTAGTTCTGCAATTATTCTTTAATATAATCACCACCTTACCTCCATCACCGACCCGAAGGGCCATGCCCTCTTGGGCAGATCAACACGGGCTGATATGAAGCAAGTCCAAGCAATGCTAGAACATACTACCTGTGACCACCTTGGTTAACATGTCCGTGGGATTCTTATTCGTATGCACCTTCATGAGAGAAATATCGCCTTCCTCTATGATATCCTGCACAAAATAATATCTGACGTCCATATACTTGGTACGAGCATGGTGAACTTGATTCTTCGCCAAATGAATCACACTTTGACTGTCGCACCACAAGTTCACGCTCTCCTGCTCAATCCCCAAATCGTCTAGAAGACCCCACAGCCACAATGCTTCTTTCACTCCCTCCATCATGGCCATGTACTCGGCCTCTGTAGTATACAGTGTCACTGTAGCCTGCAACATCGATCGCCAACTAACTGGAGCTCCATGTATCCTGAATACATAAACAGTAGCAGATCACCGTCTATCTAGATCGCCCGCATAATCTGAGTCTACATACTCGTCGATCTGACATGTATCTCCACCAAAACACAGACCCATATCTACGGTACCTTTCAAGTACCTCAGGACCCATTTCACGGCTTCCCAGTACGTCTTTCCCGGATTCGCCATGAACATGTTGATCACACTAACCGTCTGTGAAATATATGGGCGTGTACACACCATGACGTACATCAAATTGCCAGCTGCACTAGCATAGGGAATACGCTCCATGTGTGCCATATCTTCCGCTGTAGAGGGAGATTGTTTACCTGAAAGCCTAAAGTGTGGAGCCAATGGGGTCACCACCGACTTTACACTTTGTATCCCGAACCTCGCGATCACCTGTTCTATGTAACCCTTCCGACTCAAGAACAATCGCCAATTCGCCTGCTCTCTTCTAATCTCTATACCCAGTATTTTCTTTGCAGCGCCCATGTCCTTCATCTCGAACTCTTTGCTAAGTTAAGATTTTAGCTTATCTATCTCCACTTTGTTCTTCGATGCAATAAGCATGTCATCCACATACAAAAGGAGATAGATATAATCACCTCCACGAAGCTTCTGAATGTAAACACAATAATCATAGTCGCTTCGGGAAAAACTCATGCTTCAGCATGAATGAGTCAAATCACTTGTACCATTGCCGAGGAGATTGCTTCGGTCCATAGAGTGACTTCCTCAAGTGACATACATGATGCTCATTATCCTCAACCTTGTAGCCCTCGGGTTAATGCATATAGATCTCTTCATCCAAGTCTCCGTATAAGAAGGCCGTCTTGACATCGAGTTGTTCTAGCTCAAGATCACAATGAGCAACAATACTCAATAGCACCCGAATAGAAGTGTGTTTCACCACCGGAGAAAATAGCTCATTGTAATCCACCCTCTCTTTGTGCAAACCCCTTAGCCACTAGCCTCACCTTGTACCTCGTACCACCGAGCTCTAAAGGATCTTCCTTTCTTTTATACAGCCACTTACAACCTATAGCTTTCTTTCCTACGGGCAATGGGACCACCTCCCATGTTTGGTTCTTCCGGAGAGATTCCATCTCCTCCTCCATCGTAGCCAACCAACTCTCACTATCCTTGTCCCGAATAGCTTCTTTGAAGGAGACCGGCTCATCTTCTTCCATCGAGAGTGCGTACTCAACCAAATTAACCTACTCATAGTGCTTCAGGGGTTGATCAGTCCCCAGCTTCTGTACCTGCTTGTATGCTCGCATTGGCCTAGTGGAAGCCAAGCTATCGTCGAGCTGCTGTTGTTGTAGTGCTTGTGTATTCTCCTGCTGAAGCCAAGCTCATCATCTACCTGACTTTCCACTTGAACACGACTAGAACCTGGTTGGTCTTTAGGTTCTATCTTAATAACCTAGGACTCGGGAGTCCCAACAGTCTCAACACCACCATCTTTGGGCACCCTAGCAATCATGGACTTCTCATCAAAGGTAACGTCCCTACTGATCACGAACTTTGAATCTTCTGTACACCAAAGGCGGTAGCCTTTTACGCCCTTTGTATGCCCCAAGAAAATTACCTTCTTGGCCCTCGCGTCAAGTTTTCCCTTATTGACGTGATAGTAGGCAGTACACCCGAAAATCCGGAACCTGTCATAATCTGCATGCTCCCCTGACCACACCCGATAGGGTATATCACCGTCCAATGTCGAATGTTTAGATCGATTCATAATATAGCAAGCTGTAGCAATCGACTCTGCCCATCATTCTTTACCCAAACCAGCATATGATCGCATACTCACTGCTTTCTCCCGCAGTGTTTGGTTCAGTCTCTCCGCAACCCCATTTTGTTATGGTGTAGATCTAACTGGCCAGTGTCTGGCAATCCCCTCCTGATCACAGAACTCGAAGGAACCATCTGTATACTCTGTACCGTTGTCAGATCTTAATATCTTCAATTTCTTTCCTGTCCTGTTCTCAATCATCGTCTTCCACTTCTTGAATGTCTCAATGTGATGCCCCAAGGTTCACACAAGGCTGCAGTCCCAGGTGAAACCCGGATTATCAAACCTGCCAAGTACCAATCACCATGTTATGACAAGTTTCACCATCACAATCACTATCTCTCTAGTGGAAACAATGAAAATAGGTGAAGGTACAGACATGCAAAAATAGAAATAGAACAACACTGGATAAACACAGAAGAAGCATAAGAATATCAATAATAAGCCCAACTGGAATAAAATAGACATATCTCTGAGTCTGAACTAAATCTCAAATACAATGAGTCAAAAAAAAAACAAAGTCTTACAATAGCTCTCAACTCTATGAAATAAAATACTAATCTGGAGTCTGAAAATAATTAACTATATGTAGAGTTCTACGATAACTATAAAATATAATAAATAGCTAAACAGACAACTACAATGTCTCATCAACCTGCGACTCTCCGTGCGCCTGACTCGCTGCCTGAAAAAGGGGAAAAAATAACGAGTGTCAAAGCGCTAGCAAGATCATCACTACCTCTCCCCAGGGGAAGGGGTAGGAGTATATAAGAAAATAAAGTCAGTACATACATATATCAAATCAAGCAATTAATCAATTATAAATACCCTAATCTCCCGCACAAAAAAAAATCATCTCATCTCGAACTACGTCCGAGTGACCTGCTCTATAATAAGAGGATATCGACAATAGCTAAAACAAAAATATCTATCGTTCATAACGGGTGCATCAAAATCTCAAAGGAAATACCCTACTCGCGGGTAATCTATCATGGAAGTAAAGCCTACAACTGATCAAATATCTATGTGTGCATCATCTTGTACTATAGCGATACTTTTGTAATGCTCGTTACTCAATCGCTCTGCGGTAATAGGGTTTATTATTTTCCTATTCCGGATACATATAATAACGATACTGTTGTAATACTCTTACTTAATTCCGGATACATGTAATAACGATACTATTGTAATACTCTTACTCAATCGTTCTGCGACAAATAGGTTTCATCTTCCTATTTCTGGATACGTATAGAACATCATTATTCATATGTGTTTATCAATTTAACTGGTATTAAAAGTGTGTCAATCTAACACAATATAGCATACATGCACAAATCTTGGTATGCTTGTCCACATCTGAAGTCCACCATCATCTCAGGTATTAAACAACTCTTAATCATTATAATATAACAGTACAAGATCGAGAAACACTCTCAAAAATAACAAACAAGAGCGAAACTCAAGAAACCTTTACGTAATATATTAATTTATTTCAAATCAGCACATCTGCAGTTTTCTACAGAATATATCATTAGTAAATTGAGAATATCTTTCTCTAGACAAACTATTTTTAAGAATAGTTTTTCGTTTTGGAAACTAGACTCACATAGCTATCATTTGACCCTAATTTGGTTCAGTTTAGAGTTCATATGATATTTCTAATTTCTAGTTAAACATTTTATATGTGTAGCAGATTTTCTGCATAATATATCATCAGTAAATTGAGCATACATTTCTCTAGTAAAACTATATTTAGGTATGTTTTGAAAACTAGATTCACATATCTTTCAATTGGAATTAGTTTGGTTCAATTTGGATTTCATTTGTTATTTCAAATTTCTAGTTCAATAGTATATATGTGCAGTAGATTTTCAGCAGAACATAACAAGCATGATTATTTGCACAAGAAATCATATGTAAACCTTCAATCATGCACGAAACTTTAAAATAAAGAATAAGACATCTAAATTCAGATAAACAATGTTTTAAATTATTTTCAGATCTTAAAATACTTCTGTAAATTCGTGCTTAATCTCTTTAACATGAAAAGACCTAGTCTTTATACATATATACAAAAGATCCAATTTTTATACACAAATGAATTGATTAGGCTCTATAAAACTCATTAAAAACTATTAAAAAATATTTTAAAAACTGGGAGGGGGATTAGTAGAGATGATACTCGCCTGGGGTTGTAGGAAAACTTGTTAGAAGCAACGTCGAAGGAGATCTCCACTCCAAAAGTCAAAGATCAACAAAAACCCAACTTGAAAGCCTCCAATCTTCTCCAAGAATTCAAAATAGGGTTTATGGGGGTTTGGTGGCTGTTAGGGTTCTTAGATATGATAAAAGAAAGAAATTTTCGTGAAAAATATAGGTATTTATAGAGGCAAATCCGAAACAAACTTGTTAGACCCGAACCAGGAAACCTAGTCTGACTAGGAAAATAACCTTCTGTATTTTGGCTGTAACTTTTTCATCCGACCTCGGAATGAGGTGATCTAAGACTTGTTGGAAAGCTGTTGAAGATACCTACAACTTTGGTCTTACACTTTTCCAAATTCTAATTGCATCAGTATGAAAAACTTAGAAACTCATAACTAGTCCTTATTCCCAGATTTTCACTCTTTTGGTCTTTGTGCATGTTTTGTGCATTTGCACCCATATTTTCACAAATATACATTGAATTGATCTCAAATCAATTCTTATCATATTCAAACATCAAAATATATTATTTTTCACTACATAACATATTTATCATTATTTATCATAAAATATTTAAATTTACGGGGTTTTACACTCAAATACCTCATTCTTATGTTTCAGGAAATAAACCCAAGCATACCTCGAATGATCATCTATGAATGAGACAAAATATCTAGAATCACCCTTGAAAGTTGTTGAAGCCGGACCCCAAACATCCGTGTGCACATAATCTAGTATCCCTCTGCTCTTGTGCTTGCTCCTCAGAAACTGGATCATGTGCGCCTTTCCATACACACAATCCTCGCAAAAATCCATACAAGGTTTCTTCAGATTCTTTAGCAAACCCTCTTTACCAAGCAGATCCAGACCCTTCTCTGACATGTGCCAAAGCGGCCTATGCTATAACCCTGTGTGCTCACATGGGTCTCCACCACTTCCTTCAGCTCCAACTGTTGCATCTCCCGTCACCGTCGTACCCGAGAGAGTATATATGTTACCATGACGAACACCCTTCATCACTGTTAGGGAACCTCGAACAACCTTCTTCACTCCGTTTTCTGTAATAATCTTGCAGCCACCGAAGTCCAAAGCACCCACTGAGATAAGATTCTTCCGCAAGTCGGGAACGTGCCGCATGTTGGTTAGGGTTCTGATCACTCCATCATGCATCTTGATTTTTATATCACCGAGCCCCACCGTTTTACAAGCATGGTTATTCCCCATCAATACGGTTCCACCATCAATGCTTCTATAGGTAGTAAACCACTTCCTATTTGGGTACATGTGGTAAGAGCAACCTGAATCAAGAATCCACTTCCCAGAGGTATCCTCGCCACCCATGACGACATAACATTCCTTATCGCTCCCTTCCCCTGAAGTGTAACTCGCCTCTTCCTTGCCTTCTCATCTTTCAGTCTTGTTGTTGTTCTTCTTCCCACCTACTCTCTTGTTGGGACAATCGACCTTGAAATGCCCAATTTCACCGCATTTGAAACACGCTCGTCCCACAAGAGGTCTCGATTTAGATCTAGACTTTCCTCCCTTGCATTTTCCTCGCTCATTGCCTCTTCTTCTGGCAAACAGTCCTTGAGCTTGTTCCTTGTTACCACCCGTGGTCATATTACTAGTTACAATTTTTCAAAGATCACCCGCTAGAAGCGCTGTTCTAATTTCATCCATCGACAAACTGTCGCCCATAAGCATCAGTGTTTGAACCAGATTCTCATAAGACTTCGGCAGAGATAGAAGTAGTAGAAATGTCTGATCCTCGTCTTCTACTGTCACCTCAATATCTTTCAAATCCGATAAGATCCTATCGAACTTGTTAATGTATTCCCGGATTGATGAACCTTCCTCCATCTTGCAAGTATACAATTTAGATTTTAAATAGATCCGGTTCGTTAGACTCTTCGTCATGAAGGTGCTCTCTAACTTTAACCACACGCCCACAGCCGTTTCCTCCCCGTCCACCAAAAAATCTACATCCCTTTCAAGGCAAAGGATAATCGACGCACGTGCTTCCAGATCCAGCTCCTCCCAATCCTCATCAGATATATCCTCGTACTTCTTCTCTTTTCCCGCCAAAGCTTTGTGCAATTTCTGCGAAATCAACGAATTTTTTATCTGCACCCTCCAATAGGAAAAATTATTTTTTCCATTAAATTTTTCAATCTCGTACTTTCCAACTTTAATTGTTTTACTTGTAGAAGCTATTATCCGCTTGTAAATCCGCTTCTCTCAAGATTTTTAACAAATACCTTGTGTACACCACACAATAATCAACCACCACCTCAGATCAGTAGCTCAACCACCACCTCAGATCAGTAGCTCAACCACCGCCAATCTGAATAAGGGCCCTGATACCAACTGTTGGGCGCAGAGTCACGCCCTCACGCCGCGGAAGCGATATCACCTGAGAGATAGCCCTAGTTTTTATTGTTACAAAAGCACAAGTCAACCTCTATATTCTTGTTTCTCAAAAGAAACTAGAATAGATAGTAAAATTCTTATTTCTCAAAGAAGATAAGAATCGAAAGTGATATATTTCATCAAAGTGAAATATACACTATTCCTCTCATCAGTTCTAAGACTGAAATATCGAGGGAACCTACAAGCTATGACAACACACAGTAAAAGACGAGACAACAGATTTACGTGGTTCGACAAACTTACCTATGTCCACGGGAGGGGGTTTTCACTATAAGGAGAATACCAAACTATTACAAGTTTTCTCTTCCTCTCTCTTCTTTTTTTCTCTCTACTCACTCAAGAGAATTTTCCCCACTTAGTATTTTTCCCCACACCTTCTCCTCTTAACCTCCCTTCTATTTATAGCCAAGAGAGAGAGAGAGGTGTGCCCTGCGGGACAGCTCAAAAATGAGCTCGGAAGAAGGGCTGTAGGTGAGGGCTAGAAGCATGGGCTACAGGGCATGGGACTGACCCCCACACGTCTGTGTCTTGCTGGATCCAGCCGAAAGAATGAAGTAGGCTAGTGTCCTTAGGATCATGGGTTTTCCACTTCCATCATCTCCTGTCCTTGTGTCCTTCTGTACGTTCACATGAATACAATTAAAACGTGCGTAACGAATATACATTATGGGGAACATTACGAAAATTTATGACGAACGTTACCGTATTAATTGTAGGAATTATAATGGTTTTCTCAACCCTATATATACACCCCTTATTTACTTTCGGAAAATATATAGAAACAACTCTCTCTTTTTCCTCTTCTCTTCTTTGCATATTATTTTTGTTCATATGTTGGTGTTATTTTTGGACAATCGTTCTTCGTCTGAGCTGAAGCTCTGTTCTCTCGCCCGAGTACAGAGGTCGGTCGCTTCCGGGGGTTTTTACCACTAGAGGAGAGAGGATCATCTGCGCCAGGGCGATAGACGGGTCCTCAATCTTCTAGGGCAATGTTTACACGACTGCTCTCGATCAGACCAGACTTTCTTAATATTTTATTTCGGATTTATTCTGCATGCTATAACCTTTTATTTGATAATTTTTCCAACAAATTTCACAATACCTTACCCTTTATATTTGCCATCCGCTCTCATGACATAGCTGACAATGGCTGGTTAATGACTGGGATAAAGAATACATGATCGATGCGATGGTTATCTCGACCAGACCCATAATCAACATGTATATATCTCCCTGTTTTGAGGAAAAGGCAAGGTTTCAACCATAGTGTTCTTGCAAAGCCCCCAGCGCGCATAATGTTGCTTGCTCCTCGGCTTCCTTGCCTTCGATAACCAGAATCCCCCCGAGTTAGGCCCTGGCGGTGGCTCCTTAAGCGCGTTCGCAGAATTATAGTAGAGGGAGAGAGAGAGGCCTTGTTACATATATACATTTGCTTGAGTTTCTCTGGAGGTGGAATTGTATTTGGAAGATGGGGTATTCTTATTACAGATGAAGATAACTTTCAAAGTTTCATGGTCTTTTGCTTGCTTGATATGGTGTTTTCTTGCATATACAGTGACGTTGCTTAGTAAGAGAAACTAATCAATAAACTGGTTTGTATCTTCATTCGTTGTCGAACTTTTAGATGATTGAATTGGTCGTTCAATTTTTTCTCTGTATGTTGTTGAACTCTGGATTAGTTTCCTTTGCTTAACAAGACAGAGAATAATGCATGAGACGAAAAAGACTTTATTAGATAATAAGAGAATAATGTAGCATTTTTT
>NC_033794.1:10546789-10597497 GCF_001876935.1 Asparagus officinalis | reverse complement strand
ATTTTTTGGGGGGGGGGGGGTTAAACGTCAGGTCAAACATGAAGCTGATCAATCCATCTAAAAAAGATTTATTAAGAACTTGAAGCAAGAGACGTACAAGAAAAAGAGATTTATTCAGTTTTTAGATTATCTTGTAATCACATCTATTCTTTTACGCATCAAAATTATTTAAAAAATATTCAGTGGATTAAAATTAGGATTTTTGTCGTACTAGGCCTTAAATTTTTCTTAATTTTGTATGAGGCCTCCAAATCTTCATGTTTTTAATTTGCATATTGAGATCTCTAGAAAAAAATTTATATAACATCCCTTGTACGATTTAACTATGTAATAGGCACTTATTTATTGTCATTTAAAACAACTTGACAGACTAAGGGTATAAATTATAAGCATGAAGATTTGGTTGCCATATAAGAAAAGAAAAAAAAACGATTAGGACCTAATGTGACAGCTTAATATGTTTTGAGGTGTTATTTAAAGAAAAACTTAATATATTTGGGATGTAAATTAGAAATACGACGATTTCATGTTCTAACATAAATTTGTGTTTTTTGATATTAGCCCAACTGAGGTTAGCAGTAGGAAAATATAAGAACCAGGGGACCTAATGACAATTGCAATGTTTGTTAGTGACTAATCTCCGAAAAGATCCAATGATAGGGTTTAATATGTCAAAACTCCAAATAAAAAAAATCCGAATTTATGTTAGAGTCGGATCCGGGTTTAAGCTGGATGCAATCCAACCCGACTTGTTCCAGCCAAAGCGTAACATTGATTATTCTCTCTTAATTATTCTCAGAAGCTTTGGGGACAAAACAAAAACAAAACGGCCAAAAAAAAAAAAAAATCTCTCTTACTTCCATCGAAATCTAATCTCCTTCTTCGAGCTCTTCACATCCTCCCGGTTCGCTCTCCTCTCTCTCTCTCGCTCTCTCTCATTCACTTTGAATCTAATCTGCAATTGATTGCTTGTAAATGTTTTTATGCTAAATTCACGAAATTGAATCTCAATTTTACTTCATTTTTTTGGTTTCCAGTAAGTGGGACTCACAATTTGAATGGTAGATTGAAACTTTAGAGGAATTTTTTTTTATTGTGACACTTCTATGGTGATCCATGTACTTGTCTGAATGATCTGAAGTTGAAATTTCAGTTATTTGTGAAAAGCCGTTTATGAATTTTCCAACTTGTATTAATATGTGCTGATTTTTTATTAGCTGTTTCAATCTGTAAGTATTATTACTTTATCTGTAGTTGTTAATATATGTTAATGTATGTGAAATTTCACTTATTTGTAAAAACCCATTTATGAATTTACCAACTTGTAGTAACTTATGTACCGAATTTTTATTAGGTGTTTCAATTTGTACGTATTATTAGTTTATCTGAAGTTGTTAATATGCGTGGAATATTTGCAGCTGTTATATGATGGTCTTGCCTCCTTGTAGTTGTCTTGTCCCTGCATTATTCCTTTTCTTCTATTGGGATCATCTCTTGTGTCGTGTTTTTTTTTTCAATTCTCGGTTTCAACTAAATTGTTCTTTGTTATGGAAGGATTCCTGAGTTTCATTTTTAAATCCTATTTGATTGACATTCATCTGGGTTTATAGAGTAAAATTCATCATTTGTTGTTGTCGATTTGTTGCTACAATTGTTTGGAGAGTTATTAGATCTTTTAGATCAGAGTTTCGATCGAATCCAAATAATTCTTATGAGATCAGTGAGTTTAAGGTCCAATTTCAAAATCGTTTGCGAGAAAACTTTCACTGGTTTCATGCATTATAATTCTTAGCGTGGAATCTCATTCACCATCCAGTTTCCCTAAGACCATTTCTTTGATTTATAGGATCTTCTAATGGATGATCAGGCGAAGAAGAGGAGTGAGCTGCTCCAACCTCATACTAGATGAAAAGGATTATATGAACTAGTGGAATGGAAAAGAAAAAAGCTACTGATGAGTTTGAGCCAGGACCAGTTCCCCCTTTAAGACCAGTCGACAGGTTTGGATTTGTCAAACAGGATCAGACTAACTCTCAGGAAGGCTCAGCTAAAAGCAAACCCATCAATGAACAGGAGAGGTTTGTATTATACTAGTACGTTGTTTATCTTAACAAAACTGAGGAATTTCCGCTTTTATTTGCTAATGGTAACTTTGTAGATTGCATTTGCCCACAAATTCAGGAGTAAATTTGCAAATATGAAAATTCGGGTGATAATTTTTAAAATACTAAAAATATGGGGGTTATACAAGATTAGAAGTGAATCATTATTAATTGATATGTGCTCCCCTTTTGAAGTATTTTTTTTGCTTGATCTAAATCATTATGTACCCATTTGCATTATAGGTCAAGACTTAGAGATGTATAAAACATGAATATAGACATGAAGCTTTCATTACTAACCATTCTAGATACTAAGTTGTGAGTCAAGTGGCCATGTGATTTGTTACTGAAACATGTTCTAGTTACTCGCCATTTAGAGAGTATCGCTTAATTTTCTACCTACTGTTATCAATTCTTTTTCAGGGAAGAAAGGAGAATTAGGAAGTGGAGAAAAATGATAGGTGTTGGTGGGAGTGATTGGAAACATTATGTCAGAAGAAAACCTAATGTTGTTAAACGGCGTATCAGAAAGGGGATTCCTGATTGTTTGAGAGGACTTGTTTGGCAGTTGATTTCTGGAAGTCGCGACCTCCTGCTCATGAATCCTGGAGTTTACGAGGTATTGTCATTTTCTATTGTCACTTGAAATGTCATACATATACCACCATAAAATGTTGTGGAAATATTATGACATATAAAGACATAAACCAATAACTGACATACATCACTTAAGTTTCCTGTAAGATAGATAAGGAACAGATCAGTCCTTCTGTTATCCTACAAAGCACAACTTAGAACTTCCATTATCCTGGAGTTTACGACAGGTGAAACTTCTTGAAATGTTAACTTTTTTGGCGGAGAGTATAAATAATTTTGTACTACTACTGTGATGCCTCACTAATAGTATCACATTGAAAAATTGATAGAGTTTAAGAGGATTTAAATGATGGGTCTTGAGCGTCAAGTGCAACATTGACTAGCCAATTTTGGTAGTGAATTGAGCTAAACCACGTGTTACACTCAGTGGGTCCCATGGCTTACATCGCCCCAATGGGCTTGTGGGATCGGAGCATGACAAATGGTATTAGAGCAGTTAGCTAGGCGGAAATGTGGAGCTAAGTACTATGCGGGACTAAGTGTTATACCGTGTGAGTGCAGTGGGAGCCACCTCTAGAGTCTACATGACCTGGCAATGATATTGGAATGTGCTAATGTCTATGTCGCAACGAGGACATCGCGTATTGAAAAGGTGGGGTGATTGTGATGTTCCACTAAGGGCCTGTTTGGTTCCTTTCCTTCATTTTTCAAAAATGATTTTTCTTCACTTTTTTGTGTTTCCTTCACTTTCATGAAAAGTGTTTCTTGTATTTGTTTCGCCAAAAAATATGGGGTGAAAGTACTTTCCACCACTTTTCTTAGTTTGGTTCAATTTGAAAAAAGAAAAAAAACAATTGATGTGTGAATAGATTCCCTCATTTTCTAGTGTTTAGTTCAAATAAAAAAAAAGAAACCATGACTATGGTCACCATTGTGTGCTTACCACCCTTATAGGATAAATTTATTTCTAACATAAATTGAGAGGTGAACATATATCAATTGTCGCATAAAAATATTCAAATTTTTGAGGGACTAGTTTGAAATTTTTAAAAAAGATTTGAGGTAGTGATTTGCAAAATATTTAAAGATTTGAGGGGATAATTTCAAAATATGAACAGTTAAGGGAGAATTTCAAAATGCTCCTATATTTGAGGAATTAATTTTAAAATTGAGGACATAATATTAACCCCGAACATAAAAATTTTATTAATTTTTTATGTAGACTAGCAGTCCTATTCTGAACACAAAACTTATATATATCTAGACACCAGACAAGGAAAATGATGTAAATTATACAAAAAGTTACGATATCATGCATGTCATATAGATCGCTAGTATATAATTTTGGTTGCATATGTAAAGAAAAGAGCATCATCATAGCCATGTCATGTAACCAAGAACAAATAATTGTTATAAGCCACGAACACATTGATACTATATTGATTTTTGCCAAAACTAATTATAACCATACCCAACCAACAAAGAGTAAAATTGTGTATACAAAAGCGCTACACACTTAAACATATATATGCTCAAGAGTAATAGCACGTGCAAAAATAAATGCTATCAAGTGAAAACAAAACTGAAGCATAACCAAGAATCAAGTTCATAGAGAACACCAAAAGAATCAACTAGTGTCAAAACTAAGTATATAACCAAGAACCGAGAAACAAAATTAGGTTTATCAAAATCATATAACCATCTCATATAACGAAGAATCAAAATGCCTAATAAACTAAGATTTGATAAAACCTGATGCTCAAGAGAAAAATATGCTCAATTATGACCATTTTCTTCATTGTATGACTCGCCATAAAATTTATAATAGTAATGTTGACTGCATGTATTGCCTCGTCAATTGATTACTAGTATAAATTTTGGCCACATACATTAAAAAGAGACCATCATCATAGCATAATATCACATTACCAATGTCATAACAACCATTTCAACCAATTAATAACAAATATTCACAATTTTAAAACTAAAGCAAGTCATATAGCCAAGAACTAAAAACCAAACACCAAAGACTAGTATATAGAACATGGACGACAAAATGAATCCAGTCATGAGGAAGAAGGGTATGTTGCCTGTGCAAGGCAATGTGGACGGCAAAATGAACTCCAAAGAGTATCAGATGAAATCAAATCCATCTTTAGCACAACAACAGATGAAGAAGTTCTACAAGGTAGTTTATGCCATGTGGCAAAGTATTTGGAAAAATATACTTTGGTATCAAGCATACAATCTAGTGTCTTAACACAACAACAGATTCACTGAGTAGGAGTTCAATCTTATTGATTAAGTTAACTCAAGTTTGAAACCAAAGCATCAATCAACCAAATCTATATTAAATATGGGAAAGGCAAACTGAAACCACTTTATCCCACTTGTAAACCTATCAAACAAGTATGCATTAGCATTTAGCAATCAAATATTCAATATAACATGTAAAATGTATATATATAGTCTATAAACTGAATACTAAGCATGTAAAGTCACGACTGATGTGCATGAAGATAGAGATAGTAGCATTAGTTTTGCACAAAAGAAAGTTTAATATATCTATCATAGTTAGTAGACAAAAGGATGAGCAATCATCTAGCTCATTTACATACAAAAATAACAGTACTAGCATTGATATAATTAGTTAGTTTCATAAAAATATCCCAAAATCATCCAATCCAACCTTCCACCACTCTAATCAATAGGTTGACTCTTCATGAACTCAGTCAACACATTCTTTTGCATAATAGTTGGTCTCCTCATAAAAAACCTAGCTTGTGATTCATTCTTATGCAATTTTTGATAAAACTTATCAAGAATTTATATGTTAAATTCATCATCATGTGCAAATATAGCTTTTGCCAACTTCTCAGTCCAATGCATACTCACCATGCGCATAGATGATGTGAACTATTGTACCTCGTTTACTATCTCACGCATAAGCACAGTGTCCTCAATAGACCTCCCCCCTTTTCTTTACGCATCTTTGACACATCATTTTTAGCTTTGTTCACACTAGAAGTTAGATTAGAGTTTGAGGTCATAATTGGGACCTTCGGTGGTAGAATATCATCTTCATCTAAAGAGACATAGCTAGACGTGTTCTTCTTTGGCATACTAATATCATCATCATCACCAATGTTAAAATGTGCACTACCGTCAAATTTATCCAACACATCTACAGCATAGTCTCCTCTAGCAACATCATCTCCAATAATAGTTGCGACTTGCGAGGTCTTCATAATGTTTCATGGGCTTATTGATGTATTTCCTAAGCTTAGAACTATTGATATTCTTGCCCTACATAGTTTAGGCATATATCAAGTCCATATATGAACAATAAGGAACAAAATGGTAAATATTTGATTAAAAATAAACATAACAAAATGGTAAATACCTCTAGCCATCTATCAAAGCAAGCATCATCCATAATTACCACTTCTTCGCATCATCCCAACCGGCACCGCTCAAATTACGATATTTTTGCATGTCAAAATATCTATTGCGGATAGTTTTCATACGATTTTTCACGTTCTCGGTTGTGAATATTGAATCTAATTGTTCATTGATATGAATTGCGGCCTCACGATAATCGGTTTTTTTTAACTTTTTATCAGCTTTCATTCCATCTTTAGCACACTTTGTAAGGAAAGGAATTAGCAAATCATCATGTTTACTCTCCCATAATTGGTTAACTCTCCCCTTTTAAGTGTCTTACTTTTTAGATTTATGAGGAAGCGTTTTCTTGTTCCTCTTTGAGTTAGGAGATAAACTTTCATCACCATCAATATCAATAGCATTTCTCTTGTTACTTTGACATTGTTGATTAGGTAACGGAGTTTCACCTATGCTATAACTTTGACGTTGTAAAGTTGGAGGAGCATTTAGCATGTTCATGAATGAAATTGGCTATTGTTGGCCCATTCCCCAATAGTTAGCATCTTGCATTTGAAAATTATTCTAAAAATTAGGACATTGGCCAACTTGTGAAGAATGACAAGGCATAAATCCTGGGGTTGAACCCACAAGGGATTGATGAATTCCTTGGGGTTCTAGGAGATGAATTTGATGTCGTACTCTTACATTTGGCTTTATCAAGTTCCTTACAATTGAAGTTGTCAGCCATACCTAGAATGATTATAGATACAAAAAATAAACGTAAGTTGAGTAAAAAAATGTGTCCTATATTTGTAGTATGATAAGACAACGTTATTAGACTTGGGATTCAAAATGTCTTTGGAAAGTAATGCAGACGAAGTCATGTCACATTGTTCAATAGAATGATTTCAAGCCTGTTCTATGACCCACAATCAAACATACACAACAAACCCAAACCCTAAGATACACATCCGTTCTATGAGGAATTTCATCAAACAGTGAACATGTTAATCACTCTTTAAGTATTCAGAACAAATGGTTTTTCAGTTATGTGTAGCAAAATTTTCATCTTTCCACACTAACAATTCAACCTCACTAGTAAACAATGTTGCTTATTTTGAGAAGTTTGCTCGTAAGTCAATGTGGAAAGAGCAAGTGCCTAAAAGAAGTGTTATTTGTGCAACATATAGTGAAACAAACATCCAGGTTGCTGATATTCAAGAATCAATAAAGAAGAAAATGACTTCGTTATTAAACTAAAATGAACAATTTGGTCCGACTATTAACCTTGAATTTACCATTAGAGGGATTTATTACTAGAAATGTACGACGCCCTCCTTTTCTCCCTTTTCGGCCAATTTCAGGGTTTTTTAGGGGCTGTTTGGTTCGCTATTATAAGGGGTGGAAAACTCAGAAAACCCCTCCACGTCAGATTTTTAACCCTCCACGTCAGCTTTTTTGTTTCCGTCCATTTCTTTGTGCCATTTTGGTTTGCTCGAATGGAAGAGGGAAAACTCTGCTGAAAACGCCGCCAACTAAAATTTTTTTCCCTCTCTGATTTCCTTCCCCAACCAAGTAAAATTGATGAAAATTCTGCCACGTCAGATTTTTTTCCTTTTCTGCTTTGTTTACAAAAGTTTTCCTTTTTTTTCTATGCGAACCAAACACAAGAAAAATAAATACATTGGTTTCTCACCATTTTTATGTGCGAACCAAAGCAAAACAATCTATTTCTTGGAAAAGTTTGGAAAACTCAAAACTTGTGTTTCTTTACATGGAATTGCATTTCTCTATATCAAGGAAACGAACCAAACAGCCCCTTAGAAGAAAACCCACATTCCTTCAAAGCTGACGTGTCAACTCCCTTTTTCCTCTTTCCTTTTTCTATTTGATAGTCCAAACATCCGAATGTAAAGAAAACTGACAATTTTTTACATGGTCAGTTTTCTTTCGGGGCCTTTTCTGCATTTTTTTTACCAAACAAACAACCCCTAATAGTCCCCCATCGGAAAATTGATAGAGTTTAAGAGGGTTTAGATAATGGGTCTTGAGAGCCAAGTGTAATATTGGCTAGTCACTTTTGGTAGTGGATTGAGCCAAACTACGTGTTGCATTCAGTGAGTCCCAGGGCTTACATCGTGCTAGCGGGCTCGCAGGCCTGGGGCGTGACAACAACGATATTCAATAAACCCTTGTTTACGAGAGTGTTCTTGGGTTGATCTTTTTGTATATTAAATATGTTGTAGTTTGAGATACTCCATGCAATCTGATGAAATGAGTAATAATTGCTGAACTTAATACTGAGAAGCAGCAACGTCAATCTTATTAATGGAAATTTCCATTTTGTTATCGGAAATCACTATCTATATATAGCAATCTAGGTAGTGCATTAAATTATCACAAACAATTCAGGGTTCATTCATGAGAATGCTAGTTCTCATTATTTCTATATTTCACTTCCATGCGAGTACTTGCACATGTTGAGATTTACTATTTCCAAGTTCTCATGCCAATACCTAAATTTTTATTCAAAGTTTTTCAAGTCTTGCAATAAGATTCTCATAACATCTTTTCTTTGACTCCATCTGCTGTAGCAACTTGTGATATATGAAACATCTGCATCAGAATTGGACATAATTCGAGACATTTCGCGAACTTTTCCTTCACATGTCTTCTTTCAACAGAGACATGGGCCAGGTCAAAGGTCATTGTACAACGTCTTAAAGGCATATTCTGTATACGATAGGGATGTTGGTTATGTTCAGGTGTGCACAAGCCTAGTTTTTATTTTCTCCTATCGACATAGTGGTGTCTTCATTTGATGATTTGTTGGATATTATCTTTTTTCTGGGTTGTTTTGCAGGGAATGGGATTTTTAGCTGGTTTGCTGCTTCTTTATATGAGTGAAGAAGATGCGTTTTGGCTACTAGTTGCTTTATTGAAAGGAGCTGTTCATGCACCAATGGAAGGGTTGTATTTGGTATGTCCGCAAGATATGAGTACTTAATATGTGAACTTAACTGTTGATGTGCGCTGATTTATGAATTAAAAGCTCCTACGCAAACTATTTAACCAATCCAGTTATTGATGGGGTGTACTAAGAGATCCATTGTTGTCGATCAAATAGAAATTTCGAGGACAGCCTGAGTTAAGAAAAAGCTGAAAACAAATTGGCAAGGCCTGCTCAAGTTTGCTGCACTATTCAGTTAAACCATTTTGAGTTTTTTCTGCCCTCATTTGTTGGATGCTTTTCTATTATCCATGACTTCCATAATCTTTAGTAGTTTATTCGTGACACGACTTAGCCAGGCTGACCTTTTAAACCTGTATTCTACTGATACTTACTGTATAACGACTAATTTGCTGTTTGAACAGATCGATTTCTTTTATAGAATTCACAGAAGATGCTGAGTATCATATAAATCAAAATAATGTATATAAATCTTAGTCTATGATATTTGCATGGGAATAGACATATTGATGTTGATAGAGAGACACACGTCAAATTTCAAAAAATATTATACAAGATAGATCTATTGTGTCTGACACCAGGTGACTTCATGATTCTAGTATCTGTACTGCATAGATTCCCATTATTCTATCATTATTATTTTTGCTTGTGGAACAGGTTGGTTTGCCACTTGTACAACAGTACCTATTTCAGTTTGAACAGTTGGTGAAAGAACATTTACCCAAGTTGGGACAACATTTTTCTCAAGAAATGATCAATCCGAGCATGTATGCAAGTCAATGGTTCATAACCATTTTCTCTTATTCGTTCCCATTTCCTTTGGCGCTTCGCATATGGGATGTCTTTCTCTATGAGGTTTGCAATTTCATTTTGCAATATTAATTCACAATGCTCTGATTTCTTTTGTTGCAAATTTTTATTTGCAATTTATCCATCATACATGATGCATTATCTTATGTTTATGGAATTCCACTAGGTTACCGAGCAGGCATATCTTGTTCTCCCTTTCATTTTATGAATTTAAGCGTGTTTTTATACTCCAACATAATTAAGTTCGAACAATGCGCATCGATTTACCTAGTTAAAATTGGTCATCTAAAATATTTCTACCGCTATGGACCAGGATTTATCATATAGGATCTCTATATATGTTTGCACATTGGAATTCATCTTAAAACCAATAATAAGTTTCCCATATGATCTTTATCTTTTCTCCTAGTTTACAGTAAAATATTTAAGCTGTCATGATTGCTTCTTGGTTTTATGGTATCTTTTCTGTAGAGATGCCAATAGGCTTATTTTCTTTCTCATGGTTTTCATTTTATGTTCAGTTGTTGACCAAATTTTGTTAGTTTTGTTAAGTTTTTCTGCTTCGTTGTGTCAAACTTTGAGTTTTTGTTGCTGGCTATTGATATTGGCATCACTATCGAGGGATTCACAATTCGAACTTGATGCTACAACAAGCATGTGTTGCTTTACTCCTGAGAAGTTGTCACCTTCTGATAATGTTACATTTAAATTATGAATAGAATAAACTATTAAAACTTTATTACTGTAACGTTCATACTGGATGCCAAACTCATAATTACTACTTTTTGACAGGGTTTTCAAATTGTTTTCCAAGTGGGTTTGGCCCTTCTGAAGTTATGCCACGATGAACTGGTGAGCTCCATGATTTCTTCGGACTTGTATAAATATACGTGCACGTTTTGTTGATTTCTTTTTCTATTGCTCATCAGGTAAAATTACCTTTTGAGAAACTTATACACGCTTTACGCAACTTCCCTGAGGATGCAATGGATCCAGATACATTGTTACCCCTTGCCTTCTCAATTAAGGTGATGATCATCTCCCGCACCCTGTTTGGTGTTAGTACTAATATCAAATACATGTCTTTTTAGTTCAAATCAATGTGACATTAAGAAAGATCTTCATTAAATTCTTTGATACTGCAATCACATATTCAGAGTAAGAGAATGAGTGAAATTAAACTATTAATTATTAATATTGAAGAGGAACAATGGACTGGGCACAACTTCGTGTCTATTCGGTTGATATCTACATATTTTAGCCGGTGTCTGCGTCCTAAAACCAAGCAGAAGGTATTGTGATTTTGGTAGTGATTGTGGGTAATCAACCGTACGAGTTATAACCTTTAAGTATAGCATTGCCCTGTAGTCTAAGGTATGAGAATGTGACCGTTTAGCTATAGCCTATAGAGGTATAATCTGCAATTTAGCCCTAAAAATTTATTCTACTTGGTTCATATCTTGTTGTACTGTCCCTTAAGGTCAGAATGGTAATTCTTTCTGGAGATACCTTCTCTATGGTGTTAATTAGTATTGAGGATTTTTTTTTTAATCCTTCGCTTTAAGTCTTCCATTTTGTTAAGAAGATTTAGATCTATGGCCTTTTCAAGTTTGTCCGGAAATCGATTTTGGGAAATTTTTGCACGTCTTCTGTGAGAACCATGGAAACTTAAGCCTCTTGCTAAATGGCATGCTCTTTGTGTCTTCATAGAACTTGATACATCTAATTTCATTTTATCATTCAAACTCTATCTACAATATTTGATAGAATTTGCATCTTGAAATTATTTTACTTATTTATTTCATTTTCTTAAGGTATCGAAACGGCTGGAGGAGCTGAAACAGGAATATGAGGAAAAGAACAAAGGATCGTTAACACAGTCAGTGTCAAATAATAAGCAGCTTAAGCATCTCCATTCTTTGAAGTCTAAACAGTTGTTATCTAAGTCTCCATGAAATATTTGTTGTATGTACAGAATGATTTGCATTTGTAATATTATTTCCTGAAAGTGATGGCAGAATTTTCATTGCAGTTCCAAAAACCACTTGCTTTGTATAGCATTTGTTGTATTTTCTTTAGCCTTTCGTTGTATCATGTTGATCCAGGCTGCTTGTAAAGTTCCCCCGATGTGGCAAAAGCGTTACGCTTGATCTTTGTTTGGCATCTGGAAATGATGCAAGGATTTGTCATCATTAAGGGGTTTGGCTGTTAATGACAAAAATGAACCTCGTCATCAAAGCTATATTATGCTTATAATTATTTTGGTAGCAGATCTTTTATCTTTAGATTTTCCGACTGTCGCGTTTTCTTTTAAATGAACAAGAGCATAGAAATTAATTTCCCTAAACAAAGCAGACTCAATTCAGCTGCTGTTGGTGGGGGAAAAAAAGGTGAATCCAGAAAAAAAAATCAATCAACCAAATTAGACATGAAGTGATTTGTTTCCTGTATAGTCTGCCTTCTTGTTAACTGTTTCCAAGTATGATATCGTGTGTTTCGGAACTCAATACAGAATAATGGAAGAACTATGCTTATTGCAAGAGAATTTGAAACAGTCAAATGAAAAATATCACAATTCCCTCTGAAATATTCTAGCAATAACAACATTCATACATGGGGGAACTCTGGGGGAAAATAAACAGCTTACAACGCAAACTATGGGGACATTTAATTGCAACGTCTACAAATTTTCCTCAAGATAGTTTTAGGCTTACTCATACAGGTGAAAAGCTTGAGACCTGAACAGGAGTACAAAAAAAAAACGATTTCACAGCGGAAAAATTTGCAGATTATAGATCTTCTTGAGTTCTGTTCTCTTTGTGTCATTTAAATAATTCGAACTATTCCGTCACTTATCATTATCCTGTTAGAATCTTGCATCCTCTGCAAAACCAAACAACGTGAAAGGAACGTGAGTTGTTTAACATACTGTTTAAGAAATTTCAATAGAAATTATCATCTCTTGTATAATAAAGCCATGAGATTTGCGCACAAATATTTACCTCCAAGATAGCCGTAATTTGGTTTCTTGTGTAAGGCACAGCAGATTCTCTGTTAACTAGTTGTTCAATTTCTGTAATGGAGATTTGATCCAAGTGATTTGCAACCACATGCTGACCCAACATTGTCTCAAATTCTTGTACTCTGCAGTTCCACAAAACAACCTTAAGCATTTGTACTAATAAATTAGCCTTTGTGAAAATAAACAAAAGATTAGGGGTTCTGGAACCTCTCTGTAGAAATATCAACTTCATCCGACGCAGGGCCACCATCAACTTCCATGGCATCAGTTGTGCTGTAAACATGGAGGTAATATTAGTAAATATTAAAATGAGCTCTAAAACTAATAGTGTAAATGCAATATTCGTCAAAACGGATTCACCTTCCACCAACATTCTCTTCAGTGTTCATCGCATCGCTATCAGCTTTACGTTTCATCTCTCTTTCCCTTCTTCACGCTCTTCCATGTCGGTCAACTCTTTGTGATATATAGGAAAATTTAAAACTTTAAGAGCAGCTTCAACATCAATTTTCAGAACCTGCACTAAGAGAACAAATCATAAATCTAGAAATGGATCAACCCCCTCACGAACTGCCACAAGTCTGTCCAATCAAAACTCTTAATTGACAAATGACAAGTGAAAACATAGTAGAATGTGCATTCTTTGTCATCACTACTAGGTAAAAAGTGAGGCTTGAGGAATGGCAGGAGGTCAATTCGTTAAGTGGTTATACACAAAGCTTCTCCTATATTAAGTTCACATAGACCATGAGATCGGGGATGTCCTAATCGAAGCTCTTGCACCAATAGTTATGATAAACACATTTTATTTTCAATTATGTAGAAAAGATGAACTGAAACACCTGAATAACTATCCCCAAAATAGACAACCTTTAGAAACCTTAATAAATTTACTACCTGCAGGTGTTAGTGCTGAAACATTCCCTAATACATCATGCCAGATTCGTAGATGATCTTCATTACAGTATGTATAAGTAGGGTTCATGCCAGATTCCAGTCGACAGCCTCAAAGAAGCCCCCTCTATGTGTGTATAAAGGTGCATCTATGTCTGCATGTGTGTGGATCACCATGCATTTGATAATTATGTAAGAATGTATTCAAAAAATCACCTCATTTCTCAGCTTCAGTTTGGCATGAGCAGTTGAAAGCCGAATCATTGTCTCTAATGTCCTTGCGGTGATTGGAAGTGTACCTCCTCCAGACTGGAAGCAAAAGGATGTAACATATGATAAAACGACCATATGATAATGTGGCAAGATTATTTAATTACGTTTTTCAGTTTATCAGCAGACCTACCTTGGCATTTGCACTTGCATCCCTGAATTCAGCATATGTAGTTGCAATGTAATCAGATGCCTGACGATGACACCACCAGTTAGAAGAAATGATAAAACAGGAAATTCTAGTGAATAAGCAATTGGCAGTCCGCTTCACTATGAACAAACTAATTATTGGCAGTTACACTTCACCGCATTTCATGAACAATTGCAAGTTGCAGCAATATGGAATCAAACTCCTTAGTGAACAATTGGCAGTGCAATTCTCTAGAATAAACAAATGATTTTAACTTCATCCTAATTGTGGGCTAGTTCCTGAAGCTAAAGGAACATTGGAAAAATGTGGCCCTCATTGTTTCCAAGGGTTGAATTGTTATCAAGTAAATGACAATCCATTATAAGAAGACTTACTTCATCTGTGAGCTTTGGCTGAATCCTGTTTTTCGCATAGTGGATGTACTTCTTGAGAAACTTTATGGTGAGCCTCTCGTGCTTTGGCTTTTTCCCTCTTCTCTTTTCCAGACCATGTAGTATACGATCATATTTAACAAATATGGGTGCATTAATATCACCATCCTCCTGCTCCTCAACATACCTTGAACCTTTGCCAAGGCTCCCCATTCCTGTGCAGATACAACTGCCAATTAGAAGGCAAGAATCTGCAACTGCAAGCAATAAAGAAATCACATGATTTGGAGCACTAGTTTACCTCCATCATCAGCACAATATCTATGCATACGAGAGACATGCTCTGAAATGTGACGATCAATTTCTGGATCCATTTGATCAAGCACAATAAATAGCAAGTCAAAACGAGAAAGCAACGAATCCGGAAGCCCAATGTTCTTTGTTGGTGTCAATGAGCGGTCATACTGTTAAAGATCCATTATGAAATAAAATCAGATGAAGAACATACATATCAAAAAGCCTTACTTCTCATAGTAACTGAAAAATCATTTGTCCCATTAGACAGCCAACTCAAGTGAGAGAAAGTTAGAGCTCACGGTTCCATATATAGGATTTGCAGCAGCGACCACACTACATCTGGCATTTAATGATGCATGAATCCCTGCCTTAGCAATTGTCACCGTCTGCTGTTCCATAACTTCATGTATGGCAACACGGTCGAGATCATTCATCTTATCAAACTCATCAATGCAGACAACACCTCGATCAGCAAGGACCATTGCACCAGCTTCAAGCCTCCTCTCTCCTGAATAGACAAAGTTCATGAGAAATTTGACATAAAACTAAAAAAAGTATGCAGCAATTGATATTTAAAAAAATTGATATACCAGTCTCGTGGTCAGAAGTAACAGCAGCTGTCAATCCAACACCAGAAGAACCACGACCAGTTGTTGAGATCGCCAAGGGAGCAATATTCATCACTGCTCTTAGGAGCTGAGACTTGGCGACTGAAGGATCACCAACCATCATCATGTTTATGTCACTGTTAAAGGAAAGTTAAATTGAGATGACAAAAGTGACATGCTTAGAAGAAATATTTACAAAAATACATGAATACATGTGCACAGTTATATACCCTCTTAAATGGGTACCATTCTTCAGGTTCTTTTCCACTCCACCAAGCATCAGTAAGATAACAGCTTTCTTTATCCACAAATGGCCATATATAGAAGGTGCTAAGGAACTTCCCAGCAGATCAAATGTGTCATTTCGTTTAGCTACTTCCTTCATTCTCTTGAGGTCCTCCAGAGAATATATCGGTGCATTCGCCTCTTTATTCAACAGAGAAACATTGTTGGCTATAAGGACAGTCCTGAAAACATATACCGGATTGTTTTTGACAAGAGAAAAATGAATGTGCAACCATGGGAAAATGCAGCAAATATATAAATATTATGCCATATGATATCGTCCAACTCACCGAAATACCCCATTCAAACTACCCTTACTTTTCCCTGGAAGAGCTTTATACACCCCATAAATTGCTACCCGGTCTCCAGGCTTGCAGGAATCCACCAGGTCATCTTCAATGATAACATCAACAGTTCTTGGAAGCTGACCAGGAGCAGAATTCTCTGGTACTTCTTGCATGGATAGTGTTTGGTGGTCCTTGTATTCACACAATCCATATTCAGTGACCAGTAAGTTCCCATTGTCATCCTGAATGAAAAAAACAAGAAATACAAAAAAGAAACTTGCATGATGAGACTTGAGTACTGAACAAAGAGAAGGAAAAAAACACATGTTAAGGAAGCCAGAACTGAATATTACCCGTGTTGGATACACAGATCCTGTAGGCAAACCTATAGGAGATGTAATGTCCCTATATTCACGAGAAGTAAATAGCTGTGTTGCAGGGCAAAAATGAACACTTTTAACGACCTTGGGTCTTACAAGGGAACCTGTAGACAAGAGAGACAGAACTGGGGCATTAGATAAATGGCTTCGAAAAAAAATTCACAACCGAAAATTCATAACTTAGCTAATTGTATGCTCCATAAGCCAATAAAACAATTATGCATTGGGTATAGGCAAGAAAGATTTACAAAGAACATAGAAGTGCTCAACAAACGGATTATCATTATCAATAAGCAAGAAAGATGCTAAGTGAGATTAAACTGAACCAAGAACCAAATGGGAACGGATGGAACTACTTTGCTACCCCAAGGTACAAAAACAAAAAACATGCACACACTTCAATATGTTTATACCACTTCAGATAAATAACAACTCCAGAGCATGAGTAAGAACTCAAGAGCACAGTCCATGTCCAAACTATAACACCTCAGCAACAAAAGCAACAAAATTAGTGTAACAAAATCCAACCAAGCATCTGTTCATATAGAAAATTTATGTATGTTTTTATGACAAGAACATTCATGAGTGTTTAAAAGACAGATCTAGAGAAACTTTTTTATATAGGTAATCTATAGGATTGAAAGGATATACAACTAAAACATAAACCTTGATTACAAGTCAAAGGAAGTTCCTGTTACCCAGAACAATGTTAGGGATGCAAAGACCCACAACGACAAATCGACTAGACTAATCTATCTGGACCAATTGACTCAAAATGATTAACCATATTTAATCATAAGTTCAACAAGTAGGATCATATCATTTATATAACCATCTTTTCAGTGTAGCTCTAAATCCCACTTTTACGACTTGAACTTTAGAGGTTAGCTTTTCCTTGGTTAACCTTATCCCAAAATTAAGTGTTGATGACAAATTTAATAAAGGTTGTGTTTTTTAAAGCCCCAAAAACAACTAATTTCCTTATACTTGTGCATGGTTGCAGAGTAAAATTGTCATGAACTGCAGAGCAACCAAACTGCACAAAAAATCAATCCCTACAAATAGCATAATAAGCTAGCATAAACTACAATTGGTAACATCCAATTGAATATATCACAATATAATCAAACTAGATATTGGATCAATCAAAAGAAATCTAAATGATCAATAAAAAACTATGATTTGAACCAAAGGACAAAAACTTTAAGAACAAAACTTTAAAGGATAAAAATTACATTTTGTGACAATGCCCTCAACACAAACCATGGAGCCAATGAAAGAGGACATGAGATCTCTTGGTGTGACCTTATGGAACCCAAAAGGCCCATTGAACCCAACAAGTACTCTCTCCCCTTCCTTCAAATACTTTGGGTCAACATTTTTTGTGACATCTGTTAATGCATCAGAAATCGGCTGCATGTACTCTGCTGGATTCCGAATCAGCCTAAGGAAACAAAAGCTTAAGTTAGTCAAAAGAACTATATGAGAAGCTCCCAATTTGGCCACTGTATCATTTTGGTTGGTTGTCAGAACATTATAAAAACAAAGCCATTTACCTTTGTTTTATATGAAATAAAGAGTTTGCAACTACAACAATTCAATGCAATAAGGAGTGGCAGGCTCTGATGCAGGTATCAGATAGCTTTTTGATCTTGGAACAACCAAAACAAGGAATAACCTAACATATCCGATTAAGCATTCACTTCCTCTAAGAAACCAAGGGTTTTGACCGGGCAATATATAACCAAGCTAGAAGCAGATAAACATAAGCTAACGAACATTCACTTCCTCTTAGAATGAAAAAGATTTCGCCATCATAGATCAGCATCCCCCAGTTAATCAACAACAAATAAAATAGATAGGAATGTGAAGAAATAAGTCGTTTAGACACAAATTTCCATTTTTCTAGTAAAAATGTGAAAGCTTGGTGAAAGGGATAATAACTCAGACAAGGATTAAGCTAATCAAAACCAATTAGCTTACTGGATTGGCCAGAAAAACGAGAAAAGCCCAATGGACTTAAAAAGGAAGCACTTTTACTAAAGTAAATGACCTAACTGTAAATTTTTAACTTGACCCTTGGTTAAAAAACTGCTGAAAAGAGAATCTGACAGAAATTGAAAAATTAGGGTTTAGGGATTTAGACCTCCGCACAAGATCGAGACTGAAATTGCGGAGGTCGTCCATGCCGACAATGAGACGGCGGCGCTTATTCTGGATCATGTCCCTAATCGATTTCATGTAGAAACCCTTGCCCACCTGCAAAAATTTTAAAAAAATGTAGAATTAGGAGAAAAAATGAAAATAATCTAAAGTAAGAATTAGAAATGTTAGAAGGAAAAAAGATTACATCTTGATCGAGGAAATCTAAGAAGGTTCGCTTGTGAGCGGCCAAGACATCTTCGTTGATCTCCATTGCCGCTGCTTGAGGGGGGAAGAGAGAGAGAGAGAGAGAGAGAGAGAGTCGGTGTTGGTTGAGTTCAGATTCCCTTTCTGTTTCGCCTTAGGGTGCGCCTTATGGCGGGAAATGATGTTATTTTGGCGGGAAAGATTCTCGGTCGGTGATTGATGAACGAGGGTAAGTTTTCAGCCGTTCGTTTTTCTTTTATTTATGATCAATTAAGCTCAAGAGTCAAGGGTTAGCAATCCAACTTACATGGGCCTTATTGTTGGGCCCATTTTCAAAAAAATACAAATAACCGACCCGGCCCATCTTCTATTCTCTTCTCTTCTCAGTCGCCTCAAAAAAGTAAAAAAAAAAAAAATCCCTAGCACCGAAACTCCCCAAAACCAGAGAGAGAGAGAGAGAGAGAGAGAGGAAAAATGGGGAGCGATGGAGAGACAGAGAAATCGACGAAGGAGAGGAAGAAGCTGATGGGTCTCTCTCCCATCACCAAACCCCTCGCTGGCAAGAAACTCTCCAAAAAGATCCTCAAGCTCGTCAGAAAAGGTAATATTATCAAAAGCTGAATATTTTTCATTAGTAGCTTTGCCTCGATAGAAGAAAACTGGATGTATGGAGATTATTTGAGTTTTTTATGACCCTGGGTTCCTTCGTATGATGATACTATTTGGTGGAAAGATGCGATATTTGATCCTAGTGGCGTATTTATTTAGATTTATGTAGTAGTATTGCCATGGAATTAGTATTCTCTATGATATGTTTTTTTATATCAGCCAGGAATTGAACACTTTTATAATTTCTTGGACGTAGTTTGCCATGTTGTTAGGATACATGCATTCTCACATTAACAAAATGCGAGTCAGTTTTTGGGTTTATAGAGATTTTCGACGAGTTTTCTTGGGTGTCTAACAACTGGTTCCAAAGTCAACCCCACCTTTCCCAATCGCGGGTGAGTTGTGCGAGTGGTGATGCAAACATTGTAGTGTTTTCCTGAACTAGTCTTGTGCAACCCCAAATGGTTGACTCCAAAATTGCAGTGTTCAATTAGGACTAAACTAGTGCAAAGCCAACCCGTATGGACGCCGAGAGTGTCCAAGGGTTGTGGTATGTTAGGGTTCATAATGCATTTATTCCCACATTGACTAAATGGGAGTCAGATGTGGGTTTATAGAAATTTGGTTTCTTCATATCTATCAACTAGTGTGCACCCCGTGCAAAACACGACCCTCTGTTTTTTTAAGCACTGCATTTTAAACTTGCCACCCTCTTAAGTTTTAATACATTTGATTTAATTATTGTTTGCTTGAAATTTGAAATCATATCTACTCCTCTACACTTAAAGAATGATCCAAGTTTTAATACATTTGATTTAGAAATCATATTTACTCTTCTATACTTAAAAGAAGGATCCAAGTTTTAATACATTTTATATGTTTTACTGTTTATAATACAGTAAATACTATAGCATGAATAATAACTTCAAGTATAGAGAATAGATTTGATTTACTATTTATGCGACAATAAAAAATACTATAGCATGAACAGTAACTTCGGGTGCAGACGGCCAGATTTGATGTAATGCTTATGCTGCAGTATTTACTGTAGTCATGTGTAGAGGACCAAACTAGTGCAAAACCAACCCGTATGGGCGCCGAGAGTTTCCAAGGGTTGTGGTATGTTAGGGTTCATAATGCATTTATTCCCACATTGACTAAATGGGAGTCAGATGTGGGTTTATAGAAATTTGGTTTCTTCTATATCTATCAACTAGCTTTTAGGGAGTTCTTCTTGGTCGCTAACAAATGTAGTAGAGCCAACACCACCTTCCCAGTTGCAAGCGAGCAATGCCCTTGGCGACATTGGCATTACAATGTTTGTCCATGACTATTTTACTGCAAAACCAAGGGGTGAATCTGGTATCATAATGTCCATTAGACTAGTACAAAGAAAGCTGGGGAGCGTCCGTACTGCTGAAGTGTTGCGGCATATTAGGGTCCATTTAGTCTCATTTAATGGCTTCCTCTGTCTAACAGCTAGCTTTGAAGGGTGTGTCCTCTTAGTCTTAGGTCCCTACACATGCCCTCAAGCAAGTTTAGTAGTTGCTTTTTTTAAAAAACTATTTGCATTATCATAATATTTGTTCAGTCAAAGTTTATGTTGTTATGAGTCGACGCATACCTGTAAATGGATATTGACTTATATGGACATAGTCATTTGTGATATTCTGAGCTTTTGTTTGGTTGTTGCCACTTCTTTTGTTCTTCAATTTCTCGTTTTTGAATATTCTTTTATTGAGTTTTATCTCAGATTCATTTTAGATCTGTCCTCTTCTTTTTTCTTTTTTCTATTATACCATTGATATCTGGGGACTAAGTGATTGACCATCTTAACTTTCAGCTGCTGAATCTAAATGCCTTAAAAGAGGTGTGAAGGAAGTTGTTAAGAGCATTCGTCGAGGTCACAAAGGGTTGGTTTCTCTATCCTTGATTTATTACTAGCAATATGATAACTATGAAGAGCTTATGTCATCAGTTATATATATATGTTAGATCTTGAATTCTGACCTCTTTTGTACAAAAACATGATAGGTTTCTAGATCATATATTACTAAATATGAGCTGTGGCACAAACCATTTAAATTGAATAACAATTCTATACAACAAATATGTCTTGTATATTTGTTGTGAGGGTGCTTAAATTTTTTAATCATGGTTTTTATTTTTATTTATAATTTTATTCTATTCCATCTCTTGCATTATTTGGTCATATAATTGCTCGTTAAATTCTTTTATAGTAGTCCGTCATTTTATTTCTTTATTATTATTACTACTACTATTATTTTTTATCTTAAATGTTCATTTATTCATGTGTGTTCTTCTCACAAAAGAAGCATATTTGATGACTTTCTGACCTTAAATATTTTTTAATCATATTCAATCCATTAATTTAGCTGTGACATTTCTTTCATTTTGTACCTAATTGGAAAATGACTTGAGCTAAAGCGTTTTTAATTGGTTCAACACTTTATACGAAAATTGTGCAAGGTTAGACTTAAGTATGCTATGACTTAATGATTTTCTGTAGTGAATTTATAATGTGTCAATTTAAGTCTACAATCAGTCGGTGTCAATTTAAATTTACACGGTCAGTCAAACATTGTTATCAAGTAATTCTCGACCATCCAATTTGAACAAGGTGACTACTACCCTTACATTCTTATCTTCAAGGTGCGCTGTCCTGAAAGAGACTTTTCTTTCATCACCCATATTACATAATGACACAGTTGCAGTGGACGTGTTCAGTATGTTGCATAGTCACCTTGCACGCTCATGTTATTACTTGTGGTCTTCTCCACCTGTGCATGTTCATTCGTCCACTGGTGCAAATTAAGTGACATGCAACTTCACCTATACAACAAACCACACCAAAGTCATAATGAGGAACATGGCCTGAGAAGAGTAGAATAGTGAAAAAATAATCATCCAGCAACCATTTAACTTCTAGGGAAAAATCTTGGTTGTTATTTTTGTAGAATGACATTGAGAGCTGACGTTGAACTAAATGATATTGTATAGCATTCTTTGCATTTTACACAAGGTATGGTGGAAACTTTTATCCTTGTAAGATTTGTGAGAATATTATTTTTTGGCATTTGACTTTGAAGTACAATATATTGCATAGCATACTGGTGTTTTTGACACGAGGTATGGTTGACAATAGAGCTCAAGGTCTTTTTTATGGTACTGCAAATATATACCTAAAAATTTACTCAACTTTTTTTGGGCAAGTGATTATGGTTTTTCTTTGTTCGGCAACTTACAGAAATATTTTTGGAATTTGTTGGTGCATGCAGGTTGTGTGTGATCGCAGGAAATATTTCGCCCATTGATGTGATAACACATGTCCCTATCTTATGTGAAGAAGCTGATATTCCTTACATATATGTCTCTTCTAAGGAGGTATGGTTGCTTTCCTTATAACCTAATGCACTTAAACTGATATCTGCAGTTTCGCATAGGCACTTTAACATTCCCATTGCTGAGAGAATAGTAGATAAATACCGATGAGTTACGAGTTATTGACCCAGGAGTAGAATTTAAAACTATGCTCTAGTGGAATCTCAATCCTTGTGAAGGTTCAGCTATAACCTAGACAACCTATATGAAAATTTTGAGTCCAGAATAATCATAATAACAGTACAAGATAGAAGAAAAGGCAATTCAAAATATCTAAGGAGATAGTTATCATTTTCCCCATATCTAGATACTTGAAACTCACTAGTCCTCTCCAGCGTTTGCTGACTAGTTTTTGTGCTCTTCGTATTGTCTCCAATAGGAGCTTGCAACTGCGGGAGTCACCAAGAGACCAACTTGTTGTGTTCTAGTGACAACAAAACCGACAAAGGGAGAACTAGGGCCGGAGGTGCAGGAGAAGCTGCAATCTGAGTATGATCAAGTGGTGTCGGATGTAAAAGAGCTAGCATCTTCTTTGTTCTGAAACTGAGGTGGATGTTAATTATGAGCATAGCAATTAAACTAGAATTGTAATAGCGGACATAGCAACCTTATCTTTGTTGCCTCGGGCACTTTGTTATGCTGTAACCTATGGTGTTCGGGCTAAATCAAGTTATTCTCACGACCGATCATGTAATGTTCCTGGTGATGAAGAGTTCTATTAGCTAGCAACATCTTTATTGTATGTTTTTTCTTTTCTTTCTACTGCACATGAAGTATTACCATATTTTCACGTTTATATTGTACGCTATAATCAATTTTTTGGAAAATTTCAATGTACTGCAGTATGTCTGTGGACTGTGCATCCTTTTCGCGTACGAATGGATTGAAAAAAAATAAAGAAAAATGATTAGATTTTTCCTCCCATTTCCATTTTGCTACCTCGCCAAGGAAAATGATTAGACTTAATCCTTATGCGTGGGACATAATGATATCTATAATGATATCTAGCTCTTTTCCCAGTGAAGTGTCAAATGCATAATCAGAATCTTAAATGTGATTAATGTATTTTTTGTATAAAGTTTCAATTCCACTGTGACGTTATCTATAATTGACCAAATTTAAATTGGATTAGTTAACTGACGTAGAACTCCGACAAGTGAATCAAAAATGGGGGATGCACTTGCTCCCATACTTGTGGGGAAAATATCATCTTCAACATATCACAAATTTCAAGATAAAATTGGTAATGATATCGGTTGTTCTTTTGCCAGCATATAATGTTACTAGGCGCGTGATGTAAAATTCTACAGCAAAAGTTGTCGAAAGGCAATTACACGTCAGCAACACACCCTGTTTGCTGACAGCCTCTAAAGAGCATAAGTTGCAGAAACCAGCCATAAATCCATTTTGAATTGCGTGAGAGAGATTTATATCCTGTGCAGTGCATGCCAGAGTAGCTATGTGTGCTCTTCATACATCCACTGCAAGTTAAGTAATCTTTTTCGTTATTAATTATCTAATTTTGTGACTATAATAACTTTGCAGTGATGACTACAATATCTAGAGTTCTCTTTCAATCAGAACCATTAGCACGAGAGAGATGATTTTGTGGCATTTGATGGAATATTGGGATCATCTACTAATAAATAGTGTTCCTAATATCTCCTAATAAATAGCTCTTAGCCTTTGATTTATCAATCAAAGGCCAAGATCTCATCCTTATCCTCTCCCTAATTTTGCTCATGAGGAGATCTTGACTTTTGATTGATAAATCAAAGGTCAAGATCTCATTAGGAAATATTAGTAGAGCATCTCAATCCTTTGATGGAATAAATAGGGGGCAAATTTGGATTTTTGCCCCCCACAGTGCGGGTCTTAGACCGGCCCGTCGCGTACGGGTGGCCCTAATAGGATGTGTTGTCCAATATCCGTATTATTTCGCTTAGTTGTATACTATGATCCATGGGAGAAATTATGATTCTGATAGGGTGCATAGTTTAATGTCCATATTGTTCCGCTTAGTTGTATTTTGTGATATAGACGGGAAAAAAAATATTGGTTTTGATAGGATGTATAGACCAATATCCATATTGCTCCGCTTAGGTGTGATATAGGCAAAAATAATTTATTCTTCTCACGTGGGAAAGGATTACCTTGTGAATATCATTAATGATGAGTTGACTATCATTAATGATGACCAACTCATTATCCAATAGGAGGGGGACACCTCACTTGTCCCCTCTATTGGTCCCATATTTTGGGTCCTTGAGGAATTTTTCTTCATTCTATTAAGTATCATCAAGTTGTTTACGCTCGCGGTTTTTACTATACATTTATACTATATATTAAGAAAAGCGTCCTTTTTTATTTTTAGAGCCATAATTTTAGAATGTTAAACAAAAATGTCTTCACACCTTGACAAAATCTAAGGAAATATCCTCACAGTTGGGGAAAAGAATTATAGAAATACCCTTAAAATCAAGAAGAAAAAAATATAACTATGTATTTCTTTAACAATTCAATTACAACATTCCTCTCATGCTTTATATCATGCACGCATCTTATGCACTAGACTAGGGGTGTCCATCCGGGCCAGCCCGGTCCGGCCCGGAAAAACAGGGCACGGGTCGGGCAAAATCGGAGCCCGGACCCGGGCCCGGTCTAAGCGGGCCGGACATCGGGCCGGCCCGGTTTTGAAATTTTTTATTTTTTTTAAAATTTTTTTTAAGTTTTAAAGAAAAAAGACAAAAATATACACAATTTTGATTAAAAAAATATATTATTAATCATTTGTAATTATGTAATTTACAAATATAAAAAAAATATAAAAATTAAAATAATATAAAATAAGTATAGAATTTATAGAAATAAACAAAATTAAAAATAATTGTAGATATCAAAGGAGCTGTTGAATTTATAGAAATAAACAAAATTAAAAATAATTGTAGATCAAAGAGCCCCAATGCCTTATCAAAGACTTTTAAATATATATGTTGTAGCTAGAATTTGAACCATTAACCTCCTCTCCAAACTCCTAAAGTTTACCACTAGACTAAATAACCCAAAATATTCATGTCATTCATATATTATACATAAACAAATTGTAAGTACTTATAGAAATTACAATATAAGAGTATAAATATATATATACACATATATTATACATATGTAAGAGAGAGTATACTTATACATATGTAGACTTATATAAGAGAGAGTATACTTATATATACTTATATACTAAGAGAGAGAGTATACACTGTACACATATATAAGAGAGAGCATACTTATACATATATATAATTATATAAGAGATATATACATATATAAGAGAGAATATACTTATATTAAGAGAGAGCATACTTATATATATTTATACATATTTCATACACATATAAGAGAGAGAGTATACTTATATATACTTATACATATATTAAGAGAGAGCATACATATACATATATATACTTATATAAAAGAGAGTATACTTATACATATTTTATACATATATAATAGATAGTATATATACTTATATATAATTATATTCTAAGAGAGAGAGAGAGTATAAATATATATGTATATATATACATACATACATATATAAAAAAATATCATATATATATATATTATACATGTAAAAAAATAAAAATTAAAAAAGTTACTATTCCGGGCCGGGCCCGGGCCCGGGCCGGTCGCCGATGACCGGGTCCGGACCCGGGCCCGGTTTTGGCCTGGATTTCCAAGCCAACCGACCCGGCCGGGTCCGGGCCGCGGGCTTTTTAAACACCCGTGCACCAGACTACTGATTTGTAATTAAGAAGTCAGCCTCCGTACCTTCACTTTATTGGTGGAAAGAATCCCAAATTGATCAGATTCAAACTATTAGATGGGCCAGAAAAAGCTAGCAATCTATTTATAGCCAGAAAATAATAATATTATTTAAGCCACTGTTTAGAGAATATTGTCTCAGGTGGCCATAATTCAAAATCTCAGCTTTCTGCGCACGAGTGGGCATAGAATTTTGACTTGGGAGAGTGCTGCTGCACCCTTTCATCATCTGAACAGCGCAATTGAGAGATGCATGTGACGAATTTTAACTGATCATTGAAAGCAACTCACTCCAAACTAATTATTTGATCTTAAGAAAGCTTATTGACTCTTCACTTAATTAATGTTAGTGAAAGGAAGTTTCCATTATAGACAATAGTTGTTTGGAACTTTAAAAGTAGCCCGTAATGCATTAAGTAATTTAAATAAGGATTAATACTTGAAAGCTTTAGTGATGCTTCTTTCATAATGTAAACAACTGTCACTTCTTCTCTAGGAAACTTTATGCTTGAGGGAATTTTTTTTTATAATAACAGTTAAAGCGGATTGGGGTTGGACTATGACTATGTCATGTTCATACTTCCATTCTGAATTTAGATCGGTTCTAGTTATGCGATAATTGGAAATGGTATAATTAATTTAATTTTTAGCATCTATTTCTACTTCAAGAGATATGATGAACATAGAATTTTTACTCTCCCAAAAGTGATTTTTATAACATTGGTTTTCAAGACAATAACGGTTTTTGGGATGATAAGGGCCAATCCTTAAATTTTGAACATACAATTTAGATTAGAGTGTTAGTTTTAAAATGAAGGAGACAGAAATTCTGAGGCGTGAAACACTTTCCTTAAAGAAATATCTGCCCCCACTTGATATTCAAAGTTGCTTCGGGTTAATGCAAATTTTCTTCACAGGATACAACAGAAAAAGAAAATTCCAGTAAGCAAATCTGGAATTTTCCTTAATTCGTTGTGAAACAAGTTTGTAATATTACAGATGTTTTTGATAGAAAAGATTCAGAAAAGAATTGTTTTTAGATATCTGAAAACATAAATTATTTATAGGTTTGAAAAGGTGTTTCCAACAGTCATAACTTTTCAAAACACCCCTTGGAGCAAACAACCACTTTTCAACAGTCACTTGTCTTTTCATAATTTTTAAAATTCAAAATAACATTAGAAATAATATATTCAATATATAATTATATATATATATATATAAAATAGAACATTTAAGCGGCAGCGGCAAGCGTGCAAAGTGCTAAGTGCGTCTAATAATCGCGCTACCCGCACGCGGGTTTAGAAGCCTACACTTTAATCCATTATTCAAAGCCCAATAAGCATCTAATGCTTTTAAACCTCTAAAAGAATGTTCAAAATTCTAATGTGGGACTATCTTGTTTTTTTAAACAAACAAATACTAACATAGAGTAATTGAATCATCTCTAATTACCATTTATTTTGAGATGATCTCTATCTTAAAACTTTACTTATACTGGGTTGCTCCCAATAGAACTAAATAAAACACAGGCTTCGGGATAATTACGGTTCCAGCCATGCTTCACTAAAATAGTCATATTTTGAGCTCCGCAGCCGCGATTTAACCCAAATTTGATTCTATAGATTCGTGATTGAGTGATGAACAATCCTATATGCTTCAAATCTGAATTTTAGCAGAATAAATTACCCGTGCATTTCTCAAAATACGCTAAACATATATATACGAGTTTTCATCTTATCTAGGAAACCCTATGCTTTAATTTAGTGACACTTGATTAAAATAATATCACTTCTTCTCTACGAAACTCTGTGATTTGGAGGGAAAAAATTAATTAAAGGATGTTAGAATTTTACTTATATTGGACTGCTAATAATAGAATTGAATTATACACAGATGCTATGAATCCATAACATTCTGTCTAACTTTTCTAAATATAATCAGAAGACATGTTAGCTTTACGTTATAAATTATTCTGGTCGAGAAATCACTTACCAAAAGGCAATGACCTAAAATGATGCAAGATCTTTTCTAAATATACAGTCATATGTCTTTATTTTCTGCCATTAATTATATGGGATGCGAAATTAATTACCAAAAGATTATTCCCCTATATGATAACCAGCAAGTATCTTAAGAAAGCTGGCCTCCATGTGGCTATGAAATTGAAGAGACAGGAAGTGCACCCAAGATTCTTTAATAATGTCCATGCTTTTACTAAAGTTTCTTTCCTATAAATTTTTATTAACATATAATGTTTTTATGTGCTTTAGTGGTTAGAGGAGCAGATAAAACTTTCACTCGCTACTTTCCAACTCATCTGATTGAAAAACTGACACTCCTTTTTGACCCCAAGCTCTGCTTTTCATTTAATTGTCTTGGTTTCTTGGTTTAACTAACTGATTAGAGGGTTTTTTTTTATTTCCAATTGTTTCCTTCAAAAATACATAAAAGGCTAATTTGCAGATAGCCCCTTGTATTGTCGCCAAAGTGTACTTATTATCCATGTAGTTCTATTATTGGAGATACGAAGTGAAATATTTTTTTACCCTTCTCAGAGTTCTTTCACCGATGGGGGTCTATTTAAAAAAATAGAACTATTTCAAGAGGTCAATCTATAACAATAGAACTAGGGGGGTTGTAAGTTCAAACTATAGGGGTTGTCACAATAGAACTATGGGGGTTGTGTCATTTTATCTCTCGTCAAGTTAGGGGCTGTTTGTTTGCGATTTGGGTAGTGGGAAAACCTGCCAAAAGTGCAGCTTTTGGCAGGCTTTCCACCCAAATCGCCTCTAAAAGAGGCGATTTGGCAGGCTTTTGGCAGGCTTTCTAGCCCTTTCCCCCTAAAAAACCTCTTTCCAAACAGCCCCTTAACAGTGCTACTTAAAAATAAATAAACAATAAATGGTATATTTTGCTTTTTGAATGTTTTCATGACTTGGATTTCTCCCATTTTCTCTCAGTTATCGGGATGCATACTCTGATTATTCTGCCAATGAGAATGGAGAATATTGCGGCAAACTTTAGGATTAGGGGGTTATTCATTGGGACGTTTGGGGGAATAATGAGATAATTTTGGGGATTCTATTTCATAATGTTATTCATTGGTACAAGGGAACAAGGAGAATACATTTTTGTGTTATTAGTTTTTTGGAACATTAGTGAGACAATTTCACCATTTGGGATAAAATTACCCCATTCATATACAAAAAATTTGTCTCAATAGTAGAAATTTACCCCATCATTCATATTGGAACAATTTTATTCCACTTTGAAGGCAATTGGGATAATTTTTAAATATTTTTGTATTACTTAAACTAATACATGCTAATTATATTATAAATATATGACATGATATATAAAATATAAAGTAATAATATATTTAATATATTATCATGTAATAAAATAAAATTTATAATCAAGCGGGATTTGCTTGGGGACTGGATGTACACCGGGTTGGTGGAACCAGTATAAAACTTTGTATTTGTGATTGTAAATTTCTGATATTGCTATTTTTTTTACAATTTATAATCTACTTTGCATAATTTTTAAAAGAACACTATTCACCTCCCCACCTCGTAGTGTTCTAGTGTATCTATTTCAGATCCTATATTTGGTATCAGAGCAAGGTGAATGATGGCATCTACAAATACATCACAATTCAAAGAATGTCATTCTACAAATCGTCCATCAATGTTCGATGGATTGAACTATAATTATTGGAAGTGCCAAATAAATATTTACCTTCAATCAATTGGCTACGAACTTTGGAACATTGTGGAAACGAAATATGAGAAGCCAACAACTCTATTTTCAGAATGGACTACTTCACAGAGAAATAATGCAAATTTGGATTCAAAAGCAATGAATGCATTATTTTGTGCACTTGACAAGAATGTGTTCAATATGGTGTCAACGGTCACATCTGCATACGATATTTGGCATACACTTGAGGTAACTCATGAAGGTACAAATAAAGTTAAAGAATCTAAAATTTCTGTTCTTGTATACATATTCAAATTATTTAAGATGAAGGAAAACGAGACTATTGGAGAAATGTTCACAAGATTCACCGACATCACAAATTCTCTCATTGGTCTTGGAAAAATATACACACAAGTGGAGATGGTAAGAAAAATACTTCAATCACTTACTCCACAATGGGAAAAGAAAGTTACCGCAATCGAACAAGCCAATGATTTGTCAACTCTTACGGTTGAAAATCTTATTAGAAATCTTATGGCGTATGAAGTTCAAATTGAAGATAGAAAGAATGATGAAGAAACAAAGAACAAGAAAGTACTTGCATTCAATACAACTTCCGATAAAGAAGATTCAGATGATGATGATGAAGAAATGAGCATGTTTGCACGAAAATTTCAAAAATTTATAAAACGAGGTAATTTTAAATCTAAAAGTTTAATTTCAAATAACTCTCTTTGTTTTAAGTGTAATAAACCAGGTCATATGAAGAAAGATTGTCCAATGTTGAAGAATAAACAAAAATCAAGTTATTTTAACAACTTCAACAATATTCAAAATAATAAGAAAAGGAAAGCAATGACAGTCACTTGCGATGAAAGTAATGAGTCATCTTCAGATGAAGAAATTGAAGAAAAGGAAAGTGCTCACATGTGTTTTATGGCACAAGATGAAGTAAGTGACAATGAAGAACTTTTAGATACTTTCAATGAATTATATGAAACTTTTATGAGATTAAAGACTTCACATAATTTTCTTAAAGGTGAAAATAAAAGATTACTTGAAGAAATTTCTGATTTTAATTCTTCTATTATTTCTAATTCTCAAGTAATTGAATTGGAAGAAGAAAATTATTCTTTGCTTAAAGAAAGTGAATGTTTATTTAAAATCAGAATGTAATGATTTAAAAAGTCCGGATTTACTTGAAGAATTCAATAAAATATCATCTTTTGAAATTCTTCCGGGTAGATTCGTCAAATTTGATGATTTCATACCATCAAATTTTAGTTCTTATTTTAAAAATATGGGTCTTTTAGAATTATTTTCATCGGAAAATGGAAAACCTACATATCCGTTCTTGGTTCATTTGTTCTACACCAATATCACTTGTGTGGAAACAACTCGTGGACATGAAAAATTAAGTATACTTGTAAAAGGGATAGAAATTGAATTGACTATTAAGTCAATTGGAAATTTTTTTAACATTCCCTATAAAGGTGTAACTCTTAGTTCCATCAAAACGAATGATGAAAATCTATTGACTAATCATATTTTTCTTCTGGGTTATGGAAAACCATTGAACAATTCAAATAAACTCCGTCCAATTCCTCGCTTCATTGCTAGAATCCTAGCATATAACATGTTTCTAAAAACGGGGAGCTTTCATTTCCTTTCCATAGATTTAGCTAAAGCTCTTTATGCTATTATGGGAAATATTCAAGTAAATTGGGCTGCCGTTTATTATGAAATTCTGTTAGAAATATTCAAGTAAATTGGGCTGCCGTTTATTATGAAATTCTGTTAGCAATACCAAAAGGATCTCTTCCTTATGGTGCTTTCTTAACAAAAGTCGTTAGCAATACCAAAAGGATCTCTTCCTTATGGTGCTTTCTTAACAAAAGTCTTTGAAAAATTCAATGTTGATCTAGCTTCTGAAAAATCGGTTGTTTGAACTGTCGAATTTTTTGACTCCAATGATCTTACAAGAATGAAGTTAACTAATTTTGAAATTCATGATCAAAATCCTCACGATGAGCCTCCACCTACTCAAGAACAACAACAACATGATACACCTCAATCATCTCATCAAGCCGAAACTTCATCTAGTCAACCACCACCACCATTTCCTTCAGAACCTTCATGTTTTTCAGATGTGCAGTACAACACACTATCTGCATGTATTCTTGGACTTAAAACTGGTCAAAGAGTTCTATATTCTCATAATTCCTATATTATTAGTAATCAAGAAGAGCTAATCAAGAAGTTTGATGACTTGGACACAAAGCTAAGCGCATACTTTCAAGGACATCAACCTCCTCCAGCACCTTAGAAGTCTGTGCATGCATCATATTAGATTTGGATGTTTTAGTGTTTAGTTTTCAAAATAATTATTATTTTTTGTTAGTTATCTATGTTCAAGTATCAAAAACTATGTAGTTGTGGGTTAATATTAAGACATATGTAATGTGTTATGTTACTACTATGTCAAGTATGTTGATTATGTGTTTACATTACTATGATGTTTTTTGGATAGTTAATATATGTGCTATATATTTTAAACAGATTATGGTGATGAACATTGTGGAACTTTTGATCTTTATGGCAAGTCTTTGCCTACCTATTTGGATGGGTGAAGTTATGGACTATGTTCATAATCTGGATGATTTGTTTGAAGTATTAGCTCATGTTGAAGAAATAATATCATGTTTAGCATAAATATTTATCTCTTTTTGTTGATAACAAAGGGGGAGACTGGTATAAATATTAGACTTATGTAATGTTATAGACTCTAATATGCATATATGCAGGGGGAGTAAGTATGTTTATTTCATAATGTTTAAATTTGTTTTTTAAAATACTTACATATGCATAATTGTTTGTTATCATCAAAAAGGGGGAGAATGTTGAGTATCAAGTCTCCATGATATTATTTTAATGATAACAAATTATACAATGTGTGATATACAATTGCACTAACATTTATATGCAGCTTTCAATATCAAAGTATGAACAAATGCAAGTTGAGTTCAAGGCATTATGAAGTGAAGAAGATGAAGAACATATGAGATAATGTATTTTATATTTTCTTTACTTAGAATTATTGTACAAGCCTTGATCACTCACACACACACACACACATAAATATTAGAACACACTAACACATGCTTAGTGTGTTGGTTAATTATAGAAATCCTCTATATTAACCATTAGATTTTATAATTAATATTTGAGTGTCAAAACATTTCATACATTACATTTTTTTGTAAAACTCAGATATAGTCGACTAATGTTAAATATAGTCGACTACAATAGTTTCAGTCATATTTCTGTAAAACACATGACTAGTCGACTAATGCTGAATATAGTCGACTACAAAAGTTTCAGTCATGTTCTGTAAAACATATGACTAGTCGACGCTTAATATAGTCGACTACAAAATTTTCAGTCATGTTTCTGTAAAACATATGACTAGTCGACTAATGCATATTATAGTCGATTACGAAATTTTCTGACTTCACAGAGTCTGTTTAAACTCAGTGTAGTCGATTATTTTGTCTTGTAGTCGACTACAGATACAGTTTTTCCAGATTTCAAAGTTTGAATTAATGACTGTTTATAGCCGTTTTAAACGTTTTTAAAGTCAAAATAATTGTCTTTTCAAGGGCTATAAATAGGTTATTTGTTCAAAAAAAATGAAGAGATTTACATACCCATAAGCTTTGATCTTTGCGCATTTTTCAAGTGTAAAAACATTCAGATTTTGAGAAAAAGAAAAGTTTCTGAATTTGCCTTTGATCATCATTCAAATATTTATTATTTAGGCAATTTACAGAAGTTAAAATCATTCCTAAGCCACTACTACACAACACTACAAATCAAGGCATATAGGAATTGAGTTGTTGCTTCAAAGAAGTTTTCTCGGTTTGTGAGAAGTGTTAATCTCTTGGTTTAGAGATTGGTGTGTAAATTGACAAGGTAATTGTCAATTGATGTTGCAATTTGCAGGGACTTGCAAGTTGGCCATGTTTGTTTTTGATTTTGTAAGTTTATTCAAAATCATAGTGAAAACTCTCAAGCGGGATTTACTTGGGGACTAGATGTACACCGGGTTGGTGGAACCAGTATAAAACTTTGTGTTTGTGATTGTAAATTTCTGAGATTGCTATTTTTCTTTATAATTTATAATCTACTTTGCATAAATTTTAAAAGAATACTATTTACCCCCCTCTAGTGTTCTAATGTATCTATTTCAGATCCTACAATCTCATCTCGTCGCCCCAAAGTCTCCACATTAATGAAGTGTTTTAAGTTGCCATGAGCTCGGCATAAACGCAAGAAATGATCCCTATCAAAGCTAGAACAACGAGTTACCTTTCTGCCAATACACTTCTTCCAATTGTTGTTGACTTCTAGGATTTTACACCAACGGGAACTGGTCGCGACCCAATAATTCCTAGAACAATCACTAACTGTGGAAACTACAAAACAATTACCTCCCAATGATGCCTCCTTAGAAGGCCCCCAAATGCCTGACTGAACACCTCCTAAAAAAACCCCTCGCTCGATGGATAGAAGTGCCAAATGCCACCACGGTCTTGGTCATTCCAATGTGCTCAAAGGACTTCCATCTGCAGGTCAAAGCACTCCTCAACAACCTATGCACGACATCGCCAATCAAATACCTCAGCACCAAACTACGCCACAATCTAGCCAAATCTAATGAAGTCGTCAGAGCTCTATCAATCACCGTGCTCTCAAGAAAATAGTATAAGTTACTCCTTCTGATGCCCTTCATCACAATCATGGACCTAAATATAACCTTCAAACGTGCATCCGTCAAGGTCACCCTATAGCCTGCTGCCTCCAAAGCTCCAAGTGAAATGATGTTCTTCTTCAAGTGAGGAACGAACCTCACTCCAACCAACTCCCAAATCACTTCGTCACTCAGCTGAATACAAACTGTACTGATACCACCAATAGGGCATTTGTGATCATTATCCATGAGCACAACATCCTCTCTTTTCAACTCCTGAAAGCTAGAGAACCAATCCCTCCTAGGAAAAATATGGTATGAGGCACCCGAATCTAACATCCACTCAGTAGAGTCAGGAACACAAACTGACGAAAGTGCTGGTTATGAATAGCCCGAAGAATCTGAATCTAAAATATCGCCACTAGCCTTAGCAACATTCACATCTGAAGCTTCAATCGCTTTCCCCTTATTCTTCCCGGCTTGATCATTCAACTTTGGGCAATCAGCTTTTCAATGTCTATCTTTTTACAAAAAGCACACTGATTCCTACGAATTCCAAGATGTGCCCCTCTAGACTGTGACCTTCTACCTCGGTTTGGATCCTTTGCTCTTGCAACCAATGCCCCCGCTACCGGCTTATAGAAATCTCCTTGTCCTTCTTCCTAAGTTGGTAATTCACTAATGCAGCGGTGACCTCACTATATAAAAAAGATGTCTTCCCATTAATAAGAGTAAGGACAAACGTCTCATATTCCTCGTCGGGCAAGGAACTCAACAATAGCAACGCCTTGTCCTCATCTTCAACAATGACATCTACATTCGCTAAATCTGCAAGAAGCTTCGTGTAGTGGTTCATGTGATCACTAATGGATGTCCCCTTCTTTAATTGGAAGCGATAAAGCCTCATCTTCAAATGCAAGCGGTTTTCGATGCTATTCGTCAAGTACTTGCTCTCTAGGACTTCCTAAATCTTTTTAGCTGAAGTCTCATTCATCACGTCATATTTTAGATCTTGAGTGAGACAAGACCTAATCACACCACACGCTGTCCGATTCATCTTTTTCTAAACCTTCTCATCAACGTCGTCCGGTTTCCCGTCCAACTCCAACGTATCTTTCAAATTCTACGCATTGAGCACATCCAAGACTTCGCATCGCCAAAGTCCAAAATTGTTAGTGCTATTGAACTTCTCCACATCAATCTTCATCGAGTGGATACTCAAACTTTGGATAGTCTTCACACCTGAAGAACCACCCTCAATTCCCTCTTTCTTGGCCATAATCCTCAACTCACCAACAACCAATGCGGAAACAAACGAAGAATAGATCCAAATTTGAGAAAAGAAAGAAGCTTTACCAAAAAGATCCCACTTTTCTCACCAACTGAAACCCTAGACGAGCTTCCCAAATCGATCTACTCCTCCAAATAGCTCAAGCGTAGCCCGAGCTCTGATACCAATTGTTGTGGAAAACTAACCCTGTGTTGAGAAACCAAACCAAACGCCGATCAACGAGGGCCAAAACCAACTAAATATCAATGCACAAACAAAACACCAATTTTAACATGGTTCGACAATTGTCTACGTTCACGGGGCAAGAAGAGGATGAGGTTTTCACTAATAGAGAAGAAGAGTACAACTTGAGATTACAAATCACTCGAAGGAACAAACTAATCTCACCAACAAAGCTCTTAATCTCTCCAAATAAACCCTAAACAAATAGCTCAGAAAATACATCTTCTTTGTGCTCCAAATATTCCAAATTCTTGCCTTAAGAACCCTAGAACGTGTATTGGTATTTATACAAACACCAAAACCAAATAAGAACAGGAAACACAAGTTTGGGCTTGACCCGTTACGCGGTCGACCGTCACGGTCGACCGTGACCAACGACAGAACATGGAAAACTCCTACATGGTCTGGCGGTCGACCGTGATGGTCGACCGTGACAAACGACAGAGCCCAAAAATGTCCTACAATGTCTCGCGGTCGACCGCACCAAATCCAGACTCCTCCTAGAGTCTGTGCACGTTCGTGGTCGACCGCGCAGCTTCCAAAGTGACTCTTGCGGATCCCAACACTTGTTCTTCTTTGAAATTCTTTGCGGTTTCTTCACCACTTAGCGTCTTAGTCCGATTAGCCTCGATTCCCGGCTCATTGGCTCACGAGCCCACAACCCACGGCCCATGACCCACTGGAACTTATGAGGGATTAATTAAAATAAAACACTTCTCGGCTTGCCGTTGGCAAGCCTCGAATAGAGAACTTTTTGAAACACCAAAATTTTAACTTTCTAAGTTTTTATAAAAAAAATTTATAGTTAATATATATATTTTTTGAAAACTCATTTTGAAAAGCGTTTTTCAAAAAAAAAAAAAATCCAACACGTACCACCCCGCGGGGGGAGGGGAATAGACCAGAGATAAATGGCAGCTTTTGCTTTTGAATGCTTCATTACTTTGCTTTTTTCCATCTTCCCTGTTTTATGTGGCCCAGATTTTTTGTTCACTGTGGAATTGACAGGGTGCTGCTGCAGTCAGGCGCAGAGAGTGTGAGCAGGGGCCAAGCAAAATGCGAGTCGTGTGACGTGAGGGGTTTTGTTGAGTGAATCAATAAAGCAAGTAAAGCAATCTCAAAGACTTGTGAAGGCTTCGAGCTACGTGACATAACATATTTCCTATCTATAGAAAATTGGTCATGATGTAACTATAATGTTATATTCGTGAAAAGTATTATAATATGATCGTAACTTTAAGATTTTGTAACACATAATTCCTTTCACTATACTTTCAATAGCAATTATGATTTTCTTAATTCATTCGGAGCATTTAAAATATTGAGTCAGTTCGGCAAAATGGAGATAAACTAGTGCAGTTCGATTCCGGTTTGGTTCCGGTTTAATTCTAATTTAGAGTAGAATGTGTTGGATTTATTGGTCAAAACCGTTTTCCAAAATAATTTTCAAACTATATATTTACTAACTACTGGTATTTTTCAGAACTCTTTAGTAGTATAGTGGAAAATAAAAGTTTTGATGTTTCAAAAGGTCCTCAGTTCGAGGCTTGTCGTGGCAAGCCGATAATTGTTTTGTCTTAAATAAATTAATTAATCCATCATAAGTATTAGTGGGCTTGTGGACCATGGACTGTGGGCCAATGGGCCGAGGATCGAGGTTAATGGACTGATGTGCTAAGTGGCGTTTTGTATGGCACACTCCGCACTTCATATGGAGGTATCGGGGCTATGTAGCGCTACGTTGGCTGCCACTGTAGCTGTTTCGAAGCATGCGGGCGAGCCTCACGTTCATGAGGCGCGACGCGACCCTCGCGTTCGCGCGAGGGTGTGAGCCTCGCGTTCACGACTCTCACGTTCGCGTGAGGGTGCGAGCCTTGCGTTCGCGAGCCTTGTGTTCGCAAGGCGCGACACAACCCTCGCGTTGCGTAGAAACGTGACCCTCGCTGGCCTCGCGTTCAGGCTTTACTGCATGCAGTAATTACAACAATTAAGTCATTTGCTGTTACAATCATAATTGTCATTATGATTTGTAACAGTCATATTGATTGTGGATGACCCTTGAGCTGGTCTTAGAGGCTTATAAATAGTGCCCCTTTGGGGCAGCTCTTGGGGTATGCGAACACACTGAAGCGTTGAAAAACTTGAAGTGTTTGAATCTGTTGAGCTATTGCTGCAGAGTTTAAAAGCGTAAAAGATTTAGCATGTGCCCGAATGAACATAGCCCTGAAACGAAAGGTTTTAATCGAAAGGTTTTAACAGATCGAGGAGATCGTTGACTTGACCAAAAGGTCTTATAGATCGAGGAGATATTGACATCGTTGCCTTGACCGAAAAATCTTATAGATCGAGGAGATCTTGATAGTACTTGGTTGGTGCACACCATTGTACTATATTGCTGTTCCTGGAAGCAGTTTGGCATTAGGATCCTTGCACCGGAGTATGCCAAATATTGTTTTAAGCACAACGTTTCACAAACGCACATCAGCTAACTTGAATTTTTTTTAAATACAGCACTTCAGCTTTCGTTGTTTTATATCTATTTTATTCCAAATTTAGCCTTTGGCGACAACACAATGAACCAATACTTAATAAGCTTAAAATAGAAATTTTGACCTAATAAAATCAATTTGAGCAATTCTATAGTTATTTGTCAAACTAGTCTAGAAGTGAAATTGTTTTTGCTTCACTAAACCAGTTTAGCTGGATTTACCAAACAAGTCCCTGGAGTTGAAGCAACCTACTAAAAAAAACTTTAAAATTGTGGTGAAATAAACTTTTATAATTCTATAATTTCAGAATATTGTATTATGGTAAGGACTGAACAAAGCTATGGGCACACAAATCTCAAGGCCCAAGCAAATCTCTAAACTTTAGGATTTTAATGAAGAACCAAACCGAGAGAATGTTGGTTTCTATTAGTATAATCACACACCCATCCCCACCTCTCCTTTTCGTATTCTCTTTGTTTTCGCGCTTGCTTTTCTTCTCCGTCCGTTTGCTTTCTTTCAAATTCTCACCCTTGAAGCCTAGCTAGATTCTAGGGAACATAAAAAATTCGCCACTTGGTACCTAAAGTTGCATGTGGTTATTTTAGCAATTTCATTAGTGGGTAACCATGCCTTAATCCTTGCTTATGACGATGCTCAAGTTACAATTTTGTTTATTTGGGTAATGAGCTTTTGATAGAGGCAGGCATGCGTTGATCCGTTTTCAGTTGGGGCATGCATGCCTTTGAAAAAATATATTTATGATTTTGGACACATTACCCCAACACCAACTTGATAACTTACTTGCATAAATATGGCAAATATTGTTTTTTGGAATAATTGGAGGGTCCCAAATTGATGCAAGGCGCTATCCTAATGGGGGGTTGCATCATTTTATCCGTACACCATTATCATTAAATTATATTGTAGCAGTTCTTGCGTAGAAGTAGAAATGTATACGCAGAAAGGCTTGTGCATTAGTTGTTAAATTGATATTGATCCTCTCCTCACAAGATGAACTGCTAAGAAAATAAAGAAAGATTGAGCGCTTTCCTACATATTTTTTCAAGATTTTTTTTTTCCACAAGAAAAGTAAAATACAATATATCTTATTAACTTTATATAATGTAGAGAGCTAAAAGTGCGAGATATATAAAAATATGATCCTCAACTTTCACTACAATTTCGGAGTTACGATTTAGTGGATAGAGTCACCCAGGTTAATATGTTGCTTGTAATACAAAAATGGTGTTTATTTCTGTAAAGTTATTGAGATTCAGCGAGAAACAAGGGTCTCAATTTTAAAATTTGTTCTCATGTTGGCACAATCTCATGTCAAATATCCTCTTAACCCCTAGCGATTTGTGGAGGGGGAAAAAAAGAGAATTGAGTCTCACATTCAACTTTCCAACCAACTTTTCCTCCAAAAAAAAAAGCATAAATTTTGAAAACTAAGAATTTTTTTTGTGCAAAGTTGATTTTGTCATGTATTTTTATCATCCAAGCAAGCCTCTCAAACTATATTTGGTTGAACAAATTAGGGCCCGTTTGGTTGTATGTTTTTACCATGTAAAATGACGGAAAGTGTAAAAAAGTGGGCCCCAATGTCAGTTTTCATCACTTTTCAATTGTTTGTTTGTAATTGTGAAAATAGTGTAAAGTGGTTTCATATGTTGATGTGGCTTGTAAAGTGATTTCATAAAAAAAAAACATGATTTTAGGAGAAAGCTGACATTGAAATCAGGAAAAAGTAATTTCAACCATTATGATCACTTGAGTAGGGACCACTTTTTACACTTTCCAAACAAACAATTAAAGTTTTATTTTGCAAACCAAACAAGTGTTTTATGATTCCAATGGAATAAAAAACAAACAAAGAAAAGTGTAAAAGTGAAAATGATGAGGTGGACAACAACTTTCCAAGTTGTATCATAAATACACAACTTTACCAACAACAACCAAACAGCCCCTTATGGTCCCCCTAGGATCCAAGATTTAGGCAGAGCAGAGTGCATAGATCATGCGGTGGTGGTTGACGAGAAGCAATGTACCAAAAAGGCCAGTCACACCAAAAACACTTGGGCCCTTCTCTGAAGGCCCATTCAACCGACATTATTGCATTTTGGGGCATAATCATAATCCCCTCCAAAACTTTCTCTAAACACTCCTCTAATCTAGTGACAACTGTTTTGTCACTCTTTTTGAATGCTGGACTAAAATTAATAATAATAGTCATCCTTTAAAAATTCTAGATTGCTTTTATTCTTTTCCCTCACATCACACCTCAGGGATGAGGGACAATTCTCCACTCCTCCCAATCAGTATCTTTTCACCAATTTGTTTAATCTGTCACAGAAATTCTCCATACAGTGACACACTTCCCAAGCAAGTGTTAGAACTACCCCACCACAAGAAAATCCCTCTCCTAATTTTTTTTATTTTGAAAATTTCACAAAACCCTCCTTAGTTTTCGGGTATTTTGCATTACACTTTTCTAAGCTTTATAAGCTAAAAAAAAACTACTGATAAACTTACAAAATTCTACGAAACATCGTAAATTATTTAAATCTTTATAAACCATAAATTTCTAATATTTTCTTATTACCATGTATCTGCTTGCAACGAAAAGGAGAGTAAGTAGGAGCAAAATTATTCAAAATATGTCGCTTGTAAAGTGTATGACAAACTGAAAATGCATATTGCTAATTTGCGATATTTTAGGCAAACAAGTTTTATAAGTTTATTTTTTCTAATTTATGAAGTTTAAAGGGGTTTTTAATTAAAAAACTCAAACTTTAATAAGGGGTTTGTCAAGAATCATTAGCTTTATTCTCACCTTCAAAAAGCATAATACTTTTGCCAATTGTTTAATACCCATTTCTTCTTTTTTACAAGGTTAGGTGGCAGGCATGTTGGTTCTCTCTCCCTCCCTTTTTCTTCTTTACATGCTAACACTACAGCATGGGCCACTTCCTCTGACATCAAAAAGAACTCAGAGGAGTGAGTGACACACACACAGAGAGAGAGAGAGAGAGAGAGAGAGAGAGAGAAGAGAAGAGTTAAAACCCATCAATGAACTGAATCTCTTGTGCCTTTCATTTTTATGGGCGCCTGTGTTTTGGACTCTCTTGGCTCAATGAGAACAAACATTTGGCGAGCTGGGCTTTTTACCTTGGTTTTATTGTGTTCGTTATCTTCATCTTCTCCTCTTCTCTCTCCCAAAGGTGTCAATAATGAAGGTAATTCTCTCACATTTTTCTTTTATTTCTATTATTATTTTTAGCTCCTTTCAATGATATGCTGATGTGGGTTTTTCCTTTTGTAATTGGCTCAGTTGTAGCCTTGATGGGCATCAAGAACTCTCTCAAGGACCCCCGTAATGTTCTTGATAACTGGGATCATGACTCTGTTGATCCTTGCAGTTGGGTTATGATTACTTGCTCTCCGGAGAATTTTGTTACTGAGCTGTAAGTCTCATTTCAATCATGGTGATAGATTTTGATTAAATGAATAGAATATTAAAGTTTTCTGTTTTGTTTTTAATTGTTTTGATGCAGAGCAACTCCAAGCCAAAATCTGTCAGGTACCTTATCTCCAAGTATTGGGAACTTGACAAAACTTCAGAATGTGTAAGCTCTTAATAGTAAAAGATTTTTCCTTCTTTTATCCTTAGCATAGATTCTTCTATTGGCTAAATAATGGTTTTTTTTGTAGGCTACTGCAGAATAATATGATATCAGGGCCAATACCACATGAGATTGGGAAACTTGCAGAGTTAAAAACTCTTGATCTCTCCAACAATTTCCTCAGTGGTGAAATCCCCTCCTCTATTGGCAATTTAAAAAGCCTTGAATACTTGTAAGCATAGTCTGAGCTTAGTCAACTTTTATTTTTTATTTTTTTAATTTTCTAATATTTTCATGTGGACTGTAACAGGAGACTTAACAATAATAGCCTATCTGGGGCATTTCCATTGTCTCTGGCTAATATAACACCATTAGCATTTTTGTGAGTTTCAATATATGTGTATTTTTCATGTACAAATTGACTACAGTTCTTTTGTGTAATCAAATGTGAAGCTAAAGATTTTGTACTTTTTTTTAAATGCTTCAGGGATTTGTCTTATAATAATTTGAGTGGTCCTGTACCCAGGTTTCCAGCTAGGACATTCAAGTAAGGCTTCCAAGATCTTTGACCTTTGAGTTCTGTTCATTTATGGCAGTTTGTGGAGTTTTCAGAATTGCATGGTATTTGAAGAACTAGATTTTGTTGGCAAATAGTATTCAACACAGTTGATCTTGTGATTATGTTCTATTTAAATAGTCATGGTTACAGGTTTGTCCACTAACATATAAAGAAGTGAAGGATTGTTTTATTCCTTTTAAGGATATCAATATTATTTAGTAAGGAGTGAGACTAAAAAATGAAATTAATAGTATGTAAATTGCATTTATAAGTCAATTTTGGTTTGTTGAACGGTTGCTTAGCTGGCAAAAGTTTTGAATTTAGGAAAGAAACAATATATTTTCCTATTTAGACTGGGGGAGAAAGGATTTGGATCCTCACCACTACAAAAAGCTGTGGATGGACCACTCCTTTTGATCAGAATCATTGATTATATAGAAGGTGGTTGTGATTTATTTTAAATCTGACACGCACCGTACTCCCTTGTATCGCACTCATTCCTATTTTGCACTCAATGAAAAATCATAATCATCCACTAGATAATCAACGGTCGTGATAATATAGAGAGTATGGTTTACTGGTAAAAATGTGATTCGTTCAATTAATAACTTAAATAGTTAAGGGGTCTTTCGGTTTTTTCATATTACGATAAAAAAACTTTATTTCTTAAAAAGGGTTTAATCCTTTTTCCCTAAATAGTATATTCAAGGAAGAATATATATTTTCATGATTTTGTATCCAAGGGTCAATTTAAAATTGAATAGAAAATGGAATAATGGAGTCGCGAGGCATAATTTTACATAATGGTCCCTCCACTACTTTTTTGTAGTGGAGAGGATCCAAATTCGGGAGAAATAAATCAACATAAATAGATACATACGTGGAGGGTTTCAACAAGAAGTTATATCTATGGTTTAGAAGTAAATAAATCAAGTATATATTGGTCAACTTATGAAAATGAAGAAGTATTCCAGAATCTAAAGATATCTCAACAATAGATGTTTTGAGAATTTTAAGGATGAGATTTATCTGATTAAAACTTCATGAATTATTTCGCAAACTATGGGCCAGCCTATTGATTCTGATTTCAGGTACATATCATGTGATGCCCCAAGTGTGATAGTCCCACATCGGGAAATGAGTGAAAATTTTAGTGGCTTAAATAGGTAAGTCTGAGACTCAAGTGTAACATTGGCTAGTCGATTTTGGCAGTGGTTTAAGCTAAACAACGTGCACTCGGTGGTTCCTACGGCTTGTACGAACCAACGGGCCCACAGGCCCGGGTCGTGACAAATGGTATCAGAGTAGCTACCAGTCGGAAGTATAGAACTAAGTGCTACGCGGGGCTAAGTGCTACACCGCGAGAGCGCAATGTAAGCCACCTCTAGAGCTTGCAGGAGTCACGTCTAGAATCCACATCGCTTGGTGATACTGGAATGTGCCAATTGTCATGTTGCGATGAGAACATCGCTTTGAGTGAAATTTTTAGTGGTTTAAATAGGTAAGTCTAAAACTCAAGTGTAACATCATCTAATTGATTTTAGCAGTGGTTTGAGCCAAATAACGTGTTACACTCGGTTGGGTCCCACGTCTTTCATGCACCAACAGGCTTGCAGGCCTGGGGCGTGACATATCAAATGATTTCTTCTTTATTATTCAGAAATTATTACTACTTTGATTGTATATTATTCTCTTATGTTTTGATTTTCGAAAGCATTAGAAAGGTAATTATTCTGAACAAGTTCTTCTAATTTCATGCAGCATTGTGGGCAATCCCTTGATTTGTGCAACTGGTTTGGAACAGGAATGCTCCGGCACAATGCAAATGCCTATGTCCTTCAATGTTAATAACTCACAAAGTAATACTTTTGTTCTACAAGATCTCTAGTAATACTTATTATGGTTCAAAACGGTGGAGACTAGGCACCGCTAACAAGGAAAACATTTTGAAAAGATTGTCATCATAAAAAAAAAAACTGTCATGATTCATTTAGTAATTGAGATGATTGACTTTCTATGTAGTACCACCAGAGAAAGGACCGGCTATCTATTTTTTAGTCCTATATCTACATTATGTTGACTATATCCATCAAATTTATTTTATCAATCAATTACATTTTCTTGGGCAATTAATTTTTTTCATCTCAATTCAGCATTTTAATTTGGAAAATTTTGTTTGCCCTCTGATATTATCTTGGCATCTCATTATTATTATTTTAAACATATTAATTCTTCTAATCACATACATGTTTTCTAACTGACGTACTTTTACCAAGTTTTTATTAAATTGCTCGGACCTAAATACTTGAAAATATCATCCGTTCATCATTAAGTTGCTCAAACATTTTCTTAAGGTTAACTGATATCTGAGTTATTGAACATTTTCTTAAGGTGGTCTACCCCAAACAAAGCCCAAAGGCCACAAGTTTGCCATTGCATTGGCTTCCACCCTTAGCTGCATTTGCTTACTAGTCCTCGGACTGGGTTTGTTCTTCTGGTGGAGACATCAGCATAACCAACAAATCTTCCTTGATGTCAACGGTTAGTATAAAATTAAACTTCTAGTTATAACCAAAATCGAAATTTGCTCCTACTATTACAAAACTTGAACTACTATTACTTCAAAATTTCAGATCAACACAACGAGGAAGTTTGCCTTGGAAACTTGAAGAGGTTCAGCTTCAGGGAGCTTCAAAATGCTACAAATAACTTCAGTAACAAGAACATTTTAGGAAAGGGTGGATTTGGAAATGTATATAAAGGTCATCTTCCCGATGGAACTCTGGTTGCTGTGAAAAGGCTTAAGGATGGAAATGCTGCTGGTGGTGAGACCCAATTTCAAACCGAGGTCGAGATGATAAGCTTGGCAGTTCATAGGAATTTACTCAGACTTTATGGATTTTGTATGACTGCCACAGAGAGGCTTTTAGTGTATCCTTACATGTCCAATGGAAGTGTTGCTTCTCGACTGAAAGGTACTACTACGTTCTTTGTTTGAGAATGTTTTTTTTCTCGAAGTCACATTCTTGGACTTGGTTAATGAGCCGCTAAAGTACAAGATAATTAAATCATTGTATTATTAAGCTTATATGGTTAATAAAGTCTAACTTCTATATTGTTTTTTTACTTTTTTGCATATATTATAAAGATCCCACATTCAAATAGAGATAGTACGTGCAGTCAATTTTTAGCATATGAAAGAAATCAAATATGATTGTGTATAAAAATTTATCTCTATTAATGGCAACCTCATAGAGATATTTAGCAGAAACTATGTAAAGCTTGCTGTGAGCATAAAGTAGTCACAAGTTATTACTATAGGATAGCTTCCATATGACATGTAAAACTATTTTTATCTGCTTTTGCAATTATGGCACTCAAGTAAAAATTATTCTCCCGAAACAATTTTGTTATTTGGTTTTATCAGTAATAACCGCAGCCATCATTTCCTAATGAGAAGATTAATTCACACTTTGTACTTCAAATTGCAAATACAGGAAAGCCGTCATTAGACTGGAGTACTAGAAAGAGAATAGCACTTGGAGCTGCGAGAGGCCTCCTCTATCTTCACGAGCAATGCGATCCTAAGATAATACATAGAGATGTAAAAGCTGCAAACATACTTCTCGATGATTATTGTGAGGCAATAGTAGGTGATTTTGGACTTGCAAAGCTTTTGGATCATAGGGATTCTCATGTGACTACAGCCGTTAGAGGCACTGTTGGTCATATAGCTCCAGAGTATCTCTCCACAGGCCAATCTTCGGAGAAAACTGATGTTTTTGGATTTGGGATTCTTCTTCTTGAATTAATTACTGGGCAGACTGCTTTAGAGTTTGGGAAGGCGGCTAATCAGAAAGGAGCCATGATTGAGTGGGTAAGCACCAACCAGAAGTCTTTCATTCTTATTTTGCTACATTGTAAATTTATTTTGACCCTTGCTCTGCAACAAACCACATCATCTTCCTTGAGGATCGTTCCTTGTTAGATACGAATCATTGAGGTCCAGACCCGCATCGAATCCAAGTCTTAAAACTATCCAATAGTGACCTGCAAAGTGGATAAAAATATATCATATGCATCATCATATAAACGAAAAATCTAAACTATAAAGGTATTAGTTCTCACTTTCTATTCGAGTTCTCATTATTGTTAAAGTATGTTTGATGTGAGACTATATTTACAAATGACTTCCCAACAATCTTCCCCTTCATTTATGTCTAGCTCAATGATCCACAACAAACCATGAAACCTACAACATGCTCTCTTGGGTATCATACATCATCCATACGTAGGTTAACTTTGACTTGCAGTTTCATCTAAACTTGCAACCCTGAACACAGCAATAAGACTACCAACATTTGTTGTGTCTTTCAATATTTGGCGGCTGATAGTGAGCTGTAATACCACTTGTTAAGAAAATCGGGCAGCTCTGTGAGATCTGAGAACCAATCTGACTCAAAAGCTTATTGTTAGTTTTTTAGGGATAAATTGGGCCTTAGCCCTTATTCTAAGTCTAACAATAGATATTAGTCCCAAACCTAGATCCAATACTCTTTCTGATCTTACAAATTTGAGAAGTTTTTTGTTGTACAGTTTCACAGTTTTTATTTTTCCAGGTGAAAAAGATCCACCAAGAGAAGAAGCTAGACATGCTCATGGACAAGGATCTAAGGAATGGATATGATCGTGTAGAGCTGGAAGAGATGGTGCAAGTAGCTCTCTTATGTACACAGTACCTCCCAGGCCACCGGCCAAAAATGTCAGAAGTGGTGAGAATGCTTGAAGGAGATGGTCTCGCAGAGAAATGGGAGGCTTCTCAAGGACTCGAGCCACCTCCAAAGTTCAAGGTGCCCGAGTTCTCATCTTCAGAGCGTTACTCTGATCTTACTGATGATTCTCTGATGTTGGTTCAAGCAATGGAGCTCTCTGGACCAAGATGATTATGAGAGTAAACGGAATAATTTGTACAGGAAAATTGGGAGAGTGTGTTTTTGGGTGTGTTTATTTAGTGAAGGGAGTGGTATTGTATAATGGTCATGAACTCTTGTGAAAATATAGCATAATGTATAACTAAGTTGTGATTATTTCTTGGGGTTCATTGATACCGATCATTTCATTTAGCTACTTGTTTATGTTATACTTTACATTTGAGAATAATGTGTTAATAGCTGACAAAGTAATAGACCAATTGAGATGGTGTATTAGACCACTGCAGATAGTGAAGATTGGAGATCTGGGTTTGTGTTTGCTAGAATATGAAACCAGCCTTGCATGTCATTTATGTACATGTTAGCTAAATTTTCGACACTATGAAGGATACAATTGCAAAATATCTCAAAAACATAAGATTAACATATAAGATGTAACACACAAAATATCAACACTATGAAGGGTATAATTGCAAAATATCTCAAAAACATAAGGTAACATATGAGATATGAAAGACGGTGAGAAATATATATTATGATCCATTAGAAGCATAAAGATTTTTATACTGAAGACACAACAATAATGAAAGTCTCTTAGGGGCTGTTTGTTTGCCTAAATATCAACACTATGAAGGGTTCTATTATTTTTTTTTATAATCAAATGTAGATCATTTCCAAAGTAGTTGTACCTAACATATGGGAAGATTAACTCCTTATCTCTTCTGGCGGGATATTCAACATATGGGTTTGTACTCTGTACATTTTTTGGCTCTATCAAATATCCATAACAAGGAAACACACATCGAGGCTGCAATATTTTTATTTTACGCTATTTTCTATTAAAAACATCTGAATGCTAACATGTACATCCACGAGATGAAAAGATTAGGGTTTCTTTTCTAATTACTCCTTTAGCATAACTTTATGCGGGATAAGGTAGGGCTAGACCTAAAATTTATCTGTATTTGCACTCCTTTTTCAGCTGAATATATAAGCCTTAACCTTTCGGCGAAGGGTCAAGGAGGAAGGGTTAAACAGAAGAGTTAAAATAGTTAGCCTATTTGTTGATCTAGAGGGTTAAAAATCCTAATCCGTTAGGTTACTTTATTTCAATCCTTGTGGTCATTGTTTGTGTGGAGAAATAAAAATGATTATGACCATTTTCTTTATAAATAAAAGAGCATCTCTTAATCTTTCTAAATATGTGGACTCGTAAACCCTTCGTTTTGTGGGGTTAACTCTTTTTAACCCATCTAGATGGATCTGTAAGCCTTTCTACTATTTTTTGTGTTTAGCAAATTATAATGGGTTAACTCAATTTATGCATTGTGTAAACATTTTGCGTTTGGCAGACTAAGGAGATCGATGGATTAACTTTGCCTAACCTTTCACTTAACCCTTTGCCAAACAGGACCACTTTTTTGTCCCACAAAAAGAAAGCACTCTGACAGTACACACAATCCTTTAGGAGGCATCCATAGATTTGTTTTGTGTATCAAGAAATCCTCACAAATGGTACAATCTTTTAGGAGGCAACCATAGATTTGTTTGTATATCAGGATTTCCTCACAAATGGGGTTTGAAATTTAAATGTCCAAAGACAGGATATGGATAATATATATAATTCATTTCATTGTATGCATGTAAACAAAACAACAACTTCTCTCCCAAGATATAACAACAACGGTAACCAACAAACCCTTTACTTAAACATCTCTTACCACAACCAAAAAAAAAAAGTACTCTCACGCATTCACAAATCTGCAGCTAGTCCTCACTTCCCCTCCCTCAGGGTTTGTGATATTCCCCAACTTCACCATTGAATCCGAGAACTGCTTAAAGAAAGCAATAGGATCAATTGCGTATTTTTTCACAAGATCAGTCGACTCGAACCCTATGAAAGTCGAGTACATCTCTTGGTCTGAGTTCAAAAGGCCATCTCCTCTAATTAGTGACTCATAGAACGCATTATCGAAGAGAGTAGGCGTAATATAGTCCATTGGAGTTATGTTATCGTCGCCTCCGGAGAGAGGACAGGTTGATACCAACTTAGTCAGGTATAATGCTGACGCTGGATTGTAATGTGATGTTTGCTGGAAATCACCACTGTAAATTCTTGCTTTGAAATTCGTGCACCGAGCCATGCCAATGGTGTGTGCACCTGTGATTGAGGATAATGTTCGCTTGGGTCATGATATTATCAAGAAAATATTAACATCATGTATAGGTGAGAGGAAAAGCTAACTTAGTTCTTTTGTTTTAACATATATAAGGTTGTCAGAATTTGCAAACCAGCGAGGGCCACCATATCTGTGACTGAGAGGCCTTTCTCGGAAAACTTGGTGATGAGAGCAACGAGGCCTTCATCAGAAGTTGGTATATCTGCATTTGCTAATTCCAAGCTTGCCTTTTTTGAGTCTTTTCTTCCAACTGGAACATCCCAATAGGGTCCTCCAACCTGCACAACATATGATACTGGTCACTACATACTGTTCCAGTTTAACATCCCAAAGTACGAGCTAGTTCG
>NC_033794.1:10536789-10541789 GCF_001876935.1 Asparagus officinalis | reverse complement strand
TTTGCAAGACTGGACTTCGCCTGAACACGGGACTTAGCCTGAAGCTCGCTAAGCTCGCTTGAGGCTCGTCTCTGTGTTCCAGAGTCAAAACACATGGCTCGTGCCCGCGTTCCAGATTCAAAATGCATAGTTCATCCCTGTGTTCCAGAGTCAAAACGCAGAGGTCATCCCCAGCGTTCCAGTTGAAAACGCAGAGTTCTTGGACTCAAAACGCAGAGTTCATCTTTGCGTCCCAACTCTGCATTTCAGATTTATAACGATGTGCGAACACGATGTTTTTAGTCTAAAACAGGCCCAACCCTGCATTTCAAGTCTAAAACGCAGAGTTCGGGCCAAGAATACTATTTTCAGCGTTTGACTTGTTCAAAGCATGAACTGAACGGTTCCAAAAATCGTTTTCTCCCCATGATTTGAGGGATTTCCACCCTACTTAGAAGCGGATTAAGGGGACAGTTACACCTTATTCAACACCATTATGGAGAGAATTAAGGGGGCGGTTACACCTCTTAATCCTCTATAAATAGCTGGGGAATCAGCTTAGTTCGGGTCCTTCGGATTGGCAGCAAAGAAGAGATCTTTGACTGGATTTTTGGGATCTTCGATCTAGAGCTTTGGAGATCAACAACTTGGAGGAACTCTTGGATCATCTCAGAAGGCTTTTATTGAAGCCTTTGAGATTACTCGGCTTGGATTTTTGAACTCTTTCTAAGAGTTCTTCTCAACTCAATCAGAGTTAAAAACTTGCTCTGCAAGTTCTTCTAAACTCGTTCAGAGTTTCAAACTTGTCTCGTAAGTTCTCCTCAACGTCAATCAAGAGGAATCAACCACGTTCCACAAAGCGAGGTGGTCAGATCATCAACGAGAAGCAAACTCGATATGAACGTCGAGGGAGGCATCTCATCGCTACCATGAAGAACCCAGACTTAAACAAAGGGGAGGATCTCCGTCGATCTTCTTCTCTTTTGTAAATCAGGAATTCGATACCAGAAGATTGTAATTTCTTGTTTTCTAAATCAGTTAGAGAGAAATTGTATCGAGAGAATTTTATTCATTCTTTTTCTAAGCTAGTTAGAGAGATAATACAATAAATCATATTTTTAATTGTCTTCTTTGAATTTCCAACAAACACATATTGCTATATTATTTTTTTACTTTGGCGACATATTGGTATATATTTTTTTCCAGCAACAAATAAGCCTCAAATTTGGCCGGACCTAAATTTCTGGTGAAATTTTTTACGTGACGCATCACGTGATGTGAATGTGGTTGCCAGTATGGTTCCCAGTGGCAAGCAATTACAACTAAGCCCATCCAAAACCATCCCCTTCTCTATCATGAAATTGCTCTGATACCAAATAAAATTACCCTAGGGGGGGTGTGAATAGGGTATATGTTAATCTAATCCGATATTAATGTTAAATTAAAACTTATTAACAATTATCCTAGCAATTATAATATACAAATTATATGCAAGGATATGTAATTAAAATAAGGGTGATATAAATATGAGATAATGACGATATAAAAAGCAATGAACTATGAGCACAAATAATACGCCAATGCACACACAATATGATCACAGAGTTCGGTTACTCTCGACCTACGTATCCTCTCCTCACTCACGAGGAGAATCTCCACTATCACAACCGGTTTTCAACGTTCACCAAAAACGTTTACAAGTCACACAATTGGTTTTCTAGCTCACCGAAAACTTTCACAACTCACACAAATATAATCACACAATACACCCTCAAGTGTTGGTCTCTCACGTGTCACCTTCCTCAAGTGCTCGGATTTACCATCTCTCCCTAGGCTTTACTACTGACGCCACTCCTCTTGGAATTGACCCCATCTCTCACCACACACTCTTATGTACTTGTGTATTACAACGCAATCTCACAATGAAAGCTCAAATACAAAGGGTTTGTTCTCTAATACAATGTGAAATTAAGATCACTCTCAATGTTACAACCCGACAACCCAATAATATACAATATGTGAAAATACTTAAGCTCAAGGTGTGTGTGTGTAACCAATGAGTGTAAATAAAATCAAAACTCAAATTAATCTAGCAAGTAAAAATTATAACAATTAAAATATAAACAAGCTAGATAATGAGTTTAATAACAAACAAACTTACCAAAACTTGTTTTAAACTTTTCTTCAATTTTTTCAGAAGTTTTTGGGTGAGGGGTATATATATAGGATCACAAACCAAAGCCCAAAAACCAAGAAAATTTCACAAAATAACAAAATCTGAAAAACTAGTCGTTATTTCAACAGTCATCAGTTCGGTTGACTGTTCGCGGGAAAAATCGTGTCTTTCTTCATTGACTCCATTGCACTCTTAAATAACAACTTTTTGAGTTACAAAAATCCGGTCTTTTTATAAGATCCGGTTACAATGAAAATCAAAGAAAAAGAAAAAGAAAGATTATAACTTTTTATCATTGTTTGTCGAACAAATCACGAGCTCCTGTTTTGCGGTCGCTCGCTTTGTGGGTTCTTCGCCTGTGCCGGGGTTTATCCGTGGACCATCGTGCGATCTAGATCCGGTCGGATCTACGCAGTACGATGGGTATTATTTCACGAAGGAAATAATAGCCGGGGGGATTGGTTCACCAAGGAAACAATCGCCCAAATCTCGGGATCAAAGGCCAAGCTTTGATCCGGAGTGTGCCTGCGTAGATCTGAGATCCGGTCCTCTCGAACTCTTGCCTTATTTGGCGTTGACGATCGCCGAGCACCAGATCTGGATGAGCAAGTCCTCGAAGTCCTAAAGTTTGAATCTTTTTTAGATCTGAGTCTTCACTCCAGCAGGGCTTCGCCTCCAAAAAATCCAACCTTTGAACAAATGAACCAAGCCCCCTATTTATAGGCCATCTCTTCTGAGTTCGAGTCCGAAACCGATCTTGATTCGATCGTGGTTCGTCCGAGTATGCTCTTGGTTGGATGACTCGTTGACTCTTCGAACCGTTAGCTTGATTCCGCACGTGAGTGGATTTATTCCGTTGTTTGCGTGCGGTTCATTAGCTTCGTAGCCACGTTAATCCGCTTTATCGCGTATCGCTTGGCTTCGGCGTTGTGGACTAACAATCGTGTCTGCATACGTCGTCCGATGGTCGGTTCGTCGATTCGGCGTTGTCGAGCTGTGTTAAGGGACCTATAGGCAGTTTTATACGCCTACATATACCTCCTCCAAAGTATTTCAGCCTCGTTCTTTTATAGAAGAGGCTGGAATACTTTGGATATGATTGTCCCATCCTTCGGGATGTTTGGAGTGACTTCTATTCTTGATTCCTTCAATCCTTCAGGCTATTCGGTGCTTTGTCGAACGTCTGTAAGGTTCCGGTGCTGTATTTATTGTCTGACCGTTGTTGGAATTTCGAATTTGAAGACGATTCCTAATTTTCTGATTTTTAGCTCGCGCTTGTTGGTTCAACATGTTGGCGTTGAGTTCTCATTTACGACGCGTTGTCCGGCGTGGTATTGTTGAGTTATCCTTAAGAATATTTTTAGGAAAAATATTCTCCAGGAACTTCTCAACCAAAAATATAGGGAATAGTTTATACTCTTATACCTTATTGGAGTATTAAGAAGCAGTTTATACTCGTATACTTTTCGGAGTATTGATTCTTTCATTGCAACGCATTGATCGGCGTTGACCTAGGGTTACGCGTTGACCGGCGTTGACCCTAGGGTTTCGAATGTCGTACGTTGACTGTTTGGTTGCAACGCGTTGACTGGCGTTGACCTAGGGTTACGCGTTGTCCGGCGTTAACCTTAGGGTTTTGAACGTCGTACGTTGACTATTTGATTGCAACGCGTTGACTGGCGTCAACCTAGGGTTACGCGTTGTCCGGCGTTGACCCTAGGGTTTCGAATGTCGTTGGATGCTCAAGTCACGAGACCAACTAATGAAGCTGATGCGTCAGTGACTCTCGTATTTATAGGATTTTTGGCAAACCCTCAGCCATCAACGGGTTTGATGAGCCTTTACCGACCACCGTTTGAGTCGGGCTAGCATGCGGATTATCTAAATCCGTTCCGCATGTGACGTTGTGCTAAGAGAGTTAACGCTCTTAGTGCTACGATATTGAATACGTAGACTTCGTCTTTCTCACGGGAATAGACTACCCGGCGACGCGTGTTAGGCGTTGACTTTAGGATTTTTGGCTAATCCCCAGCCTTCAACGGATTTGATTAGCCTTTACCGACTACCGTTTGAGTCGGGCTAGCATGCGGATTGTCTAAATCCGTTCCGCATGTAACGTTGTGCTAAGAGAGTGAATTCTCTGAGACTTTGTGCTATGATATTGAATACATAGACTTCGCCATTGTTACGGGAATAGGCTACCCGGCAACGTGTATTAGACGTTGACTTATCCCTACTTAGGCTTCGGGATGAGATACCCCAGAATCGAACTCTGGTGTCTTTTTCAATCGGTAAAAGACTAAACCGGCAACGCGTGTTAGGCGTTGACTTATCCCTACTTAGGATTCAGAATAAAATTCCCTGTACCTGTGAGGCACATATTTTGGGAGTTGAAAAAGGTGGTGTCTTCTCTTGGGGCAAAGACGAACCCGAAATGGGAGAGGAAGAATTTTATATTCTATCTCCTGACACTGAAGAAGAAGAATTTTATATTCTATCTTCAGCTGGAAAGGAGACTCGAGGTGGGATCTCCACCCCCAGAATCCGGAACGATGAAACTAGGAGTGGGACCTCCACTCCGAGAATCGAAAACTTCGGATGATCTTAACTGTCAGAAGGTTTGATTACCGAACTAAAGGTGAATTTCTCGTTTATCGAGAGTGAATTATGGTTTTGACCCTAACTGTAGGAAGGTTTGGCCAAATGGGAGTTTGAGGTGACCCTAACTGTAGGAAGGTTTGATCACTTGGTTTGAAAGTGGATATCTCATTCATTAGAGGAATCGAGAGGGGATTTTGACTGTGGTCCTAACTGTAGGAAGGTTTGACCAATCGGGAGATTTGAG
>NC_033794.1:10504684-10535789 GCF_001876935.1 Asparagus officinalis | reverse complement strand
AGGTGGCTCGGCTTTGGCCGAGCCACCTAGAGGTGGCTCGGTTTCGGCCGAGCCCCCCCCCCTAGGCGTGGTTTTCCATCGTTTTCGGTTTTGTCCGTGATCCGGTTCTGTGGTTGATTTATCCGGACTTGATTTGTTGATCTGATTTGGCAGTTAATCCACTTCTGAGTTCGAGTCCAAAACTGATCTTGATTCGATCGTGATTCGTCCGAGTCTCCCCTTTGATGGATGACTCGTTGACTCTTCAACCCGTTAGCTTGATTCCGCACGTGAGTGGATTTATTCTGTTGTTTGCGTGCGGTTCATTAGCTTCGTAGCCTCGTTAATCCGCTTTATCGTGTATCGCTTGGCTTCGGCGTTGTGGACTAACAATCGTGTCTGCATACGTTGCCCGATGGTCGGTTCGTCGAATCGGCGTTGTCGAGCTGTGTTAAGGGACCTATAGGCAGTTTTATACGCCTACATTGACCGGAAGACACTGGTCGGTCGACCGGATGACACTGGTCGGTCGACCTATCACGTCTCGCTTCCCAAAATACCTGGAAACAAAACATGAACAAGCCCGTGACGTATTAGATTAAGGAGAATAAATAAAAATAAACATTTTTCCTTAACCTAATACGCTAAGCGTCAAGAAATAAATACAAAAGCACAGGTCCCTGATCACTATAGCGAGAATATAATGAACAACACAGAATAAAATTATACATATCACAAATGAATATCATCCAAGACATAATATTAGGGTCAACATGCCCTTATACAAAATTGAACAACTGAAAACTGAAGAAATATGAAATACATCGATCAAGCAAGAATGGAAAGAACAATAAAAGTAAACTGGAACCATCAAAGAATATGCTTCGACTCCTTCTCCTGCTCCATCTGCAAGGCACTCCTGCTGAGAATCCTCCGGCTCCTGTATGATTCCGAACTGAGGATGTCCATCTCCTAAATCTGACATACACCAGAGAAAACATGTATATGTCAGCGTACATGGCACACGGCAAGATCCCACAAAAGAAAAGAACGAACGAAAACCAAATGCAAAAAACGATACAACAAAAGAAACGTGTAACTGGAAATCCAACAAAATCAATCAAGTAACAAGTCGATCATGTAGCTAGCGATCAGAATAAGCATCCAAGTAATGATGTCATACAACTAGATGTGATTAATACTTAAAAATCTACAACAAGAGATGTAGTACGTCGAGCGAAATAATCCAAACAAGGGAACCATCATGTATATACCATATGTCTCAATTATAGATAATTAAATATTAATCCCAATCTAGGTATGAAAGGAAATATAACTGGTCCGTATCTCACAAGAATCTATAATCGTCTAAATAACAAGTCACGTAACTAGCCATCCTATAATAGGTCATTGGTACACATCCCACACAGAATCAACGTTACTATTGTTGGATAACTGGTTGTTCACAAACCTCACTGGTACGAGCCTGAAAATAATCAACAATCACAATGTCACTGCCCCTCAGACCCACCCCAGTGACTATACAAACTTCACCGGCGCGAGCCTGGAAAATAAACACAATACCACATATCACAGCTCCTCAGACCCACCCCGGTGACTACACAAACTTCACCAGCGTGAGCCCGGAATATACATCAACAATCCTAACCGCTCACATGGACCAAGACTTCAGACCCCCCCCGGTGACTACACAAACTTCACCGGCGCGAGCCTGGAAAATAAACACAATACCACATATCACAGCTCCTCAGACCCACCCCGGTGACTACACAAACTTCACCAGCGTGAGCCCGGAATATACATCAACAATCCTAACCGCTCACATGGACCAAGACTTCTCACCTCAATTCTCGTAATTCCAGGTTAACTACACACGATGTTCTAGATCCTAACTGTGTCATACAGGTCACTATAGTCATGTACTTCTCATGATTCTCAACATGGGAAAAATAAATACAATTACGCTAAGTGTCAATGTCATGAAATGTGAAAAGGGGTCGTGATCACATGTAAGAAATATACGAGAGTAAAGCTACTATTAACAATGCAAGATGAAACTACCATTAACAGATATTTTGCACACGAAAATCGAAATCTCGGTTATTAATTCCAAGAATAATTTCCTTTAAAATCATCTCTCATTATAAAATTTTTAAAATAATCTTCTTAAAATATATTTTATTATTATTTATGAACAGTAATATTTTTTAATTTTATAAATAATTTCTATGATATTTTATAAAATAATCTAAAATACTATTTTTCTCAAAATAAAATTCTTTTAATCATAACAATTATTCAAAAATACTCCTTATCCAAAATAAATTATTTTCTCGAAATAATTCCTTTTAAAATATTTTTCTCATTATAAATAATTCTAAAAATACTCTATAAATATATTCTTCCTTTCAAACAACACGAAATTAATCATAAACTATTTTTCTTGATATACTTATTCATCTTTTATAACATCGTTTCATATAATATATTCACCGCAATATTATCAACAATCACACAATTAATATCATATGAGCACAAACTAATCTATGCATATACATAAGAAATTCATAAGAGATAAAAAATTTAGTTAACGAGACAACGAGCAAGAGAGACCTTACCTCGGGTACGTCGAACAAATCGACGTTGGCGGTGAGGGTCGGATCGGACGCGGTGGAGCGCGGCGTCAGAAGGAACTTCGACGAGATGTCAGAAAGACGGCAGCGGCATTTGGGGACGGGCTGTCCCAACGGGCACGGCTGCATCGTGTTGGGTGACGATGCGGGGCAGAGTGGCGGAGGCCTATGGGTTCATGAGCTTTCTTGAACATCGTGAGTAGGAGGCTGGCCCTGCGTAGGGGAGGCTGAGGCTGGTGATTCGAGAGCCCGCAGTGGCTTGAGTTCAAGGAGGGAAGCAACGGCTCGCGAGGCTGCGGCTGGCAGGAGGAGAAGGCCTGCGAAGCGGGGTGGGTCGAAGGAAGGAGATGAGAGCTCGGCCCGTGAGCAGGGAGAAGGGCGACGTGGCGAGCGGATCGAGCTGGTTGGGCAGGAGGCAGAGTGGGGAGATGTGGTGGTGGTGGTGGCTCTGGGGCGTGAGCCTGGGGGGAGAAAGGCTCAGGGGACGCGCAGCCTGCGAGGGTGGACGTGGGTGACGGGGCGCGCGGATCCTGTTGGAGTCAACGGGTCTTGATGGTGGGCAGCCGGCGGAGGGAGATGGTTGGCGGTGATGGGTTTTGAGGAGAGAGAGAAGAGGTTGAAGACGGAGAGAGAGAGGGTGGCGGCGGATCTGGGATCTGGCGGTGTTTTCGGTGAAGAAACAAAGAAGAGAGGCAAACAATTAAACATTACTTATATATTATATATTAATATATATATTTATATATATATATTTATATATATAATATATAGATATATATAATATATTATATATATATATTATATATACTATATATATATATATATATAGATATATAGATATAATATAGTATAGCATAGTCGGTTTTCAAAAAATAATCTAAAAATAAAAATAATTATAAATTAAATTAAATAATTATATGAAAATTATCTACACATTAAAATGTACCAGTTGTAGTAATATAACCGATAATACACAACAATAGAAATAATACAAGAAACTATACAATTAAACAAGAATAATTAATAAAAAATATAATTACTTATATTTAAAATTGAATAGTTATAGAATAATTATCCACATAATAAAACGTACTAGTTATACTAATACGACGGATACTATGCAACATAAGAAATATTACAACAAATTGTACAAAATAATATGAAATAATAATACAACATATTATATGAAAATATACGTAATAATAATAATAATAATATTACCTATTATTCAAAATGATACGTAATAGTATCGGTAACACAACGGATAAATTCTAAAAATTTTTACTGCATTAAATAAATTTATAAATATTAAAATCATTTAAATAAATATAAAACTTAGACTTTAAATCATAGAAAATTGTAAAAATTTGAGAAAAATATAAATACTCTTTTAAAAATCATAATTAAATATTTTAAAATATTAAAAAAATTATTTTAACTAGTATCAAAATTCATGGTCCTTACACGACCGAAGGGTGTCCATCGGTCGACCGAAAAAAAGTTGTCGGTCGACTGAGGAACCCTAAGAAACAAAGCTGAAAAAACTGATTCTGGTTGATCGACCGGCAGGCTTGTTCGGTCGACCGAAAACTAGCATATAGGATTTCCAGAAACTAAATTGTAGAAATTTGATTTTTAAACACCATTTAAAAATATCAAATAAATTCCAAAAAAATGTATAACTCTGGAAAATTTTTATAAACATGAAAATAAACATGTTACAAAAAGAATTTTTCAAATTGCACTTCCCAATTGTGAAAATTCATTATTTTGCAAAATCGGTCAAAATACAAAATCTCAAAAACACATGGTTTTGACAAAATGATTTCAAACAAGTTTCAAACTTCTTTTAAATGGATTAATAGACTTTATAAAAGATATATACCAATATTGTCAAGTCTATAATCCTTAAACACAATATTCTCCAAAACAAAGATGATAAATAAGAAACGAGTGAAAGCAAACAAAAGGACCCAACAACGAGTATGTATGTATATACATATAACTGTTTGTTTCATATTTATATGAATAAAGTTGAAGGCTATAAAATGAAAAGGTGTATATGTAAAAAAGTTGAGCTTTGAGTATTAACACGTAAAGTACACAACTAAACTAGAAATAATATACTCAAGCTAAAAGTCTTCATTTGAGCTTGATGTTGAATGATTCTCAGCTTGGTAGGGGATGAAGCACGATTTCGTATTTGACTTGAATTGCGACAGCTTCACTCTAATTTTCTTTCATCCTCCAATGGACATGATCATGTAGGCACAAGCCCATCCAACCTCCATCGGAGGATTCTTGTGTAGAATACCTAACAATCAAATATAAATATTCAATAAATATTGTTAGGAATTATTTATTAATCATCAAAACTAGATTAGATAGTAAACTCATAAACATGAGACCTAACACATCACTCTCTCCATAAACCCAATAGCTTCATCTATCTTTCCACATTTCCTCAAGCTCTCCATTAATGAGCTACAAGTCACAACGGCTCTATCCTCATTCTTATAGTTGCATAAAGCTCTGACTAACATGAAACAGTTTAACCCGTCACGCACCTCTCTTTTCGCTAAGAAACCCATCAAAATCTCACACATTTCTAAAGCTCTCCCTTCTCTAAAAAGCCCATTGATCAAAATCTTGCAAGCCACCACCGAAAATGATTCGAGCTACTGATCAAGATGTTAAAAGTGTACAAATCGGGCTTGATCTATGTTTGGCGTAAAAATTGACTCCCGGAAAGGGATCGTTTGTATTAATAAGAATGACTTATTACAAACTAAGGACCAATAATTACAACAGAAGTAAAGAGAATGCTCTTCTTGTTTAACGTGGGTTCTTTGGTAATGATAGGACGTCTCCTTCGAATGCTTGTGTTGAGTTTGTTTCCCTTGGACGATCCAAACGAGGTTGTGGGCAAGCTTCAGTACGCAGTAGAATCTTGATTGGATGAGTTCGATCAACCGAGGCCAACCGAGTGCTTGTGCTTGTGGACCAAAGATGCCATGAATTCGGTCTTTTTGAATGACAAGAAGTCTGATCTCTAAAGAACAAGACTCCACCAATGGCGTGCCAGGAACAAGACGGATCTCAAGTCCAAGATGGACTTGGGATCTCTCAAATTCGCCCTCAAAGAGGTCAGGTCCTAAGATCCTTTCTCTATGGCTGCTCATGGCCTTTTATAGAGAGGAAGGAGGGTGTAACCACTCCATTAAATTATAGGAAGTGACCATCCCATACTGGGTATGGCCATGAGGAGAATCATGATAAATCCCTTAAATAGTGGGAAGTGATCATTCCCATATTGGGTATGGTCGTGAGGAGAATCATAGCCATTCACTTAGATCGTAGGAAGTGACCTCTCCCATGCCTCAAGTAGGTGGGCTTGGCAAGCTTGCGGGCGAGCTTGCCTTGTGCAGTCGAGCTTCAAGCATGCCGGTGAGTTCCAAGCGTGCAGGCGTCATGCAGGCGATCTTGCACTTGTTAGGCGAGCTTGGCTCATGTAGGTGAGCTTCAAGCTGTCAGGTGAGCTTGGTCTTTAGGCAAGCCTGGATCATGCAGGTGAGCTTGGTCTTTAGGCGAGCTTCAAATTGTCAGGCGAGCTTGGCTTTGTTGGACCCTAGAGGGGGGGTGATTAGGGTCAAGAGGCTCTAATATGCAATAAAAAAACAAACACAAGCAAACCACAAAACAGTAAAGTAATTAAAGTAAGAGAGATAGGGTTAGGAGTTCGTTATCCTTGACGCGCGATGTGTTAACGAGGTTCGGCCCTCTGGCCTACGTCCCCGCTCCCCACTATCGAGGAGAAATCTACTACACACCCGATTTGGAAGCCGAAACTTCGTCTACACAGCGATCCCACACGATCTCTCTCACTACACAGTTTGATCTCAACAGATCACACACCCTCACAGTTGATCTACACAAGATCTCACTCACATAGCAGAAGAAAAGATGCAAGACTCTCTCTTTACACAGCCCCTATAGCAAAGAGAAAAAGTACTGAAGCTGGGAAGTGAATCACACTTAAAAACAGAGAGAAAACACAGAAACCAGACTTTGAAAATTTTTCTCAGAAACAGCAGACTCTCTGGTTTTTGCAAACGTTAGGGCTAAGGAGGAAGAAGAAGACTGAGGTTTTTATAGAAGAGATTAAATCAATTTAAAACAAAACCCAATCTTCCCAAATAGGATAATAATCTCCTTTACAGACCCTTATCTCAGACTGTGCCAAACACAGTTAAGTGTAAGCGCAGTTTACTAGGCAAATGACCGTTTAAAAAAAACGCGGCTGACCGAAGAGAAATTCGGTCGCCCGAAGTAAACGTTCGGTCGACCGAAAAACTACGTCGGTCGACCGACCGAAAAAATGTGTGTGTGATTCCCAATAGCTTCAAGTAAAATCAGTAACTCTTTGCCTACATTCTAGCACTAGAGAGAAAATAACAAACTAGCTAATATCCTCACATAGAATAAAGTTCTTGAGTCTTGATATAGCTTTAATTTTGATGAAGCTTCTATATGAATTTGTTGTTCTTGAGATAACATTGCTTCATCATTATGCCTCCACCTCCTTTGGATATCATCGTTGTAGCATATATTCCATCCATCCTCCATTAATGGCACTAACGAGCTTGATAAAAGAATTTACTACATTTGCACTCAATAAGTCATTAGTACCGATAATGGTGGTTGTAAAACATCATCACAACATAAGGGCTAACAGGCTTATGCAGGCGAGCTTATAGCTGTCAGGCGAGCTTAGCCTTCAAGCGAGCTTGGTAGGCGAGGCTGTGTAGGTGAGCCAGCCTCATTCAGGCTAGCTTAAAGCTTCAAGCCTTCAGGCGAGCTTGCTCTTCAGGTGAGCTAAACTCCTTTGCAGGCACGCTTGCTCTTCAGGCGAGCTCCAGAATATACTACGAAGAACATGTCATAACTTTCAAACTGTAAGTCAGAATTAGACGAATTATATATAAAAATCGACTATATCGACGAGGCGGGGCAGACCAAACCAACTAAAATATGGTTTTCCACCATCTGTTTTTCCAAATTCCCTCTGGTTTGAGAGATATCAACGTTTTTTGTCTGTTTTGTGAAGTCAAGCATTCAGACAAAATTGAGTTTCAGGTGGGTCTAACTTCGCCTAGGTTGGCTTGACTTCACTCAGATGGACTATTGAGCTCTTTTGCTTGTTTCAAGTTGTTGTGCAGGGATAAATACAATTTTTATTATCTACAATCTGATCTTGGATCATGACGTGGTACCATTATAGAGCTTGTTGGTGTTAGTTGTGTTTAACGAAGGCGGAGATAAGGAGGATGTAGAGGGAGGGGCAGGTCGAGAGTCAAGGGAGGATTTGAAGAGGTTGAAGGTCTGAGAGGAGTCAGAGAGGTGAGAGGAGCGAAGGAGGGAGGAGAGTGAGAGGTGGAGGAGGAGGAGGAAGGAGATTGAGGGGTTAAGGTTTAGGATTGGAGCTGATTTATGACGCTGAAAGTCATGCTGGCAACCACGTACGCACCACGTAAGGCATCACGTGAGAAATTTTGCCGGAAGCTTGGGTCCGGCCAAATTTGAGGCTCGTTTGTCGTCAGAGAAAAAATAATATACTAATATGTTGCCGGAAAAAAAAATATATATATCAAATTGTCACTAAGAGTAAATAAAATATATCAATTTGGTATTTTTTTTTCTACAAACTTAGTAACAAGTTAAATAGAAAATTTTAAAGTAAATTTGCAGAGCGAAAAAAACAAGCTTTTGAGGGAGAATCAAAACATACAATTTTGAGACCTTGTTGTTCATGCATTACAATGCCAATCTTGCTTGGCGGTTATCTTCCCTTCCTTGTCAACTCCATCCTTGTCTTCATCTCCATCACATTCTGCTCCTCTTGCACTGTGTTTGGGAGTTTATTAGAGAGGGAAGGGAAGATAAAACAGGAAAAGGCCAAGGCAGAGGAAGACAATGAAACTGTAATATTCTTGTTTGCGATGATTATCACATAACGAGAAAGATTCCTTCAAAAATATCAAAAAACTCCCTTAACTTAGGACAATCATATAACCCTTATAACTTTTCAAAATATCAAAACATTGCTATTATATTTAGGGATTATAAGAAACTCCAATTCACTTTTAAGATTGTTTTAGGAAACCCCCTCTAAAAATGTGAACCACAATTTTTACTGGTAAAAATATACTCATATGTGATTTTACCCATCTCATGTGAAACTTATAGTCAGCGCTATTAAGAGAGTTTTCTGATAAAAAGTTAAAGTTAAAAGGACTTTTATGATAACCCCTAAAGTTAAAGGTTTTTTAAATTTTGAAATTCATGGATTTTCTACAACTTAACCTTAAATTATTTTCCCTCTGACAAAAGCAATATCATAAGATATAAGAACTAGGTAAAGTAATAGTAATTTTAATGATTTTGAGAGACTAATTTCCAAATACTAAAGAGACTAATGTCAAACAAAGCCTTATTTTAAAAAAAATCTCTTTTCGGTCAAAGAAAGTAACAATTGCAATCTCGCTTGGTGATTCGCAAGAGCACAGAGAGATGTACTAACATTGAAATATTTTTAGTGAACGTTTAAGGCACCAGCTTTTTTCTACAGGATGCATGCATGACATAGAATGTGGAGGAAATTTAATTGAAATATTGTTGTCCTAATTAACATTACTAAATTAGTAATGCTCTTTACTTTTGAATAATGAAGTCTCCTAATTTTCTATTATTTAGTTGGATAACATTATGGGAAAAATGTGTCAATGCCCCAAAAAAAGAAAGCTCTTGTGTCCCAACCCCTTGAAAATTTTCCCATGTGTTTTAACCCCAAAAGACTCAAGAAATTGTGATGTAGCACTTTTTCACTCTCTTCCAAAAAGTAACCCAAAAAGTTCCGAAAATACCCCCTTCTCCTTTTCTTCTTCTTCTTCTTCTTCTTCTTCTCTGTGTCTTTCTCCTCCTCCTCTCCCGTAACTGCTCATTTTTTCTCTTCTTCTCTTCTCCTCCTCTCCTCTAACCCTACATTCCCCCAAAAACTATACCCCATAATCCTTCCCCTAAAAACTAATGCGCACTCTGTCTCCCCTCTCTCTTCTCTCACTCAGACTCCTGTAAGCTCAAGAGAACAAAAAAAAAACCCTAAATTTGAACTCAGTCCTCCATAAGATCCCTCAAAAGTTTGTTTAAAAAATTGAAAAATGGCTGAAAATCAATTTGGAGAAGAGTGAAGGAGACGACACACACTTCGAAGTTGTTCATCGTCAGCGTTCCTCGGATCCGACGACAAATGAGGCTCTTTGAGAATCGTCTGCCTCCTCCTCTGCATCGTTATACCCCACCGTCGGTTCTTCTTCTCCTATGTTTGTCTCATCTGAGGATGAGGACAGTAACGAGGCAATGGTGGCCCTGTTGTGCATCAAAAGCGGATCAAATTTTATCCATCAAGACTCTTACATTTGTGACTTAACTTGCATGGTGTCGTTAGGCGAGAAAGCTATGTTGTCAATGCTAAGTTCTATAGCAAGCTTTTTTGAACTAAAATTTGATGTGTTCGAAAGACTGAAAGTCCCTCAAGATGATTTATCATTGATAAATAAATCTGAGAGACACCCGAATCTGAGTATTTTTGTTGATAGTGAAGATGATTTGAAGTACACGGTATAACATAATCGAAATAGTGGTTGTATGGAGATTCATATGCAAGTTGTTTTTAATATAAAGGGTTCTAGTTTTTGGAAGAAATTAGAAAGTTCTAACTAAAATGTAAGTAATTAATAAACTCTTTTTAAAAATTAGTTCTGTGTGATGTTCGTTTTGTGATTTCAGATTCCACAGCATAGATGAATCGTAAATATTAACTTTAACGGTTACATGTTAACTCTTCGTGTCATGTGTTAAGTATCATAGCTATCTGTTAACTTTTTACCAGAACATGTTAACTTTTAGGGTTTTCTTTTGACTATCATAGTTATATGTCGCCTTTTAACTGAACGTGTTAACTTTGCTCCTAGTCTGTTAACTTTTCCTACTGAATGTTAACTTTCAATGCTTTATGTTAACTTTTACCCAAACCTATTAACTTTCATTTCTTTATCTTCGTAGAAGCGTTTAAAAAAAACTATGACCAAGTCTTTTATCTCATCCCAGATTATGAGAATCGAAGTGTGTCAAGAGATAAAGTCAAGATATTACCATCAATTACTACTAAAAGAAAGGGAAGAAATAGAGCTAGACATATAAACAACACAATAATTTTAAACGTCCACTGGAATGTTCTCGATGCAAAGCTGAAGGTCACAGTCAAGCTAATTGTAACGAACCAATTGGTGATTAGTATGAATTGCTTATTAGTAGAATACTTTTGGTAGAGAAATATAGGTTGTTAAGACTTTTATAGCACATTATAGAAGATTTTTGTAATCTCTAAGATTGTAAGTCAAATAATATCGTGTATTTAAGTAATATCAGTTGTAAGAATCTAAGAATTTTAATATAATGTACTTGTTTAGCTGAAGTTGTCTATTTGTGTTGCCTATTAACTATCTCAGTATCATGTTAACTTTTAGCTTACACGGTTAATTTTTAGGCTTACATGTTAACTTCACATAAATCTGTTAACTTTGAGCATTACCTGTTAATTATATATGATATTAACGACAAACGTAAGAGTCTAGTGGTGAGAAAAACCTTCAACGTATGATGCATTTGGGCTGCTATGAATTTGCGAGATGCCTGTGATCGTCCTGACAAGTTACTATGTTGTCCAAAACTATGTTCATTCATAAACTTCTTAGTTTCAATTCTTTTTTATTTTTAACAGGAGAGGCAAATAGCATCTAAGGGCATTCATTTGTTTTCTTATATCGACCTTAAACTCGGATACCATTGGGTCTATTCTTTGCAAATTCATAATCAAAATTTTTTGCTATAGAATAATATTACAAAGCTAGGCTCAATTCATTTATATTTTTAAATGGTTGACCCCTTTCAGTTAATGTTATGTGTCACCATTAAGGAATGATGGAAGTGTTGTTGAGAACATCATCTCATTTCATTACATTCTCACTAGACGAGCAATTATTTGGGATCCTCTCTGAGTTAGAAGTATTTCCTGGAGGAGTATGACTATATTCTTCATTCAAAGAGGTATCACTGCTGCACAAATTAATAAACCAATCAGATTTTAAAGTCAACTATAATATTATCTTCTGATATTTTAAATTAACAGCTTCATGTTTAAGTTAACAGTGTGAGCGTTAACAAACTAAGAGGAAAGTTAACATGTTTGGGTGAAAGTTAACATAAAACAGTGAAAGCTAACATGCAGTAAGAAAAGTTAACAGACTAAGAAGAAAGCTAACATGTTCAGTTAAAAGTTAACATATAACTATGATAGTCAATAGATAACCCTAAAAGTTAATATGTTCTGGTAAAAGTTAACAGATACTATGATACTTAACACACGACAGGAGGAGTTAACATGTAACCATTAATTTATGATTCGTCTATGCTATGAAACATGAAATCACAAAACTTATATCACACAAAGATCAATTTTAAAAAAAGTTTATTGATTACTTACATTTCAGTTAGAACTTTCTAATTTTTTTTCTAAAAATAGAACCCTCTATATTGACAACAGCTTGCATATGAATCTCTATACAACCACTATTTTGATTATGCTCCATCGTGCACTTCAAATCATCTTCACTATCAACAAAAATACTCAGATTCAGATGCTTCTCATATTTATAATATTTATACATCAATGATAAATCATCTTGAGATAATTTCAGTCTTTCGAACACATCAAATTTTAGTTCAAAAAAACTTGTTATAGAGCGTAGCATTGAGAACGTAACCTTCTCACCTAACGACACATGCAAGTCAAGTCACAAACGTAAGAGTCTTGGTGGATAAAATCCGGTCCGCTTTTCATGCACAATAGGGCCACTGTTGCCTCGTTATTGTCCTCATCCTCAAATGAGGCGGACGTCGGAAGAAGAATCGACGGCGGGGGATAACGATGCAGAGGAGGCGGATGATTCTCAAAGAGACTCCTTTGTCATCGGATTCGAGAGATGCCGACGATGAATAACTTTAAAGTGGGTGTCGTCTCCTTCACCCTTCTCCAAATTCGGTCATTTTTCACCTTTTTAAACAAACTTTTGAGGGATCTTATGGAGGGTTGAGTTCAAATATAGGGTTTTTTCGGGTTCTCTTGAGCTTACAGGAGTCTGAGCAAGAGAATAGAGAGGGGGGATAGAGAGCACGTCAGTTTTTGAGGGAAGGGTTGAGGGGTATAGTTTTTGGGGGAATGTATGGTTAGGGGAGAGGAGGAGAGAAGAAGAAGAGAAATGATCAATTAGAAGAGAGGAGGAGAAAGACACAAGGAAGAAAAAAAGGGGAAGGGGTATTTTCAAAACTTTTTAGAGTTATTTTTTGGGAGAGAGTGAAAAAGGCTAGATCACAATTTCTTAGGTGTTTCAGAGTTAAAGCACGTGGGGAAAACTTCAAGGGTTGTGTCACAGGAGCTTTTTTTGGGGGCCTTTGACACATTTTTCTCTGACATTATTTACCAATAAAAATAATAATTGGGGACCTTCGTTTACGACGGTTCCTCTGGATTCCCTAGGTCCCCGCGCACCACTCTCCCCTCTCTCACGAGTCACCAAGCAAGACGACTGCCTCGGTGTTAGTTTAATAAGAGATAAAGGTAATTAAAAAAAAGGAAAAGGAAAAGATTTAATTGTTAACAGAGAGACGAAGGAGATGGCCATGGAGTTTGAAGGAAACCCATCAGCGATGGGTTATCGCATGCCTGCAGAGTGGCAGCCCCATCAGCAGTGTTGGATGGGTTGGCCTGTATGTTCCCTATTTCCCCTCGCTTTTCCCTTTTTTGGGGGAAAAAATCACTTCTTTGAATTGGCTTTCTTTCAAAATTTCATATTTTGTATGTCTGAGTTGTCTTTTTTAATAATAATTCTACTCTGATGTTGGGATTGTTTTGTGTTTTCATGTTTCTGGCCTTAAATTTTGGTGGCAGGAACTGTCCTTTTGTTTACGTGATGGTTTAAGTACCAAAATGAATCTTTGTTTTTTTGAAAAACCCATATTTTTATACTTGTTTGTTTGATAAATTAAACTGGCTTGCAATTTCTGTAAATATCTACAGAATTAGGCCAAAAAACGAGGTCAATACATTGTCAATTTGCATCTAAAATTGGATTCGCAGGAACGCCCGGATAATTGGAGAGAGAATGCGCTCTTTGGTCAACGTGCATTTGTTGAAATAGCAACTGCAATTTCACAGTTTGAGCCTGTTACAGTTTGTGCGAGCGCTGCTCAGGTTAGAAGTTGGATTTAGGACAAATTTTTGAAAACAACCGTATTGCAAAATTAATGAGCAAAATCGACCTCCTCACAAAAAAAAAAAAACCCAGCAAAATCAACCCTTTTCATCTCATCTCGACTAAAGATGAAAAGGGTTAATTTTATTGTGGGTAATTTTTCGAACTACACGGGACTAGTAGTTCCCGTGTAGTTAAGACATGCTAATCCAAGATTAGCATGCCAAAACAAATGGACGGGACTTCGTGCCAAAGGCCACAACTCTCTGCTTAAAACTCGGGACTAGCATTCCCGAGTTTTAAACAGAGACTTTGCTTCTTTTCTAGGAAATGGATGGGACTACTAGTCCCGTCCATTTTCTGGGCAATAACCGAAATGCACGGGACTAGCAGTCCCGTGCATGTTCTTTGTGCAACAACCATGTTAATTTCTTGTACAAATGTAAATAACAACTCATATCACACCACAAACTAATCTACAATTCCAAAAACCATAAAGCACATCACAAACTCATTTACAAATCGAACAAATCACACCACAAACTCATTTACAAATCCAACAAATCACACCACAAACTCATTTACAAATCTAAAAACCATCTCACATCGATATAAAAACATAATATACTCATTCTCATCACACGACACAAATAACATACCAAAATAGGTTTGCAATGTATATAACAATAATGATTAGTTTACATACATCCAAGAACTCTTCTCCTCCTCCTCTGTCTTCGTCCTCCATCCCGAGCTTGGACAAGTTCGTCATCCTGTTGCGTTTGTGGTTGTGACGGTCACTCCATCGTGTGCATGTTGGAAAGGTACAGCTTCATCATCGTTTATGCGTCGTCCTCGGCTTTGTCGTGGTTGACGTGTGTATACGACATTGATACTGTCATGTTGCATGACCTCTTGTCCATCATGAAGATCTTCGTGAGTTTGCTATCGACTGATATATCGATACATGTTCCCGTGCTTCGGGATATGTACCTATGAGAGATAATTCAAAAAATCCAAAATAGGTAAATTACTTTAAAATTCAACTTATAGAAATCTAAATTTGAAATTTAATTCTATATTAAATGCTCGAGCCAATTCTATTCCATGATTTGCAATGGATTGAACATCATCTATTGCTGCTACCTGTAATTATTCCAAAAAACACCTTAATTGCATATTCTTCTTTATTAATTTTAGTAACTTTGTGCATTTCCTTCATCATTCTATCAAAATTACATGACTTAGATAGCATAAATATTTTTCTAGAACCTCCCTCATACATAGACATGCTATTCACTCCGACGCCGAGTCTCCCATTGAAGAAGCAAATAATGGGTATAGAGTTTGCCATCGAAACTGAAAATCAACGGTCCATCATATGCAAATAATCTATTATAACTGAAAATATTAATCTCAATTGAAAATCAAATTTAAAACCCTAATCTCAATTGACCAGCAAATAATGGTTAAAGTCTAACTTCTAAATTACATTATTCATCGTATTTCACAAAATAAAAACTAAAAATTTCCATATCAATCATCAAATTCACAAGAAAATAGCGAAATTTTTTACATTGATTGGAGTTTGATGTGGTCAGAGATGACTGTGGTCGCAAGCGGGTTGAAGGCGCCTGTTGTCACGAGCGCGGACGGAGGCTGGGGAGAGCGTGGTCGCGAGATCTATCGTGGGGTTGTGGGGGGGCGCGAGATCTATTTAAGGGGAGGAAAGAGGGGAGGGGGGTCGCGAGATGTGTTTGAGGGGAGGAAAGAGGCCGATGGGTCGGAGATTATGAAAGGAGGAAAGAGGGGGAGGGACTGCGAGATCTGAGGGAGGAAAGAGGGGAGGGACTGCGCGAAGATTTAGGGGAGCGGGGAAAGAGAGGGGTTGCGAGATTTGGGTGGGGGGGGGAAGACGACTCGGGGAGTTGCGGGATCTGTTTGAGGTCGGAGGGAGGGGTCACGTGCGGGCTGAGGTAATATACTCAAATGGACGGGACTACTAGTCTCATCCATTTGGTTTGGCATGCTAATCCTTGATTAGCATGCTCGAAAAATTACACGCAGCAAAATCAACCCTTTTCATCTAAGTTGAGATGAAAAGGGTCGTTTTTGCTGTTTTTTTGTGAAAAGGTCGATTTTGCTCATTAAATTTAAAAATGGGTTGTTTTTAAAATTTTGTCCTTTGATTTATTACAAGTGTTTATTGTTTAGTGGGTGGTACAATCTCAACTCTATAGTAGTTTGATTTTTTTCCCCTTCTTTTTTCCATGTGAAATTTAATGCTGAAGTATGAGACGGCGTGCAATTTATTGCAAAATAGAAAGAACATAAGAATTGTGGAGATGAGCATGAATGATGCTTGGTTTCGTGACTCTGGACCCACTGTAAGCTTATTTATCCTTACTCTGTCATTTGTTTACGGGCATTGAATTGTGACCCTATATCTGATAAATGCCTACAATAGTTTGTTGTCTGTGATAAGGAATCAATTCCCAAAGAACACCGGGTTGCGGGGATCACCTGGACTTTCAATTGCTGGGGAGGTATAAGATACATTTGCAATTAGTATTCTCTTTCTTTCTTCATTTAGTGATCATTGATTTTCTAGGCACCAAAGATTTTATGTTCTCATGTAGATGTTTTCTGTGACATACAGATGGAAATGTAACAATTGTATTCTAAGTACTGTGTCCTTTTTATGGATGTGCTCTTTATAGAAACTTCCCTTTTGAAGGGAAAACCCTTAGATTGTGGTGGAACACGGAGTAATCATTAAAATTACTACATGACTTGGCCCAGTAATTTTTGCAAAGAGTATGAAACTGAGAAACTTGTTTGTGATATGTTATATATAATATATAGCTTAATTAAGGAGCTCTTTGTCACGAAATTGTTATGCTGACCCTTATCCTTTTGTCTATACACATTTGACCTTTTTCTTTTCTTTATGCATTGCTGCTCCTTTTGAGTCCTTGTACTATTTGAATCCAGAGTGATCTTTCCATATCCATTAAGATATTTTTAAACCACAATTACCTCATATATTTTTCCATTCTTTTATCATCACTGATGTTTTGTCTATGGTCTTGATGCACTGCTTGTTCCCTATATAATGGTCTTGTTGCTCCTTCATTTCTTTCAATTGAACACATACACATTTCGTGCTTACTAATTGTTTCACACACTTGGCATGGATGGTTGTAGCAGTTGAACATTGCAGTAAAGTAAAATAAAATAAAATATTAATAGTTGGCTTTCAATAGTACTAATGTACTATTGGGCTGACTACTTTAGCTCACGTTTCAATGAGAATTTGTATACATCCAGAACATATGGTCTCTTTTTCTAATGTTTTGATTTTATTTATTGTATAAACTCGCTCGTTAGTTCACCTTCTTCTCGGATTCAATCAGTCTTAACTGAATATTTTTCTACGGTTTATCTCGGTTTAGGACCTGCGGAAGGCTGTTACAGTGATTGGAGTCTTGATCTTCTTGTTGGCAGAAAGGTTGGCGAAGTTTTTTTTCCATTCAGAATCAAGGTCACTTATTGTATTTGGTGATATATGCTTAATCTTATAGTCAATAATCTATCTATAACTTTTGTTTATAGATTTTGGGCTTGGAGAGGCTCCCTAGATTTCCGCATCAGATGGTTCTCGAGGGTGGAAGCATTCATGTAGATGGAGAAGGTATTTCTTAACGTATCAACTTTTTGTGCTCGAATCTTGAATCATTTTCATGTAGTTGTATCGATAGTAGGATCTAGAAAATCATAGCCCAGGAACCTGTTGTCATGGATTTTGGTTGAAGGAGGATGAAGAGGGGAACTTTTGTTGGTTCTTTTACATGGGTTTTGATTGAAGGAGAAAGAAGAAGAGAACGTAATGAAGATCTAACCTTGAACCATTAGAAATCTAGCGATAATTAACGTGGAGAGATAAAAACCATTATTCGTGCTTGTATAAGTTAACTGAGACTCTAGAACTATCATTATGCAACATTTTTAAGTTTTTGACATGCTTGAGTATACCATATGATTATCCACTCTGTTACCTGATACTTAAATACATGTATATCCAGCAGGTAATACGTGACACTTACACCATACGGTAATTATGTGGTACATACCTGATACTCGGGTACTCAGGTTCGTATCAAATATGAGTACGTGCTTTAGTCAAATAGTCGTGGAACCTATGTCCTGATGGTATCCAATAATGGGTGGTGGCACCCATTTGGCGTAAGATGAGCCTGCACATTTACCCAGCTCTCATATGGTCAGCTTGAAGATCAGCATACTGTAGTGTGCTCCTCTCATATGGACCGACTTTAATTTCAATATGAAGCATGTGAAGGATACATTAGTCTAGGATTCCTGATGACATTCTTTCCTTTTGCTGCTACTTAACCTGTTTTAATTGTTAAAGAACAGAGATAGGGGCTTTCTACTTGTTGCTGCACTATTGTGACTCCTTTTTTGTATTGTCTACAGGTACTTGCATCACAACTGAAGAATGCTTACTAAATCCAAATCGGAACCCTGATATGAGCAAGGAAGAAATAGAGAATGAACTGAAGATGTACCTTGGTGTCAGAAAAGTCATTTGGTTGCCTAGAGGACTCTATGGTAATAATTATATTCATTTCTTTAATATTTTCCTCCCTATGTCCTTGTGCCCAAATCCATCTTTTAATGACTAAATGGAACTCGGAAACTTGATAAAATCCTTTGATTGTTCTTTACAAAATTCAAAGCTTGGTCATCTTACAACTTCTTGATGTGTTGATTCTTCTTCCAAAAATTTCCTTTCAGTTAGCTTCTCTTTTACTCTGGATGACTTTTGCAACCGAGAGATTTGTCTCAAATTTAATTCTTTTATTTTTGTATTAGATTAGTCTGGAATGCTTTTGTATGTCCTCTTTAAGGTGTAACCCTTCTAGACTAATCTTTGTATTGGATGGAGTTCTTATTCACATTATGCTTATAGGTGATGACGATACCAATGGTCACATTGACAATTTGTGCTGTTTTGTTAAACCTGCTGTTGTTCTTTTGTCATGGACTGATGACAAAAAGGATCCTCAGTATGAGCGTTCAGTTGAGGCTTTGTCAGTTTTCTCAAGCGCAACTGATGCTAATGGACGGAAAATAGAAGTAATAAAGCTTCACGTGCCTGGTCCACTTTATATGACTGATGAAGAAGCTAATGGAATTCAAAATGTGGTCAGTATGTTTTAACCTTCAAGTTATTGAAGTATCTTGTGACTTAATTATTGAGTTCAACAACACCTTTTTTGATAAATATGCATTGTTGTTAGTAATTTGTATGATTTTATACTTGCTACATGTACTTCTCCAGAAATAAAGAAAACATAGCATCAGGGAAGCCTCTCTATCCAAGTTCATCATATGTTAGAGAATCCTCTACCGAAAATAACTACTTTTTTTGGTTTTCTTCAATGATAAATGAAATATACTTGTGTCCTAATCTAATCAGGAAAGGAGCAAAAGTTGTGTGCTCTGTGCCTTTCTGGCTATTAACAGAAGTGAGATCTCGTGTATGAAAGAATTCTTAGAACACTTTACGGTAGTCTGACAAATGCTAAATGCTCGTGTACTGAATAACTTGCATTCAAAATTTTGGATGTTGTATCAAGCACCCTACTGATAGAAACCTTGATCATTTTTTAAGACAAATCTTGATTGCTTGGCTAAGCTTTGAAGAAACAATGGAAGCCCCTGATTCGTCCCTTTGACATAAAGAGGGTTCTACTTCAAAGCACCAAACGCTGATGAGCATCTAACAGCAGAACTGAACTAATTATTTAATTTCGTTATTTGTTATTATAGTGGTGAATGCTTTACAATATAGCGGTTACTGAAATTATAATGTTCTGAAAACCTAGTGGCATATGAAATCAGCTGAAATGTTTTGCAACGTCTTATCTTCATTTCTCACTTAAACCACAGGACGAGACTGCAATACCAAGATTAGCAGGTGCAAGATTAGCTGCTTCTTATGTCAACTTTTACATAGCCAATGGAGGAATCATTGCACCAGCTTTTGGTGATGAGAAGTGGGATAAAGAGGCTTTTCATGTCCTCTCATCGGCATTTCCTGAACACAAGGTATGACAAATTTCGCTACAAACCAACTAAAATACATATCATCATTAAGCATCATTTACATGTTGGTGAATATAAATGATTCTTCCATGCCCATTAACATGTAAGTTCTCAGGTCATGCTAGGTGATGCTGCATTCACCATAATTACGGAGTTTAATTTGTTTTCTTGCTCAGGCTAACTTTTTTTTCCTTTGGGTTAACGAGCTAGATTTGCGCAAACTTTTTATAGCACGTATTGATTTCTATAAATTGGGTAATTTGTGTAGGTGGTAATGATTCAAACTGCAAGAGAGATATGTCTGGGAGGTGGAAATGTACACTGCATTACACAGCAACAGCCAGCTATTCCTACCATCAAAATGAACAATAAGGCCTAAGATGAATGAGTATTAATTAAAACTATGAACTATTGTTCTTGTTGTTATATGCTCATTGTACAATTATTCTTCTTGACCAAAATAAATTGACAACAAAATTGTATCTCGAAGAAAAGCTGAGACTGCGCTCATCCGTCTTTTGGTCAGTCCTGTGAAGTATTAACATCCTAAATTTTTGCTTCAATTTCACTTGTACTTTTAAGGGGTCCATAATGAAAGAAATTTGTGAACTAACAAAATTTTCTAGACCTCCTTGCTTGTCAATTGTCTTCTCTGACTTTTTTTAATTCATTTTGACTTACTGCGCTTTCAGTCTATTGCTGTTTTCTTCTCCATTTTCCTTTCAAGATTTTTAATGGTTTTCTGAGAACCGCGTTGATAGTCTCTAAGACATTAGATAAGCGTTAGTTTTATATTTTGAAATATCAAAGCGATAATTTTTCCGTAGTAGATACTGTGGCAAAAGATCAATAAACATAGCCAATAGCAGCAAAAGCAGCATCAATACCTTTTACTGATTTTATGCACGAATTTTGCATTTTTCCTAGTAAGTACTCCCCTACAGCCATAAAACACAAGACTGTGATAGGGTAGAACATTGTAGACAATGACTGCAGAAAATCAAATAACGTCCACTGGCGTTATGCAAAGGATTCAAGCGATGAAATTGTTGGAAACTCGGTTATCCCTAACAATGCAAAAGAGAAAAAAAATAAAACGATCTGCAAGCAACTTCGCTTGCTGCACATTTTTCAGGGCCTCAAGGCTCAAAATTTTGTCGTACAGCTTCAGAGATTTTGTTGCACCTTAAGAGATTCTCATTAGCATAAATATTACTTCTATTCTAAAAAGCTGAGAGGATAAAGTTACATCGCCATAATTTCGAAAGTTTGATGCGGCGGAACAAACATTAAGGTGATACTTCAGCAAACCCGAGTTCAAATCTCACGGGACACATTAAAAACAAATTTTAAGAAAAAGACATCATCGCACAAGTTCATATTTTGACCCATAAAGGCGATTAACCTACAAAGGCATGTTAGGATATAAAATTACAACCCTCAACCTTCACCGCAACTTCAATGTTGTGATGCAGTGGAAGGGCTTTAACAAAGACATTGCAACATGCAGATATCGTTCAATAAAACACCGGTAAATATGCAATCAGCACTACTCTAATTTCTTATGTCCAAATCTGCGTTCTAAAATTAATATACAAAAGTGCACTTGGAGCTCCGAACCAGTGAAGAGGACTCACAAATTCAAGGAATACAAGTGAAAATACATGCAGCTTCGTCAAATGTTGATGATGCTGAGTTTTGCGGTCGAGCTGCTTTCTGTGTAATCTGAGTTCTATGAGCCAGAAAACAATAAATATATGAGAATTAATGACGTTGATGACCAGAAAGAAGCGCCAGGTTGACGAGCATTTGGATATATCAATCTTCATGTTCATCTTCGCCCTCGGAATCTACATAGAGAGTAAAACATTCATAGGTTCAAAACTGAAAAGAAGAATGCTTTCACAAACATATGACACTTCAAACGAATGAAAATATCAAAAAGTTTCTTTCAGTGATACAGGTCCAAATCACAAAAGAAAATGCTTACGTTCAAAGAAATTATTAGACTGAAAGTTGTAGTTATAGAATGGAAGATATACTTTAATAAAGCAAAATGCAAAGCTGTGAACCGAAATCATGCTACTTGCTTAAATATTGTGCATTTCGAGCTCTTCGTTTTCATCCAAGGTGCACCCTAACAAAAAATAAAATTAACAGTAATAGCACATACCAGACCGGACATCATCACCAATTTTCCCTTTGGACTGAATTTGTTTAACAACCATCCGGTACATTAATACCCACCAATAGATATGGAGAACAAGCAATGAGAATAGAAGGGTATTGAACACATAATAGTATATGGGGCCTTCAAACTTGTGCTTCTCCTTGTCCAAAGTCAGTACAACTTCATAACTGCCAATACACAGGGAAAAGATACTTGGTGTTAAAATATTCATCCACAAAAGTTACTAAGCAGAATCTAAACTACAGAGACCTAACCTAAGAAAACTGCTTGGTGTTAAAATATTCATATACAAACCAGTAATATGCAATCAGCACTCCTCTAATTTCAAACTGTGAGATTTATACGGTATTTTTCTTAGCATGATCTAGCTATTCCAAATTCTTGGCAAGAAAGAAAGTAACACAAAAAAACTAAAATAAAGATCAGTTCCTGCATCCAGCCAACTATACTTACCTTGTACTTCGAAGTATCCACAACGGGAAGTACATGAGACGCAGTAATACCCATGAAGAAACAAAAAGAAGAAATGAGATAGTAGCAAGCAATTCGCAGCCACTGTACTTAGACATTTTCCCCACTTCTAAGAATACATCACTTGCATCATGAATTGCTAGAACTATTGAACCAACACGGGCAAACCTGTATAAAACCAAGAATGCCAAAGCATAAACACAAATGTTCTCTCAGTCAACAATTGCTAGTATTAGAAAATACAAGATAAATTAAAGGCAGTGTAGTATGATCAACAAGCATTGATTCTCACAGCGCATATGTACATAATTTTAATCCATAAAATTTACCCTTTCAGAAGATGTCCGAGCAGGACGAGTGGTTTCAGTAGCATTGTCGAGTTTGCATCAGTAATTTTTTCAGCAATGGAATCAATGGATTTGGTTTTGAAATTAATTACGCACACTGAAGGGAGATTACACATATCTCCCTCAGGTCTAGAATGCAGTTATCTCTGGTGTTTATAATCTAGGATCAAGTCCATTTAGGCTTTATTGCATAAGAAAACTCAAACAAAAACTTGACAACTTGTACATAATAAGTATAATTAGGCATGCATTAAGCATAAGGACAGTTTGGGGTTCCATGTTTTGATACTTGCATCTGAATTGTAACAGCTAAATAAATCATTTATGAGACTTGCATTTGAATTCTAACAGCTAATATAATCATTATGATCTATATCCATCTCCTTATTAATGACAAATCACAGATAGATATGGTATTTGAACCTACAAACTCCCAAGAAAGTGACCATGCTCCCATGTAGTGTAGTACCACTATAGCACAGTGGCAAGTCTGCTCTCATGCAACAAAATCACATTCCAATCAATTGGTGAAACGGTTTACTGATTCTTTAAAAAGACAATGAATAGATGATATTTACAATTGCCAGGATCACAGGTAATATTTGTAAATTGTAACTATACCCATGTAACATAATCAGAGATGATACTTGTAATTGTCATGAATGGATTATAGTTAAAATAATCATAGTGTTATAGCAGCCAAAGATGCATGGGAAATAGCCAAGTTTACTGACTGAATTAGTTTATCTGTGACCTTAGCAATTTGGTACCATTGGTTTTTATGAATACTGCAAAAGCTTCTCAACATGTGCCAAAGTTACGATCATAAAAATGAAAAAGATAATAATCAGACTATGAAAAGCTTCTTAACATGTACCAAATGCATGAATGCCTGTTGAAACATCACAGTATCTTCAGTGCACTATTTGAAATTCAATTTAGAAAGAAGTAGCTGTATAAACAACACTATGCATTTACATCTAACGTAATAGTGGCTGGACTGACTAGTGGGCAGCAGACAAGGGAGCCAAACACTAAATAAAGGGACAGGATCAGTGCACAGTCAAGGGAGCCAAACACTAAAATAAAGGGACAGGATCAGTGCAGTTTCACAAAAGTTATGAACTACCAGCATTTTCCTCCTTACTGTTCTCTATATGTTATTGCCTTTTTTTCCTTACTCCATTACCTTCAATGTTTACGAGTATAAAGTCCCAAAATGAACCTTATACCCGTCACATTAACCACTAATGATCTCAGAGTAATGATTCATTAAAAAAATGTTTATTCAGTTTCAACAAGTATTCATGAGTTAGAAAACTGAAACTGAAATCCTGTTAAAAGAATCAAACAAATAATATCTCAGAGGTGCAACCATAAAAATTATAGGATAGCTGACTGAAAATTGGGAGGATTTGAGCTTAAATAACTTCACTGTCCATTGGACAAACCTGAATATATATGACAGCACTATAAGCACAGCGGTTGCTACATGATGGGACATGGAGACTCCAAAGTCTGACCGTCGTGTTTCCCAGAACATCAAGGCAAATATGGAATATGTATAAAATCCAGCAGCATACATGTAAACAGCTTTAAGTTTCAATCTGAAGAGAATGTAAAAAGTTGATCAACAGATATATACGGATAACATCATAGAATAAGTTGACGTAAAACATGTACAGATTTCTATGAATGTGTACTTTATCTTTTGCTCAGGCCAGGCTTGTTCACCAGGTCCTACCCAAAAGTATCTCGTATTTGTGAACCATGCTTCACCATGCGTAACAGAGAAAGACAAAAACTCTGCTGATAGAAAATAAACAAACTTCCAAGCTGATTCCTTAAATTTGTTAATCTTCTTTCTCCTGTCTTCTACCTCACAATTAAGTTTTTCATGTCCCTTGCCAAGAATAAGCCTCCGTGCCACTTTCTACGAAAATAGTGATACACATAGTGAATAGGTGATGAAACGATGTCATCGACTTCTCCAAGGACAAAAATAATGAAATTCTACATATTTTATGCAATCATTAAACAAGCTTTAGAATTTGGAGAAGTAGAATTTAACTTGAATAAAGTAGATTGAATATTGGTCAAGGTGAAGGTACAATGATTTTCAGGCATTTAGATTATTTAGAAAGCTTTTGTACAATAAAAAAAATGAGGTAACAACTTTATTAACATTGAATCACATATATAATCAGTAAAATATATATAAAATTTATGGTTCAACTTATAGTAGTTAATTTCCTTAGCATGCAAGGTACCAAAAACAGATGTTAATATAAGTTAGTGTGCGCTACTTTGATCCTACATAAGTTGCAATCTATCACACAGAGCAAGAAAGTTATGTGTGACTCAAATATCGATCTCGGTGTTTCTTTGACTTGGTCTTTGATCCAGAGCTCACTGGTTATATTTGCTTAAAAATTGAATTACCAGTTGTTAGATAAGAAAAGTTTTCTTATAACTAGGGAAATTTAGTTGGATGAGAATTGCAAAGGCTAAGAGTAATATTCTTACCATGTTACTAGTCCTTATCTATAAATAGCAAGAATATGCAGAATAGAGGGTGAAGTCTCTTTGGTGAGAAAACACCTGTGAGTTCAAGCAGGTATCAAAGAAAACACCCATGAGTTCGAGCAGGTAATAACATCGAGAAACTAGTTAACATTGCAGGCTGCACCTAGAAAGAAAATACATTGTTTTTTGTTAAGCCATGAAGAATAATTCGGCTTATTCGGCATGGCTCTCTTTTCTTCCTTCTATCGAGAGAGATTGTAGGATCAAGCATTGAGAAGGCTATGCAGACTGAAATAATAGATTCAAGATGTTCTTGAATTGAGTCTCTATTTGGTTGGCTCTACAAGCATTAGAGATTGTTTAGAAAGATTCCTTTAGGTGTTGATTTGATATTAGTGATTGAGAGATCTCTACATTGTAATCCTCACAATCTGATAGTGAAGCTATTCTCCTCCTTCACCCGTGGATGTAGGCTACAAGCCGAACCACATATATCCGTGTGTTACCTGTGTTCTTGTTATTTTCTGTGCTTTCATCTGATTGATATTTGTTTATCCTGAGGGGTTTGTCATAGCAAAGAACTAGGAAGTGGATAAGGGTTGGCAGGGTGAGCATCCACTTAAAAAGAGGTCCACCACATGTGTACATAACAAATGCTGAGGAACATTAGAATTCCGTAATTTCTACTTTCCAACAATACTTCATCATTTTCATTCTAGGAGGTCAAGATGCATAATACTCGCTTTTGTCTACTAAGCCTCTCTGAAACTGGTAGTTCACATCAGCTAAGATCATCCGGTTTCCCTGCACACAAACATTCGGAGGGCCATACATGATACTTCATAAGGAGGTTGAATCACAGAGTTATTCTACATATGTATTGCATACATCTCTGAAGCAATGTATTGCAAAATGCTTGTAGCTCCATTTGCTAAAGTGCGTAAACTTAGTAATATTGAAATAACATAAACAATAGCTAGTTTCATTTTCCTATTTGCTCCCTTTGAGAATCTTATGTTTTCATCAGTTTCATAGGACAAGGACTAGTTGCTGCTCTAGCCACTTTTTAGCTCTGTATACTAAAAAGACAAAATTTGTATTAATAAAGTTTACTGCAATACATATATCACAAACAGCATAAAAGGAATTCTTTGGTTTCATCTATACGGTCTGACTCTGGATATTGCAGTCACCACTTCCATTCCTCCATCTCATATAAATATTGAAAACAAGGTTTAGTGTAAAATAATTGTGTGACAATATTGAAAATTATGTGCATACACAGTGTTACTGTGTTATGGTATATATAGCGGTTGAATTACAGTCCACTCGCAACACATGAAGATATTCACATTCATGGCTTCCAAATTTGAGATACGGTAAACAAAAGGCAGCAAACATGAACCCTTTGTTGACAATATTTTACTTGTTATTAGGCATGCATTTCATAGAAACGTCTGAGGAAGCTAACGGTCATATTCATAAAGCAGCAGTAAAAATTTGTAAGTTTTCTACAACTAAGGTATATGTTAAACCCACCATCAAGTCCTCCCAACATTCACATATATCTCATGTTAAATCTAGTACCTAGATACACAAAAACCAAACACACCCACACCCACACACCCATGCACACAGAGACATATATATAAGATTTTCCCTAGATGAGATGTAAAGTAACTCAGCTCTTGGGTTGACACCAGATCATCTATATTAAACATAGAGGTTAACTTATAGCTTTATGATATGCTTGCTCTTTGTTCCAAAGAGAGTGATGTTCTCAAACCATCACAAAATCATGTAAAGAATTCGCAGATTGTTGGTTTTGATATAGAAGCTAAAACAATCTATTTCCATTGAGCTTTGTTTTCCCATGATAAACTCTATGAGCTAGTTCCTTAATGACGATCCAGAGATTTCTTTAATTTAGAAATAGATGACAATCCATAAATTTCTTTAATTTTAGAAATAGGAACTTCAATACACAATAAATCATGTCCAATCTACATAGAGCGAAAATCAAGTATTAAACAGAAATTTATTCAAGATGTTTGAAGAAGAGATCATTCTAGCTTTAGCATCTACTTGAATCACATCAAAACTTACATATGCAGTGAACATATCTTTTCAGTTTGCATCCTCTTTTAGGGTAAGAAATAATTGTGCAGACAATTAATGGTGCATATTTTCATTGCTTAAGATTCTAGTAGAATTGTCTTCTAAAATTTTCTGTGGCAAAAGAACCTTCCCTTGCACCAAAATTCTGAAGCATTCTGAAGCTGTGATGAGGGTTGAGGGTTATAGTTTATGCTCTAACATGTCCCTGCAGGTTGAGCGGCTGAAAACTCAACTCAGGAAGCCGTTTTTTTTTTCCTTTTTAATCCGCTTTAAATTCCTGGTGGGTGAGAATTGAACCTGGGTTGCTATGAAACTATGACAGATGACCCTTCTACTGCACCAAAACTCTGAGGTTCTCATGACGGTCGAGTGTTATACTCTTAACAATCTATGTCTACACGATTCATAAGATTGTTTCTCTTTTCATAATCACTGTTTTCTGCCTATATCATGTCTATAAACACTTGAATACTTCCCAAAGGCAGAAGAACGCAAGAAAGGAGCACATTTAATGCTTGCTTAAATTTGAAGGTCAACGGCAAATATAAACATAATCATGCTTGCACAGCTCTATATCTCAAGGCATAGTCTATCATCTGCTTTCAGATCTTCTTTACTAACGTTTCAAACTATCAATCAACACAAATTAGCTCCAGATCGGACCTCACATTCTACAACAAACCCCAACCATTTTCTAACCAACTATCTACTAAAAATAACAGATCAAAGATGAATAAATAGATAAAAATTTAATCAGCTCAAAAAAGATTACCTCGAAAACGAATCTGTCGAGAAAAAATCTGACTGTAGGGAAGAAGACAACGAGGAAGGGGAGCGCGGTGAAGTCTTCGTAGTTCGGATAAGATTCCTCCTCCCAATTGATTGTCGACATGAGCTGCGCCAATCCCATTGGATTTGGGTTCGGATTCATTCGAAAGCTCAAGAAGAGATCTTTGAGAGAGGAGGAAGAAGAGGTGAGCACGAGGGATCTAGAAAGACGAAAAAGTTTGAATCTTCCTTTCCAATTCCGTCAAAATCTCTCGCCGTAACTCGAGATGGGTCGCCGTCGTCTCCTGTGAGATTGTTGAATTGGAGACGAACAGACGACGAAGACCGGATTGAGGTTATTTAAATAGACTTCGGACCACTCATTTCGACGCTACCCCCCGATATCTTTCGTGTTTTATGATCAGCGCCTCACATCGTTGAAATTGATATTTGATCCCCCAAGTCAATTAAGATATGAAATTAATATATCCGTTTACAAACTTCATCGAGCATGTTAACCATGTTTGGAAAATTTAGCCCTTCCATCTATGGTGCAAACCACCTCATTCCTACAGGGATGGTTCTGATAGAATGCTTATTCTTGTTAAAAAGGATGTAACCAATATTCTAGCTTGGGAATTAGGAAGCAAATTTCAACAACTTATATATTTTTAGGATCTAATGGCGATCTCCATGATTTGTGAAGCGAATCTAAAAATATGAAAGATGAAAGGGACTAGAATAACCCTTTTTATTTTATTTTTATCTTTTTTTTTACTGACATCTCACAAGGCATTTGTATGGATGTGGGCTGCGCTTTTTACTCGCCCGAGTTATTAGGACTAAGATGTTTGTTGATTCATCGTCACTTTCCTATAATTAGAACAACAAAAAAGAAGTAGGGGACATCTCTCATCTTCTCTCTTTCTTGAATTGATAGTCTTTAATATGTTATAACCTTATGCAATGCAACTACTTGTTTCTAATTTTAAATATGTCGAATTAAATTACATTTATTGAAGTATTTATATAAGTAGCTTGGAGAGCACATCCACCTAATAAATTTGATAAATGATATAAAAATATTAATATGACCAGGAACATGATCAAAATAACCATATGACCTTTAGATTACTTTGTCTTAAGTCATATTTAAGCGTGATAGTGGGTAACAATTGGCTATTTAATTTATTATTTTATTCTGTGATTTATTTTATTTTTTATTAATTAAAAATTATTGATGGTAATCTAGTAAAGGGTACGTGAATGACTATATCGGTTGATGTAAGATAAAATAATAAGAGGAGAATGTAATCAAGTTTATGTGGGTAGAAAGATTTAGACTCACCATTATTCTTTTAAAAAATAACAATATATATAACATCGTGAAGAAAACATAAATTATATTCTTGTGGATCTTAATAGTTGGCTAAGATACGATATACATCATGTGGACAGGGTGTAACCTACTCAATCTCGAAAAAAGGCTACACTTTTGCTTATAGACTTTATAATTAGGTAAATTGCAAAAAATAAAATAAAATAAAATGTTAATATATTAATATTTTTAATTTGAATACGGAGCCTTTAAATAATATGCAAAACAAGTAAAATTATCGAGAGACCATCATTGAAGTGCAAGTTTCTTGGGATTCTGTACATAAGAGCATGCTTGGTAACTTTAGATTATAATCCACTTGGCCTATAATCCCCAAATTAATTATAAGCCAAGTATATTTAAGACAAAGTGTTAATTATAAGCCAAGTAGATTTAAGACAAAGTGTTTGGTAAATTTAGTAGATTATAATCTATTATCAATGATAGAGTGTTTGGCAAATTTATAGTTTATAAGCTATCATTATTGTTAAAATAACCAAAAAGTATTTAATGGGGTTAGAAAGAGATTAAATGAGGTTTGAAATTTTGTCAAATAGTAAGGGGCATGTTAGTCTTTCACTTGGTCAAACCTAGTGGCTTATAGGCCACCAAAAAATAAGATAGGGTACCTAGCTTATTATTTAATGGCTTTTAAGCCAAAAATAATCTATTTGCCAAACATACTAAAGTAGCTTATAAGTTAAAAAAGTGACTTATAAGCCACATTGACCACTTGCCGAACATGCTCTAAATATTAGAATTTATCGGATTTTGTACACATATCTATTTGTGTGGGCTCATGTCTAAGTTAGGACTTATTTCTTTAGGACCACAAAAGTAAGACAAGCTGGATTTAAATACTAATGTAGAATAGATGGAAGTTAAAGAAAAAGTTATTTTGCATTTTGAAATAAGTAAAAAAGCAAAATTTGTGTGTATAGGGTAACTAACAGTCCGTACTGAGTTTCAAAAGGGAATAATTAAGCATAGAAACCATCTTTTTTTTTTTCTTTTGCCCCTGTTATAGAGTAACTCATATTTTATTGATTATTTGTTTAACTTGATTATTTGACTAGACTAACATCATAATTCCATCATTTGCAATTAACCTTATTTTAGTCTCAGAAAAATATATATAACTATCCACAGAGGTGAAGCCAAGAATTTATAAC
>NC_033794.1:10484382-10504080 GCF_001876935.1 Asparagus officinalis | reverse complement strand
ACAAATTGTATTTAATATATATATATATATATATATATATATATATACACACACACACATACATACTAGGTGGAATGCACGTGCAATGGACGTGGTCAAATATTATAATTGAGGTTTAAAGTCTTAAAATATTAATGATCTAAGAGCAATTTAATGGTTTGAAATTCTAATTTTAATATATTAAAGATGTAAGCACCAATATCTAAAAAACTATTATTATTGATGAAAAAATAAATCTTGAATTCATCAACGTAAAATGGTAGGTTTATCTGGTCATGGATGATTTTGTTTAATTATAAAGAAATCACTTGCACCTATTGTCTTCTTCCACTTTCTATTATCTGGCGACCGAGTATTATAGATATTCAAAAACTTTTTCTAGAACTTTTAAAGTTAGAATGAGCAAATTCAATCAAGAAAAAAAATATAAATTATGTGATCAATTTCAAAACTTGATATTATAGTCTTCCTATATCTTCTCAACTAATTAATTAATTTGTCAAAATGATTACTCTCTAATTTTAGAAATCTATAAAATATAATCTGAGAATGATTTAAACATATTTTTTACACATATGGATTGTATTTTAACAAAATAATTTAGATCTATCCAATATTGATTAATATCCAAAAAATTAGGTTAAAGGGTTAAAAGAATCTAACAACACTCGTATCCAAACTATATGCTTCATAAAAGTGAGACATATAAAATGAACAACTTAATTTATTTTGTTAAATAATTTATTACTGTAGGGTGAAAATTTGATTCTTCCGAAGGAAGGAGTTTCGTTTGTATTTATAAGAAAGCTTATTATAAACTAACAAATCAAATGTTTACAACAGAAGCAGAGGGAAGGCCCTCTTTGTTTTGTGTGGAGACTTTAGGTGGCTATAGGACGCTTCGCTCGATGCTCGGGTCGAGTCTGCTTCCCTTGGACCGTTTGAATGAGGTTGCTGGAGAGCTTCAGTTCGCAGTAGAAGCTCAGGGTTCGGGTCTGCTTAGTTCGTCGGCGATCGGAGCTCGGAACTAGGCAGCGGCGCTGTAATGCAAGGATGTGCTAACAGCTTGGTCTCAACTCTTTTTTTTTTCAAGTTTTGCGACCTCTTCTCCATCGTGCTGGAAGGGGCTTTTAAATGAAAGAAGGACAGCTTGACTTCTCCTTGAATTGTGGGATGTGACCACATCCTCTTCAGAGACGTTTCGCCGTTCTTTGATACCATGAATGGTCATTCCAGGGATTTAAATGAAAGAAGGACAGCTTGACTTCTCCTTGAATTGTGGGATGTGACCACATCCTCTTCAGAGACGTCTCGCCGTTCCTCGATACCATGAACGGTCATTCCAGGGATTGTGCTCTATGTCCTGTCACCTACGATGGGAAGGCCCATTCTTGTATGTGAGGCAACAAACGACTGCTATCCGAGTGGATTTGACCAGCATTAATGAACCGCATTTATGAGTTCGCAGATCGATGAAGTGTCTGTCCGATCACTTGTACTGTGCGTGACCGCCCGGCGTGCTTTGAGCACGATGCTTTCTCCTTTCCGGTCAGGAGAGGCGGTGAAGTAGGTGTACAGTACTCGAGTGGGTCTAGCCAGCTTGCCGAGTGCCGGCGGATCCAGCTCTTGGCTCAGACAGCCGAGGTGAGTCGCATTTATGAATGCTCAGGTTGACTCGACGCCTGTCCAGTCCTTCGCGCTGTGTGCACTGTGGGCGGCCGTTTGACGGTCCTGGGGTACTGTGCTCTCTCTCCCTTCGGGTCGAGAGAGATGGGAAGGTCCATCTCAGCACGTGGGGTAGTGGATACCCAGCTGTACTGACGGTTTTGGGGCTTGCTGGCGGATTCGACTCCGAACTCGGGCAGGCGAGTTGAGCGAAGAGCGAATTTCCGCCATCTTGATTGACCCTGACTCATGCTGGCGAGTCGACCGTTAGGCGAACCTGGACTTGAGTACAGTCGACGTCTACGCGGTTTAGGTCCGTGCCAGAGAATTGGGCGTGCGAACTCTTCTCGTAGGCAAATTTCCTGTAGACCCATAGAGGTATTTTTTACCGTCTACAAGACCCCCTTCAAAGTTTTCAGACCTAAACTGGCTTGCGTGTGGTCTGGAATACTTTGAATGAAGAAATTGTTGGCGAAGCAAGTGCCTTTGATTTCTCTTAGGATTTTTAGCAAATCCTCAGCTATCAACGGGTTTGATGTGCCTTTACCGATTACCGTTTGAATCGGGCTAGCCATACTATTCTCCTCAGTATGATGAGTTGTCGAACAGTTTCTCTTAGGCTTAATGCTAAGATTTCTGCTCTAACCCTTAGCCATCTGGGGCGTGGGTTTCAACCGTTTAAGCAAGGTCATTCTTTTGGCTTTGTTCGTAATTTTACCTTTGAGGGCGAATGCATCGTCAAGGCGAAATTAGTTTTTGGGAGTCAATTTTCGCGCGACTCGTGGGGTTATGCCCAGTATTTGCAGGCGAAACCCTTCCTTTTGTAGGCGGAACCGGATCTGACGGGAGATGAGCCACGTGTCTGCTGATAGAGCCTCGTGCTTCCCAGCTAAGACATTGGATCGTGGCGATCGTGACTTGACAGCACGATCTTCGTGCGTTTCGCCCTGCGACGTATCGTGGCCGTGGTTCTCGGACTCAACCGTCGGATTCAACCGCCAATCTCGGTCCCTTCGATGCACTGAGGGTGATCTGGGCCGTCGAATTTGATCGTGGCCCCGTTTCCTGTCCGTTAGGGTTTTCGCCTTTCGAGGGCAGTCGTGGCCACGTGGACAACTCCGCCCTTCTAAATCAGCCGTTTTCCTCCATTGGGAGTTACCGTGCTTTCAAATCTTGAAAGGGAACATCCAAGGAAAGAATTCCCGCTTCCTCTTACAATGGCTCCGAAATCTAAGAGGTGTAAAGTGAGGGGTGCAGGCCCCGGACGTTACTCCGACCGTCTCTCTGCCGGCATGCCTGCCGGTGCTATGGAGTCGCGCCCATGTACGTTGATGGGTTTGCTGGACGATCTCTTGTAGGTCTTAGGCGTCGGATTTGGGGAGATGAGCGTTGCTCGTTAAGCTTGGTAGCCTTCCCGATTTGGGGCAAAGTTTGCCCTGTTTGCCCTTAGAAGACGATTACTGTCTCCGCGGGCGAGCCCTTCAGCGGGAAGGAGGCGAACTCCCTTTTTGTAAGGCGAGTCTGGCCCTTTTCTGTTAGAGGGACGTCTAGTCTGTAGGGACAGACTTTATTCGAAGTGGGTTCCTCCTTGCGATTTCGCCCTCCTCTGTTTGATGGGCGATTTTGCCCCTACAGCGGGTTTTGTCTTGATTGACCTTCTTCTTTTCTTTTTCTTGCAGCGGCCTTTTCTGATGAGGCTTTTCCAGAGGGTGTGGCCGTCGGCCACGTCGGGGCTACGAGCTACGCAGCACCTTCTCGGTTTCCCTCTTTGGCTCCAGTACCCGTGTTCACCGCTGATAAGCCGCATGGTCTGATACAGAGGGTCTCGGATGGTCATCATTTGACCCTACGCGAGCTGACAACCAACGCGGCGCTGACAGATGAGGCCAGGGCAGAGCTGCCGAAACCTCAATTTTTGTCTGGCGACTCCATGACCGACCCTTCCGCCCTGTTGCTCAAAGAGAGCCGGTGGTACCGCACAGTAGAGGGGACCCATTACTACCTCCCCAGTATGTCGAGAGGGTTTTCGATTGTTGAGCTGCGGTCCCTCGCGATCCCTCGGACGATGAACTGGGATTTGACCCCCACTCAGGACGGGGTCACTTGTGGCGTCTTTACGGGCTCTACGGCTGGGTATGGAGTGGAGAGCTCATGTAAGCGCGTGACGGGTCTGCGCCCTGGCTTAGTGTCTGCTGAACCGCCCGTGGGGGAATCGACAGCGGTGGCGGAGACTTTCCGTCACCGCTTCTTCCGAGTCGGTGGAAGCTTTCCCCCGAAGGACTTTAGAGCCCCGGGGTGGGTTTACTCTGCGCCTGGCAGCGACACGTGGTGGTCCAAGATCACCGACTATGTTTTGGCCGAGAATGCTGACCTCAAGGGCACAGAGCTATATGTGGCCATCGAAGCGACTCGACATGGCCTGCGGATCAACGCTTCTCAATTCCATAGCATTCTGGAATTGTATTGTGCGGAAAGCGGCACATTTTTCACCCCCAACGGTGAACTTGGTATCACCCCCTTCGAGATGCACGACGTGTCAGGGCTACCTCTGGGAGACTTCCCTTATGAGGAATACGTCCCTGATCAAGATGAGATCGATCAGCTGTCGGACAATTCCCCTCTGGCGGTTGAAACTCTGTGGGAGTTACTCTGTCACTTCCACATATGCCTCAGTACCTTAGGGGCCTCGGATCATAAGGGGAAGAGGAAGAAGACCCCAGGGATTAGCCACAAGAATTGGGCTGATTATCTGTTCCCTGGGAACGATGTCAAGGGGAAGCCCGCTCTCCCGTTAGGCGCGTGCGACCAGCCCGAAGTGGAGGCGAGGACAGCTAAAGAAGGAAGCACCATTACTCTTGACCGCGACGAGGGCGGATTTAAGGCTGGTACGGTCCTTCACTCATTCCATCATCAGGCGAAATTTCTCATTTCGGGGAAAGCGCTGCTCGCGGGGTACCTCATGTTATGGCTGAAGAGGTGCGTAATCCCCACTCACTCCTTCGAGGCTCTTCCTATAGAGGTCGTGTATCCGGCGGTTTGCCTGGCTCACGGGAAGTCTTATTCCCTGGTATCGGCGACGATAGCGTGCATCCATCGGGGGCTCCGTACTCTGACGAGCCAATTCTGCCGTGTGTCGGTCCTCGACGAGGGGGAAGGAGAAGTTATCAGAACCCCCAATCCTAGGGTGGGGCTACCGTATACCTACTTGGTGGCATGGTTCGTCTATCACTGCGAATGCTTGATGAGTGCCCCGGCAGCGCTTCAGGGAGACAAGTTTGTTCCCTTCGTCCAGCGTTTGGAGAGGTGCTCTTGGAAGTGCAAGGACATCCCCGATACGAGGAAGACGCTCTCCCACTTCGGGCACTATAATTTTCGTCGATCTTTTCCTTACTTTAGCGGGGGTGGATATGGAGAATCTCTCAGGGATGCGCCGACGGCGGATCACCACACAATCCTTTCCCGTGGTGCCTTTCGCTGGTTGGTGGACATTCGACCAGGGTATCACGTTCTGAGAACAGGCTCCACATGCTATCTCGAGCCATACATCCCTTGCAGGTTTGCCCGCCAGTTTGGGTATGATCAATTGTATGTGGGCAACGCCAACCCTCGCCTACACTTCGAAGGAGGACTGGTTGACGGCGCTCGGGGGTGGTTCTGGACCCATGCTGGAGGTACTCAAGCTCGTTTTGAGTTGCCTGCGAAGGACCGCGATTTACACCACACGCTCTTGTACTGTCGGTGGTATCGGGGTGCTAGTGCTGACCCTGCCAACTTCTGGTTCCAAAGCTCATGTCTGGCGGAACGCGATCGTCCCATCAGGGGCTCTCTCCGTTCTTCAAAGAGAAGGGGCCACCAAACCGCTAGGGAGTTGTTCTCGGAGGATCCAGTGGAGGACTGTGAGAGCTTCGATGCTGGTGGCGAATCTGAGGTTCCCGATGTTCAAGCTCCGGTTCAGAGTCCGACAATCGGACAAATGGGGGCACCTTTGCTATCCCCGAGTAGCTCGCTTCTCTCGAAGCGTCAGCGGGAGGCGGTGGCCGAGAGTTCCAGAGCGGAGGCGGCCAAGAAGGCTCGCTGTGATGGGACAGTCGGGACCATCCAAGTGGCAGGGGGTCGGGATGACGTTTCTCCGATAAGGATTCCTGGAGTGGCTCTGTCCGGGTCTGGAGTGGCTCCGTCTGGGTCTGGAGTGGCTCCGTCTGGGTCTGGAGTGGCTCCGTCTGGGTCTGGAGTGGCTCCGTCTGGGTCTGGAGTGGCTCCGTCTGGGTCTGGAGTGGCTCCGTCTGGGTCTGGAGTGGCTCCGTCTGGGTCTGGAGTGGCTCCGTCTGGGTCTGGAGTGGCTCCGTCTGGGTCTGGAGCCGTGGGGTTGTTTCCAAGAAAAGGAAAGAATCTGGTTCTTCGGGTGCTGCTGAAGGTATCTCCTTGCTTCAACTTTTGTGTAAGTTTAGTAGGTGTTCCTCCCCCAACTGTTCCCTGTATCGCTTGTTGCGTCTTACAGGTCGAGAGGAGGTGCCGGCTGCCGAGGAGCATGCGGCCGATCCCATTCTGATTTCAGACGACGAATCTGAAGGCCGTGCGAACTCCGCTGCTCCGGATCCCGCTCCCCAGCCGGGAGCCGAACCTTGCCTCGAAATTCCTCCCATCACGACGCTTGCTCCGGGCCAGAGGTCTGTTCCCTCCGAGTCTCAACCGTGGCAGGCCCGTATTGAAGAGTTCGAAGGTGCTGTAAGGCAGGCAATTTCCCTCGTCGAACTCGGTATGGGTAGCTTTGACAGCTTCAGGCAGTCCCTCTATGATCGCGTGGCCGATTTACGGCGATCAGGTGAAAACCGTCTCGCTACCCGTTGCGTGCGTGAACTCCGTCTCTTGGAGCCACGCATGATGGTGCTAGAGGACTTGCTACGGGGAGGTCCGGAGGCTAAAATGGCATCCTGTCTAGCTCACTTCGGGCGTCAGGAAGCCCTGGAACAGGAAACCCGCTCCAAGGAGATAGCGGATTTGGAGTCTGTGGCTAACTTTTGGGTGAGCCAGCAACGTTTGCTAGAGGAGCAAGTCATTGATCTCAATCATACCATGGCTCGCCTGAGGGCCGAGTTAGGGCAGGCGGAGGCGAAGTGGAAGGCGCTCCAATCTGACGTGGTCAAGGTTAATGAGAACGCTGAGGCAGAGACTCGACGCCTGCTAGCTTTGCGCCAAGCAGATGCTGCCGCTGCGTCGAACCGCGAGGACCGGATCCGGAAGGCTGCTGAAAACAAGGCTCGGGAAGACCACGCGAGCCAGGTTGAGGCGGTCAAAGAGGAGATTTCCACCTTCAGCGTGTTCGACTGAGACTTCTGCCTCAGGACTGTATTAAGATGTTTTGCTTGCTTGTTTTTACATTTGGGACTATGCCATGACTCTTAAAGTCATAACTTTGTTCAAATGTATTGTCTTGAAACGCTGGGTGTATGTTTTGCTTCTTTGAACATGTTATTATGACTTTCGCAATTTGCAGAAAACATAACTTTGTTCAAATGTACTGTCTTAAAGTCCCAATGAGGTTTGTGCCCGCTCATTGCTTGCGTATTGGCGAGACTTAATTTGTTTTCAGGCGAGACTCGATCGCGGCGAGTTCCGCTTGGGTGCTAAACCCAACTGTTGGCGAGTTCAAGCAGATGAGTAAACTCCTTTGCTGGCGAGTTTCGCTTGGGAACGGAACCCAACGGCTGGCGAGTTTATACTACGTGCGAACTCCGTACGATGTTGGGCTTGTGTTGGAAACCTGACCCGATTTGCCCGGCGAGTTTGAACTTCAGGCGAAACTTGAGCAGTCAGCGAATTTGTCCAACAGTCGGAGATCCAACTACGGGCGAAACTCGTGCCACGTGTCAGTCGGCGGGGCCAAGTGCTTGCCAGCCAGGAGTCTGCAGGCGCATTAATGCTTATTTATGGTGAAGCGACCGGTCGCTTCGCCTCTCGTGCCCAATCCGATCTGTCGGTTCGGGGTTTCGAGAGCAGCCTTTAATGGCGTCGAGTTCGAAGCGTCGCAGGGCGTTTGGACCGCTTGATCGCTTGGGGTGATGAATCTCCACCGTTAAATTTTTCGGAATATATACTTGCACTTGCTCTTCTCCAGCAGAGTCCCTACCGCTTCGAGAGAAATCCGCTAGGAAGAGATCTCTGCGAAAAAGAACTCTCTCTCTCATGGCTTCCTCTTCTAATGATAGTGGTGCGGAGGGTGTCGGTTCTTCCTCCACCGTCGTCGACGTTGGTGCTCCGGCTGCCGTCCCCGCGATTCCGGACCCCTTGGCTCATCCCGCCTTCGTGCCCCTCCAGGAATTGGTGGGCTTGGTGCACGGGGTTGCCATCTCAGTCAGCGTTGGCGACGGACGTTACTACGACGCGCTCCCTCATGTGGAAGCGTGTTTGGAGGCGGTTCGCCGTGCGGGTGATGCCTCGCTCACACGGCGATGTGAGCGGGAGCTTGAGCGCATTGAGGGGTGGATGTACCGCCTCGAAGAATTGGCCAACGAAGATTCCTCTGATGAGCCGCCGCCCCCTTCTTTGTGTCATCTACTCGAGCGCAAAGAGCGAGCGAAAAGGATTCAGGCGAAAGAGGCCGAGCTCCAACGTCTGCGGAGGCGTCAACAAGCGGTGCTGGACCGGATGGATGCCTATCTGGACAGGGCCTTCTTCGAGGACGCTGGCTCCCTCCGCGGCGAGGCGAAGTTACGGGAGCGCCAGCTTACGGTGAGGAGGCTCGGCGAAGCTGCCGCGGCGGTGGACCAGGAGCTCCAGCTCCTTCGCCAAGAGGAAGAAGCCAGCGAGGCGGAGTTGGCCCGGCGGCAACCGGAGCGGAAGGAGAAGGCGAGGATCCAGCGGGCTGCGGAGCGTGCGAAGCTCAAAGCGAAGATCGGCTCGTTCAGCCTGCTGAAGTTTTTGTAATGCCGTGTTCAAGTCCATCCTTCTGTCTTCTTGAACTTTTTTTTTTGTGTCAACTTAGTTGGTACTTCGGGCATCACAACTAAACTGAAAACTCATGTAAATTATGGCCCGTAGTGGCCCTTTTGCTTATTCTGTTCACCTTTGCTTTGCGCATACAGTTTTCTCTCTTTGACTGCGCCGTTGGGCATTTGAATTGAACTTGACGATCCACTGATTGTCCTGTTTAGGACTTAGTCGTATTAAGCTCTTGTTTTGCTTTCTGTTGCTCATAGCGTGGGATCGGATTAACTCCGATCTTCGCGTTGTAGCTCCAACGGGATCGAGAGAGTAACCCTTGGATCGCAATAAAGAACAAACATTCGCCTTTACGGCCAACTGATGAACTTGACTTCGACTCGCTTTTCGGCGAGTTGTTGTATGGGGGAACCGACAGACAGGTTGTCTGTCGAACCGTGTTCGACAATTGTCGTCATGTGGGAATGTGACAATTGATTGTGGTAGGAGTCATCGCCTGGTAGACTCTACCTATCAGTTATCCTAAAGCAATGTTAGGACATCTGGAATAGGTCAAATAGTTCAGGGACGTAGGAGTGTGACTATTGACAGAAGTAATAGCACGTCGCATGGTAGGCTATTACTTAGGCTATGCTATTCGTAAGAATAACGGCGCCAACCATCAGAGGTGATCATTAACTTGATGGGATCTTGTCGCGATTGGAGCGACCGTGGGGGGAGGCTACCATTTCTCAGAATAAGAGTGGTAAGCGGATTTTGTCAGAGGTTTGATGTTAACTTGACGGGGAATGTCGTGATTGGAACGACTTTGAGGACCCACCATCCTTTAGAAGAGGATTGGTAAGTTGATTTTGTCAGAGGTTTAATGTTAACTTGACGGGGAATGTCGTGATTGGAACGACTTTGAGGACCCACCATCCTTTAGAAGAGGATTGGTAAGTTGATTTTGTCAGAGGTTTAATGTTAACTTGACGGGGAATGTCGTGATTGGAACGACTTTGAGGACCCACCATCCTTTAGAAGAGGATTGGTAAGTTGATTTTGTCAGAGGTTTAATGTTAACTTGACGGGGAATGTCGTGATTGGAACGACTTTGAGGACCCACCATCCTTTAGAAGAGGATTGGTAAGTTGATTTTGTCAGAGGTTTAATGTTAACTTGACGGGGAATGTCGTGATTGGAACGACTTTGAGGACCCACCATCCTTTAGAAGAGGATTGGTAAGTTGATTTTGTCAGAGGTTTAATGTTAACTTGACGGGGAATGTCGTGATTGGAACGACTTTGAGGACCCACCATCCTTTAGAAGAGGATTGGTAAGTTGATTTTGTCAGAGGTTTAATGTTAACTTGACGGGGGATGTCGTGATTGGAACGACTTTAGTGGATCCGCCATCTCATTGGAGAAGATAGGCGAATTGGATGGATTTGTCGTGATATGAACGACTTTAGTGGATCCGCCATCTCATTGGAGAAGATAGGCGAATTGGATTCCGTCAGAGGCTTTCGCCCGAACGGGTAAAGTAGGAGCAGTTTAGCCTCATGTACCAGTTGGAGGGCGCTGAGGGCCAGTTTAGACTCTTGCACTCGTGGGAGTTTGTGAAGGAGCACTATGGGTAGTACTTCTTCAGATACTTGCCGTTGATGGGCATCATGATTTTATCGCCGTTCGGTTTGACGAGGCGATAGGCGCCGTTCGAGTAGACTGTCTCTACTACGAATGGCCCTTCCCATTTGGACTGGAATTTCCCCTTCTTCTTGGAAGTGAGGATCATTGGTCTACGGACGGATAGGACGAGCTCTCCTTCTTTGAAGGCTCGGCGCTTGACTTTCTTGTCGAAGCTCCTGGCCATCCGAGCTTGGTAAAACTCGATGTGCTGCTGAGCTTCCAGTCGCCTGTCGTCCAGCGCTTCGAGTTCTGCGAGTCGAAGCCGGTGATTCTCCTCGGCTGTCATTCCTGTTGATAAGGCGACGCGGAGGGATGGAATCTGAATCTCTAACGGCAATACAGCTTCGCAGCCGTATACCAACGAGTAGGGCGTAGTGCCAGTCGGTGTGCGAACCGTCGTGCGATATGCCCACAGGCTTTCGCCTAGCTTTTCATTCCAGTCGCGCTTGCTAGTGGAAGTCAGCTTGGTCAAGATCTTGATGATCGTCTTGTTGAAAGCTTCGGCCAAACCATTCGCTGAAGGGTTGTAGGCCGTGGACGAGAGGTTCTGTATCCGGAGTTTGTCGCAGAACCGGGTGAAGGCATGGCTAACGAATTGCGTGCCGTTGTCGTGAATGATACGCCGGGGTACGCCGTATCGGTATATGACATGGTGCTTAATGAACTTAATCACGTCGCTAGTCTTGACTTCTCTTAAGGGGATGGCTTCTGCCCATTTAGAGAAATAGTCGGTGATCGCGAGGATGAAGCGATGGCCTCTCGCCGATGGTGGAGAAATTGGCCCGACTATGTCCATCCCCCATGCCTCGAAGGGCCAAGATGCCCTCGTCGGATGTAGATCCTCAGGAGGCTGGTGCATGTAGTTGGCGTGGATCTGGCATTCGTAACATCGCTTAGCATAAGCGACTGCATCAGTAACCATCCCAGGCCAGAAGTAGCCCATCCTACGTAAGCGATCCCAAAGCTTGGGTCCGGGCTGATGAGCTCCGCACACGCCGTCATGTGCTTCGCGTACGGCTTCTTGCGCCTCTGCTTTTGAAAGGCAGCGAAGTAGCAAGCCGTCATATGACCTGCGATACAACGTTTTAGTGGTTGAATCGTAGTAGAATCGCGAGGCACGTCGCCGGATAGACTCTCGTTCCTTCGAATCCTCAGGCAACATGCCGTATAGGACATAATCGATGATCGGGAGACGCCAGTCTTCCTGATCTGGCTGACCCGAGGCTTGATGAGTGGCGTTTGCCTCTGGGACGTCTCTGGGTCGAAAGAGTTTTCGGCTGGCGACAGCGACCTTTTGGGTCGTTCCAGGAGGCTGGGCTAAGTTAGCTGCCAAGGATGCGAGAGCATCCGCATGGGTGTTCTTTGAACGGAGCACGTGCTCAATACGGAAGCTCTCGAATGACTCCACTAGTCTGACCGCTGCTCGGTGGAGCGGGATAAGATCTTCATTCCTGACTTCGTATTCGCCAGTCATTTGTTTGACAATGAGTTGCGAATCGCCATAAGCCTCCAGATGCTTTATCCCGAGCTCTTTGGCTAACTCGAGCCCTATGAGCAACGCGTTGTACTCGGCTACGTTGTTGGTACATGGTTCCGTCAAGGAAAAGGCCCGGGGAAACACGTGACCATGCGGGGAGGTGAGGGCCACTCCCACTCCTGCAGAAATAGAGCCGCTCGCGCCTGCGCGGGACGCACCGTCGAAGAACATCTGCCACACCTCCGGCGACGAAGTCATATTGGCTTCGGGAGGTTCATCCGGCAGATCTTCGAATAGATCGGTCTTCTCCCCCAGCGGGTGACTAGCCATGAGATCGCAGATGGCTTGTCCCTTGACCGATTTCTGCGGCATGAAATGAATGTCGTATTGAGAGAGCAGAAGTGCCCACCTGGCCAGGCGCCAGTTTAGCGCTGCGGGTTGTGTCATGAAGACCCGAATGGGATTCATCCGGGAGATGACATGGATGGTTTGGCCAACCAAGTAGTGCCGCATCTTTTGGATAGCGAACACCAAGGCTAGGCATTCCTTCTCGACCATTGGGTACCGTTGCTCGGCGCCCTGCAAGGTTCTGCTCAGGTAGTAGATGCCCTGCTCGTGGCCTGCATCATCGTTCTGAGCCAAGAGGGCACCCAGAGAATGTTCCATAGCCCGTATGTATATGAGGAATGGCCTTCCTGAGATTGGCGCCGCAAGGACAGGCGGATTTGAGAGATAAGCTTTGATCTCCTCAAAAGCCTTTTGGCATGGCTCATCCCAGACGAAGGAGGTACCTTTCTTCATCAGCTTAGAGAAGGGTTGGCACTTGCCCGAGAGATTCGAGATGAATCTTCGGATATAAGCCAGTCGTCCTTGAAGGCCTCTCAGCTCTTTAAGATTTCGGGGTGGTTGGAGCTCTTGAATAGCTCGCACCTTGTCTGGATCAATTCGGATCCCTTTCGTCGTGACGACGAAACCGAGGAATTTACCGCTAGACATTCCCAAGAATGACTTGGTAGGATTCATCTTGAGCTGATGAGTCCTCATGAGTTCGAACATAGCCTTCAAGTCTTGGAGGTGATCCTCCTTATGGCGACTCTTCACGACCAAGTCGTCCACATAGCATTCGACCGTCTTTCGCAAATGATCTCGAAAGATCATGCTCATGGCTCGTTGGTAGGTTGCGCCAGCGTTCTTGAGTCCGAACGGCATGACGGTATAGCAGTACACCCCCATGGGGGTCCTGAATGCAGTGTGCTTCTCGTCTTCGGGGTGCATTTTGATTTGGTTGTACCCCGAGAAGCCGTCCATGAAGGACATCCTCTCGAATCCGCACGTATTGTCAATGATGACATCCGTGATGGGCAGAGGGAATTCGTCTTTAGGGCACGCGGCGTTGAGGTTCCTAAAGTCGATGCAGATGCGGATCTTGCCGTTCTTCTTCAAGACTGGAACAATATTCGCCACCCAGTCGGGGTGTTGCTCCTCTCTGATGAAGCCGGATTCGATCAGCTTCTTTACTTCAGATTCGATCGCCTCCATGATTTGGGGGCGAAACCGCCTCTGCTGTTGTTTGACTGGCTTGGCGTCAGGGTTGATGTTGAGGCGATGCGTGGCGACCCGCGGATCCAGGCCAGGCATATCCTCGTAATTCCAGGCGAAGACGTCAATGTATTCCCGTACGAGGGCGATGAGATCCTCTTTTTCTTGAGGAGGCAGACTGCCGCTGATGAATATGGGTTTGGGATTCGCCTCGGTACCCATGTTCACCTGGAGGACTTCGTCTTCAGTTGGTGGTTCGCGCTGTTCGAAGCGACTGTTCCACTGGGCGCTAACATGGCGATCCCATGTCTCGTCGTAAAGTGGAAGTTGTTCGTCCTTCGCCATTTCGGCGGGGTCTACTGTAGCCATGTTGACTGTAAGGCCATCGAACAGATCCCTTACGCTAACGTCGGAGTCCCAGGCCGAGGTTGTTGACGACTGATCTCCTGAACATGCGTAATCGGAATCCTCGTCGACGTAAAAACAACACTCCGATGAGGAGGAGGAGTAGCCTAAGCCTCTCCTAGTCCTGTTGAAGTAATTTGAGGGCTTCCCTTTGGGGACGTAGGATGGTTTGATGACCGTCTTGCGTCCTCGGCCGTAATTCAGGCCCTCCAAGCGAGTGAGGTCGTACCCCATGTTGCTCATTATGCGTTTCGCCACTCGACTGTATTGCGAGAACTGGGGCGCTGGGTCTTCGTCCTCAGATTCGTCCCATAGCGTGCGTAGGGGGCGATCGATTCGACCGAAGATGATGTCTTTTCGATACCTCTTCCGTGCTGGCACGACGAATACAGCTCGCGATGGCTCGATCGGCCGCGTCTTGAAGATGTATGACGAACATACCGGCAAGTGTAGAGAAGACTCACTGTAGAGTGTCGACCATGAGTTATTAGGTGCGTCGTCTTCGGACGAGGAGCAAGACGACAAATAAGCAAGGTCGGATTTCTCATTCATGATAAGCTTCTCTGCCTGAACGGCGTTAGTTACATGGTGACTCTCATAACCAATTACAATCGACTCAAAGTCGTTCAGAATTAAGCTGTCACCGTATTCAGGTTCGCTATCCGCCTCATTGCCACTTTCCAGTTCTTCCACCGGTGGCTGGTCGGGGTCCTGGTATAGCAGAGAATCCGCGAAGTAGTTCTCGACGCCCTTAAAGGGGTGTTTGTCGGCCACTACCGTTCTTACCCGCTCGTAGTCGTCCACGTACTTCAAACACTGGTGTAGCGTGGATGGAACGATCCGGTTGCCATGAATCCACGGACGCCCCAGGAGTATGTTGTAGGAGGGTTCAGCATCGATAACGTAGCACGTCACCTCCGTCTTCATGTCGCCTATCCGACATTTCAGGCGGATTTTGCCGAGTGGCCGAGTCCCTGTGGCGTTGAAGCCGAAGATGGTAGTCGAGGTCGAGGCTAGGCGCTTCGACGGTATCCCCAAATGTTTGATTAGCTTCAGGGGCACGATGCTCAGTGCGGACCCCGGGTCAACCTGGATCCGATCCACTTTCGCCGAGCCGACGTATCCTGTGAAGTACAGCGGCCGGTCATGGGACGTGTTCTTGATGAGCATGTCCTCGGGGGTGAAAGTGATGCAGGGGATCTGTCTCTCTGAGACTTGGCAGCAAGTTGTACAGCCCTGTTCGATCTCCGTTTCTTTTGAGAAATGGGTCGAGAACGCCTCTGCGTCAGCCAACGCCTCTTGTAGGGCTTCCCGGGTAGGCCTAGACAACCGGAGGAGGTCGTACACGGTGATTCGCGCGGGTATGCTTTTCAATTGCGCGAGCACGTTGAACCGGTAAGGCTGGCGGCTTGAACTTGGCTCCTCTGGATTGGGAGGGACTGCTGCAGCCGGCCTCGCGGGAAGTCCTGCTGGGTTTTCCGCCCTCGCGGGATATTGCTTCGCAAACTCCTTTCCGGCTCTCGTGGCGAAGACGTTGGTGTCTTCTTCAGAGTCGGTTAAGGCAGTCATCGCCGCGTCGTCTGTATCCAGGATGGCGGTGACAACGTTGCAATATTTCCTCTTAGCCTCCTTGGAAGGCTGTGCGGTCCATTGCTCGTCGTCGAGGAGGTCCGGATGGACCCACATCACTTGCCCTGATGGCAGAGTTTGTGGAACCAAACCCTTCTCCCGCTGGTTGTGAGGATCGTCGTTAGTGATCTTCAAAACCGCCTTGGGGATAGGAATTATCCCCGCCGGAGCTTGAACCTCCGGGAGACCCGTCCCAAAGCTCAAAGTGACCATGTTCGCCGTCACTTGCTTTTGGACCTTCTCTTTCTTCAAGACCCCCGCGTCGTAGAGGGCCTGGAGTTTGTCCTTGAGGACGTAGCACTTGGTTGTGTGATGCCCAAGGAATCTGTGATATGCACAGTAACTTGGGTCACCGGTTTTGTCCGCCTCCTCAGGCTTCGCGGCTTCTGGTAACTTAATTCGCCCACTCTTGAGTAGAGTGTCGAGAGTCGCCACTACCTGGTCTTCTTTGAAATCATATTGCCGCTGGGGGCGTGGTTCAAATTGCCTGGGTTTCGGCTTTTGAACGAACTTTGGCGCCGCGGCAGAGTCTACGGCCATAGCCTCTTTTCCCTTCGATCGAGGAGGGTTCTTTGGCGCCGCTGGTTCTGCTGCTCCCTTTTTGGACTGTGGCTCTTCGGCCTCCAGCCTCTTGATCATATTTTCAACTTGCTCGCCTTGGCGAACAAGTTCCTTCCAAGTCCGGGTTTCAACTGCCCCTATTTTGGACAGGATGTGGATTGACAGATTGTTGCGGCACATCTCAATCAGTGTCGCCTCGGAAACTTGGTCCCGACAGTGGACTGATCGATTTCGAAATCTCTTTACGAAGTCGTTAACTGACTCCGACTTACGCTGCTTCTCAGCGAGGAGAGTGGCCATTGACACTTCCGTGTCGTCGTCGAAGAAGCGGGCGAGGAAGAGCTTTTCGACGTCGGCCCATGCCTTGATGGAGCCAGGCTCCAGTTTGCGGAACCACTCAAAGGCCACCCCCTTGAGGGTACCTATGAATAGTCGGGTGAGAATGGCGTCGTTCCCGGTGAGGAATCCGGTCTGCGCCATGAAGTAATAGATATGTTGCGAGGGTGACCCCTTGCCATCGAACTGCACCAAACTGATTGGCTTGAACTTCACTGGGTATGGGACCGTGTCCCATTCGATAGGGTAGGGACGTACCACCCCCAGCTTGTTCATGTTTTGCTGAAGCTTCAGCGCGTTCAGTTGGTCCTGGAACTCGTCGAATCTTTTGTCACGGGTGCTATCCGCGGTGTGCGACGTTCCTATCGATGTTTTGGAGGAGTAATCGGATTGTCGATCATCCTCCGTCTCAGCCGCTGGACGGTGAGGTGGTACCCATTCTTTATCCCTAGTCTGCCGGGGCAAGGGACGTTGGGTTCCCTTCTTTTTCTTCTTGCTCAGCAGTTGCTCCATCATCTCTCTTAGAGAGTCGATGGTCGCCTGCTGTGCCTCCAACTTTTGAGCCATTGTCTGCTCGTGGTTGGTATCGGTCATGTGCGCCCTCGCCTGCGCGTCTTGACTTGAGCGCGAGGTCTGGGATGTGGCCGCCGCCGAATGAACCTCATCTTCGCCGCAGGAGGGAGGTATTAGGGTGGAATAGTCAAACCCAATACTTACCCCCCGGCGACTACGGGTTCGCTGGAATATGCCTTCCTGCCGGCGTCGGGCAGACCGGGTGTTAGGTCTTAAGACGGAGTCCGAGTCTGGCGAGTCGGAGAGTACCGCCTTCCCTTTATCCGTCATGTTGACTGTGGCGGATGAGAGTTCCAGGTCGTCAGCAGCGCGTCTTTTCTGGTGACGGCGCCTTCGACGGGAGGGCCTCGGTCGAGAGGCCTGTTGAGAAAGCCTCTCAAATACCGAAGGTTTCGCCGTTCCAACGCATTGGCAGTCGGCGAGGACCGTGTGGATGAGTCTCTCGCAATGACACTGAGGATTCGCCTCGTGAATAGTGCGTTTGCGAGTCAAGAATTCTCTGAGGTCTTCTACGGGTGGTTGGTGACAACCCCGGGCCTCAGAAGAGTCGCTCTGGTGAGCTGACGAGAGATTTTTGGGCGCTCTCTCTGGCGCGTGTTGGGTGGAACGCCTTGGTGTTGGAGTCAGGCGATCTCGCCTTGACTGGCGAGTCTTCGCGTTTGAGCGAATTCCAGTATGTGGGCGAGTTTCGACCCCGTGTTTAGAAGAGCGGGTTCGGGAGGAACCGCCTATTTCCTTTCCTTTACGTTTATCCGCCAAATGATTATGGCGAGGCTCGCCAGCCTTCGAGGATTCGCCTACTTGGGTAAGCTCGTATGCTCGGTGTGGTTTGTTCGCATCAGGGATATGACCTGAGAAGCGAAGTCCTCCTGAGCGGATGGCTCTGCTGTCCTCGGTTGACGCTCCTGATTTGGAGGGCCTTCTGAGGTCGGGCAGCTTGCCTTCCCGTCTAGTGTTTCTCGGGCCTGTGTGATGGTTCAGGCCATTATGAGAAATGGAGGTTTGGACCCCCTGTCTGACGGGTGTTTGCCGTCGCTGTTGGTTAGTTCTCCCAGCGGGGAGAACGTCACCGTGGGTTGTGGCATTGCGGTTTGTGCCGGAGTGAACCGGCGCTTCCTCCGAGGTAGGTGTCTGTGTGGACCGCTTGGCGATCCATCTGGCAGACCCTTGCCTCTTGCGCTCGATCTCTGGCTTGGCCTTGATCGATCGCGAGGGAGTGGGCTCCTCCGATGAGACTCGGTTGGAACCCTCGGGTGCGGAGGCTTTGACCGTCTGAGGTCGGCCTCGGCGCACAGCTCTGTGGCGTTTGCGGGACGCATCGCCACCAGAGGAGGAGGAGGACAAGTATTCTTCGTACTTGGCCTGGTCGAACTCGATTTCGAGGGACTCTACTGTCGTCCCGATAGTAACCTCATCAAACTGAGCCACCACCATTTCACTCGATGAAACAGCTGCTCCCACTGTGGTCGCCATCTTCTGTAGGGTGAAAATTTGATTCTTCCGAAGAAAGGAGTTTCGTTTGTATTTATAAGAAAGCTTATTACAAACTAACAAATCAAATGTTTACAACAGAAGCAGAGGGAAGGCCCTCTTTGTTTTGTGTGGGGACTTTAGGTGGCTATAGGACGCTTCGCTCGATGCTCGGGTCGAGTCTGCTTCCCTTGGACCGTTTGAATGAGGTTGCTGGAGAGCTTCAGTTCGCAGTAGAAGCTCGGGGCAATGGAGTTCGGGTCTGCTTAGTTCGTCGGCGATCGGAGCTCGGAACTAGGCAGCAGTGCTGTAATGCAAGGATTTGCTAACAGCTTGGTCTCAACTCTTTTTTCTCCAAGTTTTGCGACCTCTCTTCCATCGTGCTGGAAGGGGTTTTTAAATGAAAGAAGGACAGCTTGACTTCTCCTTGAATTGTGGGATGTGACCACATCCTCTTCAGAGACGTCTCGCCGTTCCTCGATACCATGAATGGTCATTCCAGGGATTGTGCTCTATGTCCTGTCACCTACGATGGGAAGGCCCATTCTTGTGTGTGAGGCAACGAACGACTGCTATCCGAGTGGATTTGACCAGCATTAATGAACCGCATTTATGAGTCCGCAGATCGATGAAGTGTCTGTCCGATCACTTGTACTGTGCGTAACCGCCCGGCGTGCTTTGAGCACGGTGCTTTCTCCTTTCCGGTCAGGAGAGGTGGCGAAGCAGGTGTACAGTACTTGAGTGGGTCTAGCCAACTTGCCGAGTGCCGGCGGCTCCAGCTCCAGACTCAGACAGCCGAGGTGAGTCGCATTTATGAATGCTCAGGTTGACTCGACACCTGTCCAGTCCCTTCGCGCTGTGCGCACTGCGAGCGGTCGTTTGACGGTCCTGGGGTACTGTGCTCTCTCCCTTCGGGTCGAGGGAGATGGGAAGGCCCATCTCAGCACGTGGGGTAGTGGATAACCAGCTGTACTGACGGTTTTGGGGCTTGCTGGCGGATTCGACTCCGAACTCGGGCAGGCGAGTTGAGCGAAGAGCGAATTTCCGCCATCCTGATCGACCCTAACTCATGCTGGCGAGTCGACCGTTAGGCGAACCTGGACTTGAGTACAGTCGACGTCTACGCGGTTTAGGTCCGTGCCAGAGAACTGGGCGTGCGAGCTCTTCTCGTAGGCAAATTTCCTGTAGACCCATAGAGGTATTTTTTACCGTCTACAATTACAAATCATAAAAGATAAGGAGAACCATAAGGACCACATAGTCATCCCATATAAAGATTAAATTTCTCTCTACAAATTTTGTAGCAAAAGATTTTTAGAGATACTAATAGACTAGCTATAAAATCAACTCTTATAAAATTAATGTCGCATGTGTCTTAAATTGTACTTTGTTTAAAGGTTAATTTTAGAAAACTTCCCCTCAACTATTAGGGGAAAT
>NC_033794.1:10475518-10484371 GCF_001876935.1 Asparagus officinalis | reverse complement strand
CTAATTGAAATGAGTAAATCTTTGTTTGTCAGATTTGGGGTGTTGTAATTAATCTATCTTAACTTTAAAATTTTGATTTAACCCTATGAACTTTTCTCAATTAACCCCTCAAAACTAATATCATTGAGTCGAATTCATTATATGATAAGTACTTGACTTGGAAATACCAAAATATCCCTCAACCATAAAAGAATTAGCTTGGTTCTTGCTAGATGAAAGAAAAAGTACAGATTTAGAGGTAAAAAAAACTGTAAATTGGTCGTAATCCTTTTTTTATCGGTTTATAAATTTTTTAACTAAAATGACTTTCTTCAATAGGGTATTTTGACAAAATCAAAAAATCTTTTACATCCAGGAGGTTTTGTTAAGAGATGTGTAAAAGACGAGAAGAGTTTTTATAAGACACGCTTAGTCAAAGGGTGTTTTCTAAAATCACACCAAAGTTGAGAGGGGTTATCTACAACACCTCTATAGTTAGGGGGCACTGCCAAATTAAATTAGTTGAGTGGTTTTTTAGACATTCCCCATAGTTGAGAGAGTTTTTAAAAAATTAACTATTCTTTTAAATTTAACTTATTTACATATTTGTCCCTCAAATATTTTATAATCAATATTAGTCCCTAAATTATAAGAAATTTCAAAATTTTAAGGAAATAATGTAGAATTATTGTAGATTTAAAATTAAGGAAATGATATCTAAATTACCTTTAAAAAAACATTACTCTTATAAGCAATATATGAAATATCGGTCGATATATCGCTATATCGACTGATATAGAAGGTTAAATACTTTATCTTGATAATATTTATGGTTTTATATTATTTTTTATTTGGGGATTTTTCTCATATATTGATCATTATCGAAAATATTGGCTGGTATAACAAAATCGAGTCATTTTTAATTGATTGTGGGCTTGCCATTGGTCGTGTTTGGAAACCAAAACTAAACCACAAGTCACAAAAAGGCATAATTCATATCTCAAATATCTCCACACTCAGCTCTCCCAAATCTTAAGCATATATCTTGACGCAAATACTTATGTTGATAATTCATCAATATATGAGATTATAGATTACAATATTATATTATGTATGAGCATTATCTCATATGACACCCAAATATTTTTTACATAACCCTGATTATTGTAATCTAATATCATGGATTTTATTTGTCCAACATTTATATGATGCCCTATACTTTGTAGTAGTCCTTCGAAAGCCTCTTCTAAATTTTTCTAAGCAAAGTATATAAATTCATAAATAATTCAAAATCTTAAGATTATTCAAAATACGATGCTTTAATTTTCCCACATTTCCTCTAGTATATAAATATAAACTAACCCTCTAGCCTCATATTATATGATAAATATTATTTATCAGAGTGATCACATACTATTGATTATGGTTAACAAAGGCTTTAAATCTTTATTGAATTAATTAAATTAAATAGTTTACATTTTATAAAAGTTTTAATTACATACCTCCACTTGTATCTTGTTGCACTTAAATATCCTAATGTTTTTTTTAAAATTACATATATGTACCTTCTATATGTAAGAATACTATTTGTATTTTTCCTATATGAATATAATGGTATAATTTTAGGATAATTCTATATTTTCTACTCTTTCCATTAATAATTGAATATAATGGTATAATTTTAGGATAATTCTATATTTTCTACTCTTTCCATTAATAATTTATTAACATGTAATTGTCTATTGGATAATTCTATATTTTCTACTCTTTCCATTAATAATTTATTAACATGTAATTGTCTATTAATATATTATCAGACATTGCTAATAATTAATATGGGAGTTTTACAATAACATTGGAAGTTTTATGGACCAAGTTAGACAAACTTGAAGTGGTATATAATATAATTAATTAACAATAATAATTAACTTAGTTTAGTTAGGATTAAAATTATAATATTTAAAAAACAAGGGTAATATAGTCCATAAAAAAATTTCTACGACTTCCACTTTTAAAGGGAGCATGACTCTTAACGAAGTATATAATTTTATTTGTAATTCAAAATCTCAAGACTTATTCAAAATATGATGCTTAAACTTTTCCACATCTTCTGTACTATATAAATATAAGCTAAGGTTCTGACCTCATATTATATGATGAATATTATTTGTCAAAGGTATCATATATTATTGCATGTGGTTAACAAAGGCTTCAAATATTTATAGGCTTAATTAAACATAAATATCTTACAACTTACAAAAGTTACACTCATTTACCTCCACTTATATCTTAATGCACTTAAACATCCTAATATTTTCTAAAATTGCATGTTTGTACTTATGTACACAAGAATACTCTTTATTATTTTCCTATGTAAGTGTCATGGTATAATTTTAGAACAATTCTATATTTTCTACTCCTTACAAAATAATTTATTAACTTGCAATTATCTATTAATATATTATTATGCATTATTAATAATTAATATGAGAGTTTTACAATAACATTGGAAGTTTTATAGCCAAGTTAAACAAAATTGAAGTGGCATGTAATATGATTAATTAATAATAATAATTAATTTAGTTAATTTATGATTAGAATATAATATAAAAAATAAGGGCAGTATAGTCCGTAAAATATTTTTCCACAACTCCCTCTTTTAAAGGGAGTATGATATATATATGGGAGAAGTGTTCCTAAGGTGACGCCTTAAATAATCATCTAAGGACGTAACCTAAAATCACATGATTGAGCTACATTGTGGATGATCCACTCCGTTGAACTTGATCTATATATTCTAAAACCCCAACACGCTAAGTTTGGGGTGAACCCATTGTCGTTTGACCATTCATCCACTTGTATCAATTTTAACGGTTTCGAATGAATAGAACTTTTCACATGGCTCGATGGAGGGTCAAACGACGATGGGTTCACCCCAAACTTGGTGTGTTAGGGTTTTAGAATATGTAGATCAAGTTCAATGGAGCGGATCATCCACAATGCAGCTCAATCATGTGATTTTAGGTCGCGTTCTTAGATGATTATCTAAGGCGTCACCTTAGTTAACACTTTTCCCATAATATATATATAATATATATATATATATATATATATATATATATATATATATATATATATATATATATATATATATATATAATATATATATATATAATATATATATATATATATAAGAGAGAGAGAGGAGAGAGAGAAGAGCAAACTTGTGTCTGTCAACTTAAGTAGATAGCAAAAAGCTATCCACCAAACTTTTTAGCCATTCATATTACCTAGGGATCCTTGCATGATATGAAAAATATTTTTTATATTAATAAATGAGTGACTAGGAAGTTTGGTGGACATCAACTTAAGTTGATAGGAGTCTTACTATTATATATATATATATAATATATATATATAATATATTATATATATATATATATATATATATATATATATTATATATATGAAAATTGCTTCAAGGCCCCAAAATCCAAAAAGTCATGTGACCCAGCCCCTCATACTTTTGGTTATGTGCCTGCAGCCCCAAAATTTTGATAAAATTTTGCTAAAACCCCTCCATCATGACTCCAGCTCATGTTTTCCTAAAAACCCAATTTTACCCCTCCCAAAATCACTGTCATCTTCCCCCAAAATCACAGCTTCTTCCTCCTCTTCCTTCCCCATCTCCTTCCTCCCTCCTCTGTCTCCTTCCTCTGCCGCTTCGACTCCCCCATCTTACAAGCGCTTCGTCAAGTCCTTCCACCTCCTCGACGATGACTCTCTCTCCCTCGCCACCGGCTGCCTCCGCGAGGTCCGCCTCATCTCCAGCATCCCCGCCGTCAGCAGCACCAAGCGCCTCGAAATCTTCGACGACGAGAAGAAGGTCATGAGTTTTAGGATCGTGGGAGGCGAGCACAGGCTGAGCAACTACATGTCATGAGTTCTAGATTCAAGGCAACCCTTTCTTCCAAATTTCAGTCATTAATATGTACTGCAAATGTGGGTGCTTGATCGATGCCCACAAAGCGTTTGATGAAATGCCTGTTAAAGATGTGGTCAACACTGTTGCGCTTATAACTGGTTACTCACAGAATGATCATCCTAAAGAGGCATTGGAGTTGCTTCCTAAAATGCTCGTACTTGGATTGAAACCTAACGAGTTTACTTTTACGAGCCTTTTGAAGGCCACTGGTTCTGCTGCAAGTGTTGGAATTGGGGAACAAATTCATGCTTTAAGTGTTAAATATTCTTGCAACTTGAATGTGTTTGTTGGGAGTTCATTGTTGGATATGTATGCACGTTTTGGGAAGATGGATGAGCCTTGTTTTGTGTTTGATCGGTTGGATTCCAAGAACGAAATCTCATGGAATGCTCTAATTGCTAGATATGCAAGAAAAGAAGAAGGCGAGAAGGCTCTTAAAATGTCAACTATTTTACGGCGCTTGTTAACTATATTCAGGTTCATGTTAACTATTTGAGGGTGCTTGTTAACTATATTCAGGTTCATGTTAACTATTTTAAGGTGCTTGTTAACTATATTTCTTAAAATGTTAACTATTTTACAGTGCTTGTTAACTATATTCAGGTTCATGTTAACTATTTGATGGTTCTTGTTAACTATATTCAGGTTCATGTTAACTATTTTAATGTGCTTGTTAACTATATTCAGGTTCATGTTAACTATTTTACAGTGCTTGTTAACTATATTCAGGTTCATGTTAACTATTTAAGGGTGCTTATTAACTATATTCAGGTTCATATTAACTATTTTAAGGTGCTTGTTAACTATATTCAGGTTCATGTTAACTATTTTAAGGTGCTTGTTAACTATATTCAGGTTCATGTTAACTATTTTACAATGCTTGTTAATTATATTCAGGTTCATGTTAACTATTTTACGGTGCTTGTTAACTATATTCAGGTTCATGTTAACTATTTTAAGGTGCCTTGTTAATATATTCAGGTTCATGTTAACTATTTGAGGGTGCTTGTTAACTATATTCAGGTTCATATTAATTATTTTAAGGTGCTTGTTAACTATATTCAGGTTCATGTTAACTATTTTACGATGCTTGTTAACTATATTCAGGTTCATGTTAACTATTTTAAGGTACTTGTTAACTATATTCAGGTTCATGTTAACTATTTAACTATACTCAAGGTGCTTGTTAACTATATTCAGGTTCATGTTAACTATTTTACGGTGCTTGTTAACTATATTCAGGTTCATGTTAACTATTTGAGGGTGCTTGTTAACTATATTAAGGTTCATGTTAACTATTTTAAGGTGCTTGTTAACTATATTCAGGTTCATGTTAACTATTTTACGGTACTTGTTAACTATATTCAGGTTCATGCCAATAGGAGAGGAGACTTCAAACTGACATCCAAATGGCAAAGTAAGATCTTTGTGATGCTTTATTCGTTGAAAGGAAGCCTGAAGCTTTAACATGTTATCTGTGTAACTTAACAAGCTACCAAGAAAAGTTAACATGTTATATGTGTAACTTAACAATCTACCTGTGAAAGTTAACATGTTATCTGTGTAACTTAACAAGCTACCAAAAAAAAGTTAACATGTTACCTGTGTAACTTAACAATCTAACAGAGTAACTTAACAAGCTAACAAAAGTATTTCAATAGTTAATGACTTATATAAGTATTTTAATAGTTAATAGGACAAATTTGTGCGTCAATTTTATATCACATTTTCATTATAGTTCACATCCCTACAAAAGTATTTCAGTTCATATACACAGTTACTACAAACTTACAAAAGTATTTAGCTATTACATCTACGTTCAAGGCAAGATGAAAGCCAAATAACATTGTGCCTACTAAGCAGATTAAGGAAAAGGCCCAGATGGAATTACATTAGTGTAATAATCTATAACTTCATAATACACTAATACTCATTTTCATCTTGATGCAACTAATCTGAAGTCTAGGGAGGATGTGGATTGTGGCAAGATGATCTCTTTGTTGGGCCACATTGTGCAATTCCAGGTGGATGCCATAACCTAAAACAAGCCAAAAAACCCAAAACAATCAATCTTTTCTCCTCTTTTTAATATTTATTTATTTATTGAAATTAACTGGAAAATCAATGAGAAATACCTTGAAGGCAATGCAGTCATGAGTTTTGTTGGATAACATGACATAACACGAGATCTCCTTCTCTAACTCAACTAATTAAACAAAAAAAACGTGAAATTAGACGAAGAACTGAACCCAACAAGATGAGGGTGACTGATGTGACGGTGGTGGCGGAGTTGAGGAGGCTGTGGAGGATGACCCAAAATGTTGAGGAGGGGCACGGCGGGTGCTAGAGCGGCGACGGCGACGGCGACGGCTGCGGCGTTGAGGGAGATGGTAACACCTTATGAGGTGGCGCTGGAGTTTGAGAGAGAGGGAGTGGAGTTGGACGAGACGAAGAAGAGCGGAGCAAGAGGAGGAAGAAGGAGAAGATCTAGAGAAGAAGAAGATCTAGAAAAGAAGAAGAGGGCTAGTTTGGGGTTTTATTTTCTTGGAAATTGTAATAAGGACTGAATCACATAGAATTTTTATTTTTAGGGCTGCAACACATAACCAAAAGTATGAGGGGCTGGGTCATATGACTTTTTGGATTTTGGGGCCTTGAAGCAATTTTTCCATTTTTTTTTCCTTTGCGCTTTCTTATGTTTTGCATCCGTATAAAAATCTATATTAGAGGACTGACAAACTGAGGGACCAAAGACGACATTGTATAAAATAATCAGTAATTTATATTCGAAATTATGATGACACTATCAAAAAAATAAAAAAAAAATGATACTTTAAGTGTAGTCAGCTTATCTATCATTAGTGGTGCTTACATTTAGATAGCCCCTATCTCAGATACAACCTCCCCGTGTTGCTACTGCTAAAACTTAGTTTTTGAGCAATACTTAGATTTGTTTACGGGAATCACGAGTAGTTCTAGTGTTAAATAAAAGGTATGATGTAGCTAAGATGGATTAATCTATAAATTTTTATTTCTTTAATACTTGTTATGTAAATGCACTTAATTTGTTGGCGAGAGTTTGTCCTGATTCCTAAGAATATTCCAAGTGTAACTGCCATGTTTGGCAAAAGGTTAAATATATGAACATTCCCAATATTGCAACGGTGTTGTTGCGTAGTGTTATAGTTGTGGTTGTTTGGTTCAATTTTAAAAATCTGTCCAAGGTCGTTTACAACTCACAGTTACGACTATTTTTATTATTCACTGATATTAAAACTTATTATGTAATTATTTACTTTTTTTTATTTTATCTTTAATTTCAAAGTCAAGTTCAAATCTTGACACAAAATCTTAGCTCCTATTTACCCACACAAAGGAGGACAAACATTTTATAATGTTACGCATACAATGTTAGCTCCTATTTACCCACACAAAGAAGGACAAACATTTTATAATGTTATGCATATGTTTATATATGATATCCTGAGACGATGTACATCTAACATCTACACTCAAGCACAAACATTTTATAATGTTATGCATATGTTTATATATGATATCCTGAGACGATGTACATCTAACATCTACACTCAAGCACAAACATTTTATAATGTTATGCATATGTTTATATATGATATCCTGAGACGATGTACATCTAACATCTACACTCAAGCACAAACATTTTATAATGTTATGCATATGTTTATATATGATATCCTGAGACGATGTACATCTAACATCTACACTCAAGCACAAACATTTTATAATGTTATGCATATGTTATATATGATATCCTGAGTCGATGTACATCTAATGTCAACACTCATCTATATATATATATATATATATATATATATATATATATATATATATGAGAAAAATAAGTATGCTTGGTACAAAAGCACAAGTTTTTGTGCTTGGTAGTGAGGTGACATATTCCTCTCCACTCATTGAAACCGGGTCTCATATTCACATGGGTTGGTAAGTGGTTAGGAATTAAAATGAATGAATGAGAATATGACATCTTACTAACAAGTACAAAATTTATGCTTGGTAACAAGCATACCCATATTTTTCTCTCTCTGTATATATATATTGAAACATGCATGATGAAAAAAACCCTTTTCTTTTTTATGTGCTCCGTTGCGCTTGAAAGTTCTGCTTTAATCCACCCTAAAAGACTCCGCGTGATACCTTCAAAAGGTATACTGGAACATTACAGTAAAAAAAGACGTTTGCTACAAATGTATCCAAAACAAAACAAAATAACAAAACAATAGCCAAAAACATCATTCTTATACTATCACGGAAGTTTAAGTTGTATCCAGCCGTAAAAACTGCCTTAAAATGGCTTCCTTTACGTGAGAACCGCAGTGGGCCATATCCATATAAGTCATAGTTTCAGATGACACTTTGAGATGTTTGGATCTACCACGAAACAAGCTAGGTTGTTCTATCCCTTAGCTTAGCTTATTTTTGATGGATTATGAGTCATAACGTTTGAGCAAGTAAAAGACATATATACCCCTTACTATCTCACAAAATTTCAAGCCATCTCATTTTTTAGATTATAAGGTATGTCCTCTTTGATCATTTTGACAATTATGATAGATTTTAATGCATCCATTTGCCGAATACTCTACCATAAAAAATGTATTATAATATATTAAATTTACCAAATGCTAATGAATTATAATTCAAAGTTTCCAAACATGCTCTTAGATTTAGCATGTGCGCGCGCGCGTGTGTTGGGGGGGAGAGAAAAATAGTAACGACATAGTTTGGGCGAGGCAAGGGCATAATTCATAGATCAAATCTAAGGCATAGTTGAAGATTTGGATGTATCAAGTCCATTCGACAGTTAGAAATGTAAATAGACAAAAATCACA
>NC_033794.1:10464698-10475508 GCF_001876935.1 Asparagus officinalis | reverse complement strand
ATATATTAGGTATACATCATGTCTGTGTATGTGTAAATATATGTGTATGTTTATGTATATATGTACGTATGTATGTTTATGTATGTATGTGTGTACGTTAGACCAACTATGTAAGCATGTCCTCAATATTAAAATCGAAGAATTAAAATGCGGACAAGTTTTAAAGGAAAAAAATTGTTGGAATTGACATTTTCGGCTGTCTGTTTGGTAGATTTCCTAAAAACCAAGAAATTGAAATGAAAAGATGGAAATCTCAAAAAGTGTAATTTCATCCATTTCCATCCCTAAAACTCACGGGTGGCGCTACAGTCACACCCCCAACCACACCCCTAACCACACTTCTCTCTCGCTACAGTGCACTGGGGCTCATATGAGATTTTTTTTAAATTCTCATGTGGGCCCCAGTGCATTGTTGCGAGAGAGGAGTGTACGTGGTTGGGGGTGTGGTTAGGGGTGTGCCTATAGCATTTTCCAAAACTCACCCACAACATCCAATAAAATATTATTTTCATCCAACAACTCATCCACAATATCTAATAAAATCCACAACATCCAATAAAATATTATTTTCATCCAACAACTCATCCACAATATCTAATAAAATATTATTTTCATCCAACAACTCATCCTCCACATCTAATAAAATATTATTTTCATCCACAACATCACTCAACTCAACTCATCTCATCATTTCAAATCACTCACATCATCCTATAAGATGGTGACAACTCATCTCATCTCATTAACATTTCATTTCCACCAATTTCCTCCCAAAAAGCTAGAAAAACGATTTTCTTAAGTGTGAGTCACATCATTCAATAATATAATGACAACTCATCTCATCTCATCTATTTTCTTATTTTTAAGATTGAACCAAACAAAAGAAAACAACCTATTACGGAAAATAAGTTTCTTATAATTCATTTCTTTATTTTTTTCGCCAACTAAACAATATCAAAATAAGTTATCTTAAAAAATCACTCACATCATCCAATAATAAGGTGACAACTAACATCATATCATCTTCAATTCTTTGATTTCCTTTTTTTTTTAGCCAACCAAACATTCCCAAAACAATTTTTCTTAGAAATAGTTTTCCATTTCTTTGATTACCCTCTCTTTTTAGGCAAACAAACAGCCCATAAAATTGGAAGTGCCCAATTGAGCTTTGTTCAATTATTGAGATTTCAGCTGGCCCATACAACTCTACAAATTGGGCTTGCCGAAAGTTTGTTTCCCTAAACTTTTCCTTTTAGATTTAGGTTGAGTTTCCGAAATTGTTAATACTGTTGTGCTAATTACAGGTGCAAACAGTTCACATATGGCTCGAATATGATACTTATTAAGCCTGTAATTTTTTTACCATTCATAAATACAGATACAAATATGCATTGGTAAGAAAATTGGTAAGAAAATTTCTTATGCGTATCCGCTAAAATCAGATACAGATACGGATATACATGCACTACATATACTCACAAATATCATACAAAAACAAAAAGGATATGAGAATTATCAGAAAATATTGCAAAAAATATAGTTCATGTTATACAAGAGACTTCATTAATATGTTTGTTATATGTAAAAAGTTTAGATTAGATCTCTTGATCATCAAATTAATCTCAAATCCATTAATCCAAGGAGTAAAACTATGGTAAGTGTTTGACCAACGTATTTAGGATATTTCAACAGTACAAATTTAGATGTTTCTCTATATATCTATATCGGTAACCATATCATAACAGATCTAGGTTTATTAACCATATCCGTATCCTAATAGGCACGGATGCAAATATTTCCTCGGATACATATATTCTTATGCACCCCTAGTGCTAAATGCTGATGATACAAGGGAGACATGTATCGAGGACAAAGTTAAGAAACACGCATTAGGTAGTCCTGTTCTCTTTATAAATGGACGACCAAAAAAATACTAAGTTGGATATTTGAGGAAGCGAAAGGCTAGACAAAAAAGAAGAAGAAGAACTACTTGTGCTTGGTGAGTGAGATGAATAGGAAAAGCAAAATTGAAAGCTAATTTTATATCTCCAAGAGTAAGCCACAAACTTCGTAGATATGGTTTTATACACTTCATGGTCTCGTATGTTACAACATATCAAGATTATTCAATGATCATCCGTGATAAGAACCCAACACCTGTATTTGTTATTATGATCATGCATGATAAGAACCCAACACCTGTATTTGTTATTATGGATGAGGCCAATCCAAAGTATTGAGCCAGTTTGGTCCAAATCCATGACGATTGACCGACCAAGTCCATCCATAGCCCCACATTTTGCCGGATGTAAGTGCTAACGAGCAAAGGGAGTACCGTGCATGCTAAAAAAATTGTACATAATCCAAATTTGCAAGATGATATCCTTGAATAAGACGGGGAAAGGCCAACAACCACCAAGACAAAGGCTATTATATCGGTATCTTAGGATTGCAAAGGCCCATTGGGATGGACTAGGCTAATCTATTTGTACTCAATCGACTCAAAAGGATCGACTCAAAAGGATCAACTGTATTTGAGTCACGAGTCCAAATATATATCAACTATGTATCATGCATTACGTTGATTTCATAGTCCAAAAATTAGCCCGTGTAGTACTAATTTACTAGTGCGATCGGATCAGATGTGAAACATCCATGACATTTATCACATTCGAATCTGTTGAACTAACCCGGGATGCTAATGCGAGTACGTGTATGCTTCAACAAGGTAAAAGCGTATCCATGTCGAACAAATAAAAGAAACGTATACTCAGATGCACAATTGGATGAGAGGGAACTACTGCAACTCAAGCAGGCTACATGATGCATACGATACACAAATAAGGTCTCAAATCATAGTTTATCGATGCGTTTCAACACATCTACAAACTTAAAAGGAAGATATCTCGATCATGAAGATCAGTTTTGGATCAACTAATTTCAGATACTTAACATTATTCATATCTGTATCCTATCAGGCACACAGATAGAAGGCACCCACATTTATCGTCATCTTGAGCGTCATTCATCGTGTACTATTGAATTCTACGGTCTAGATAATGCTGTTCTGAGCAGCTTAGATCTGCACTACACCTTCCATGTTCCGATGCTACATACATTTGAGCAGGGGCATTAACTATATTTTGCAATATTAGTTGCCCAACAGAAAAATTCTCCCCGAAAAAAGTAACAGTGAAGGAACAAAAATCAACAGGTCTGCATTAAAAGGAGACAAGACACAATCCCTAACCCTGCAAGGAAACCACAAGGCACATAGTGGCATGATTTCTCGCCCCGTTTGATTGCAGACATTACTCATTGTAGCTACCTCCATTGAATTCTCATCCAAAAGGTAGGATATCCCAAAGATTTGGTGCAGTGGGCCACCTTAAATGAGGCCCATCACCCTCTGAGCTGACAACAGCCTAAGGTTGGAGAGCTCATTTAAGCACCCACCTCACTTTGTTCACAGGTCCCTATTCTCTAGTTTCAAGTGTCCTATAAAGAATTCATTGACCTTCCATGTGAAAAATAACATGTAGGTGTCTATAAACTATTCAAGGAGGGGAAGCAATGAAACTTGGGTGGTTTTTCTTCACCTCCCTGGATTTTGAATAGTTTTCTTTTTGAACCCATAAACCTTTAAAGCAACTCTTTTCTCCTTGGTTGTAGGACTCATTGTATTTAATTATAAATACAATGCTAATTGTCCCGCTACATCGCTTTGCTATATGCATTATATTAGGCATAAGTGATCGAGGAGCGATTTATGAAATAGTCACATTTCGTCTAGACAACAAGCATTTTTCTTATTTTGATTTGATACCGTATCTATAAACTTGCCATTTTTATGCCGAAAAGTAACAACTATAGAAAATCCAAAAAGTGCAATGATGTATTAGATCATTTACCAGGTGTAAAAGAACACTGTTTAAGATTCATCGGAGCAAAGGTAAATTTGTAAAGAACAAACTACTACGATAACAGTAGGGGTTAGTTGAACATGGACCCCTTGTCTAATTGTTGTTTTGAACTTACTACCCTTGTAGTTTCATTGCTACAGAGAAACCCCCTGGGTATTTTTTTTGAATTTTTTTTTTTTTACCATGAGATACTTATTAATGTTCACCCACAGGGGATATCTACCCAAATTCCACCACGGGTAAAAAAGAATAAAAAACTTCTAACAAAGGGGGTCTACCTGCAATAATTAGACCACAAGGGTAGTAAGTTCAGAATATCGACACTAGGGGGGGCTATGTGAAATTAACCTAACAATAGAATAGGAATAAGGAAGGTTGGTGCAATATTCCCCCAAAGGCCCAAACCAGACAAAAGGCTAGACTAATCAGCAACTTATCAGGTCCTAAATTAGAGAATAATAAGAAGCTTAGCTCCAAAACCAACTTTGCATTTTTTAAGAGTTGATAATGACAATGAAAGAGCACGAGGACAGATGGAGATGAATTGAGATATATCTAATGTTGTGCCCTTTTGGCATGATGACAAATTGACAGAGAGTTGAAAGCTTGTGAAGGGTTGTGGAGAAAGTTGTAAGGATGGGCTGTCTTAAATTTCCTATTTAAAGAGCATTGCCTCCTCACAAGAAAGAGGGAATTAAAGAAGATGGGATGTTCCATTCTCATGAATCTTTAGCCCCTTTTATTCTCTCCTCCACCCCCTGCTGCTGACCTGTCAGAGATTTTAAACAATGCCCAGAGCTTTCAGGTGGTAGATACTTGCATACACATTTCACATATCATATCATATCATCCTATTTATTGCTGTGTATCTAAAAAGTTAGTAGCAGTACAGTTTGCATTAATCTTGAAATCTTTTCTCATTGTTTCTATGTATTGGCTGGCTTAAGCTGTCCCATTTGGCTTAGTTCTCTCTTGTTCCTCCCTCTCTCATTCTCAGTGATGGAGTTTTCTTCAGAGGAATGCAGCAGCAGTGAGTCAGGATGGACCATGTACCTAGCATCCCCCATGCATGATGACGACGACGACGACGACGACAACGACGACAACGGAGACGGTGAGGTTGAAGATGGTGTGGGTGAAGATGCCGCTAGAAAAATCAGCAATGACGATGATGATGAGGATGACGACTCCATGGCTTCTGATGCATCGAGCGGACCAGCTTATTGTAATCACTCATCGAACAAAGGCAATGGACAGGGGAGTAAGATTAAGGTGGAGACAAAGAAAGAGGAGAAGAAGGCAAAGGGTTCAAAGAAGGGGCAGGGAAGTTCCAAGGGAAGAAAAACAAAGACTGACAAATGATGGTAATTTATTTTTGTTATAAACACTAGTAGTATAATATTTTGGCTCGTTTGGTTGTAGATGAGGAGGGTTCTCCTCTTGTTTTACTACTGTTCTAATGATATATATATAATTAGTTGTTGTGATGAAGTTTCTTACTGTGTTTGATGGAGTACTTGTAAATAGTTTTCTTTTTTTAAAGATTTCGATCCTTTTCGCTGTCAAAATATAGGGGAGAACCCACTTTTTAATTTCAATCGTCCTTTAATACTTAGTCCTGATTCAGTCCAAATGTCACACTTACTAGTGTTTCCTCATGATTTTGAACTCATTTTTCACAGCAACAGTTAAATAGTAAACGGCTGTGTTTGAAAAAAGTGGACTCTCTACTGTATTTCTGATGGCAAAGAGGAGCCAAACAACTTGTTTAATTATTCAAAATTGATGCTATGAATCTGTAAAATATAACTCTTATAGTACTGCCCAAGCTATAAAATTCCATTCTCTTTTTTATTAATGGCTTAATGTGTGGTTCTTTTAATTAATCATAGGCAGGTGTTGCGGAAAAATATTCAGTAATCAGGAGTGACCGGTGATTTATTCATGAAATGATTACAGAAAAAATGTTCAGCAAATGAATAAAATATCTTTTCATGAAGCTATTGAATAGAAATAGAGATAAAACTTTGTACAAATTATTCATTTCTTCTATTTTCTTAATCGAACTCTTTCTAAGAGCATCTCCAACCACAAAACCCAAAATGGTGTAGTTTTTACATCAAGTTGGTGTAGTTTTTACAGCATCTCCAACCACAAAACCCAAAATGGTGTAGTTTTTACATCAAGTTGGTGTAGTTTTTACACCAAATCACTATTCCATCTCAAAACCCAAAATGGTGTAGTTTTTACATCAAGTTGGTGTAGTTTTTACACCAAATCACTATTCCATCTCCTACCCATTACACCAAATTTTACAAAAAAAATAATATTCCTTTTTTTATTCTTATCTTTTAACATTTTAACTATTTAAAATATTTAACAAATTATGTAATTATATAATACATTACATATAATTTTTATCTAAATGGTTGGTATTTCTTTTTGAATTTTATTTTAATAATTATTTTATACTCTAATTTCATTATAATAATTAATATAAAATTGCTACAGTGTTGCGCCATTTCTGGCGCAACACTGTAGCACCCCGCTAATTTAGCGGGGTGTTTGGCGTTCCATTGGAGCGCCAAAACACTTCAAAATAGAGTTTTGGCGCTCCATTGGAGATGCTCTAAGCTCTCAACAAATTCATAAAGGATCTCTTCACCATATCATCTGGTGCTCAATTTCATCAAGTTCTCTTGGTTATGCCCTCGGTTTCCATATATTCTTTGGTTAAATTTAGCCTTTGTATTCTAATTAAATCAGTAAGTCTATGGGAAGCTTGAGGTTTGATGATTCGTTAGCTTTGTGCATAAATTTCAAGATTTTTCATGAGAATAATAAATTAGTTATTTCAGGATTTGGTATGATCTGACAGCTTGAATCTGAAAGTTTTAAAACAGAATATATCAGGTGCGGTCAAAATTGGTTTTCTGCCTGCTTCTTGTTATTTGGTTGTCTATATTCTGCCAAACGTAGGTTCAGCCTCTTTTGCACTGATTATTAAGCTTTTCTAATGAGTTTTAAGTTTTAACTTTTTATTTTGTAAGCTTTTATTTCCCTGTACCTATTTTTGAGTATTGAAATCCCAATCAAAACAACACTGCGATTTTCATTCGATCAGATCAGGTCCAAGTGCGGGGGAAAAAATCATTATTTCATAAAATTCCATAGAATTATATGTTCTGATCATCTTTCATGGTCTATTTACTCAAGAGAAACACACATGAGCATCCACATAAAAAGCATAATTTACAAAGGAGAACAACATCCTTTCTCGGGCAACAGGGTGTGGAGCCGTACCTTCTCTCGCGTAGCTCTCATTCCTCCAATTGCCATGTCACGGGTAGCTGCATATTGTGGTTGAGTTGTCTTAATCCATTATCCTCCGAGAAATCTCTCTTCTAGCTCCAACTTCCTCAATTAAAAGTTTGACGTGCAAAATGGATGGAGAAGACTGAGAACGGTACAGCAAATGACTGCACAGCTGAAGCATCTCCACCAGCCGGCTAGAAAGGAATAACTGGAAACGCAACAAACCGTCAAAAATACATTGCAAAAGAATCCGACTTAATTCACGTACACGTTACAGAAAATAACACTTCAATCAAAGTTATATGAATTCCAAATTGATGACTGTGATATATGTTTTGTGAATAAAAGCACACCTGATCTTGGCTTAAAATTCGAAGAAGAAGCAGGCTTAAAATTCGAAGTTGGCATGGGAGTACGATAAGGAGTGGGCAGATCTTCATTTGCATCAACAACCACCAAATCAGATGTAATAAAAGTTTTGGCAACTGAAGCAGCATTCTCCACACAACACCTGACTACCTGAGAAAGAATTATACAAATGAACGGCTAATCATCAAAATACTAATCTCTTTCCAAGCAGAACAATGAGCAAAAAAAAAGCCCCAAGTCGATACAACAACACAGGACATATCAAGCCCGATGCCAGATTTACCTACAGTAGGTACAAAAAGTTTTGTCACTAGAGAAACTACAAACAACAAGACCTAGCATTAAAACTGTCAGACAATATGGAAGGGCTTCTCTCACTTTCTAGCTTAGTTTTAAGGTTACCGTTATTTATTGTCATGAATCTCCTTTCTTCTTTCCCCCTTAAGCATATGCTAAAGTTTCTCCTGCCAAATTACTTCTCTCCAAGTATTGAGACATAAACATTGTTGTCGCCACTATCAACTTAATATTATGTGTACCTTGGATGGATCTAAAATTCCCGCAGCCATCAAGTCTTCACAACAGTTGGTAGCTGCATTATAACCATATCTTACATCATCAATGGACAACACCTAAAGAGTAAAATAGAACATCAGATTGCGTGAATTCGTGAAGTATCAGATGATAGAAAATTGGGAAGTTATCATATAAACTTCGGACCTTCTCTACAACAACGCTCCCATTGACACCAGCATTTTTTGCAATCAACTTTGTAGGATAACTTAAAGCCCTTTTAAATATTTCTGCACCAATCTGTAAACCAATAAAAGGTTAGCAAACTATAAAAATGAGGATCAAACAAACAAAATTTTATAACAGTACCTTCTGTTCTTCATTATCCAAAGAATCCTTGATGCGATCCACCTTAGTAGACAGCCTTAATAGACTACATCCACCACCAACTACAACACCTTCCTCAATGGCTGCCTACAACATTATTCAAGAGTTTTACGACATCTTCTCTTATACAAGATTATTAAGGATAAGGTGCAACTTACTCGTGCTGCATTGAGAGCATCTTCAATTCTTAGCTTTTTGTCCTTCAATTCAACTTGTGTTTGTGCACCAACCTGCCATTTGGTTTCAAGAACACTATTTACTGAACAGGCATGCCATTTCTTAACAATTGCACAAATAACTAATGGACTTGCTACCACGTTATCTTACCTCAAGCATTGCAATCCCACCAGACAACCTTGCTATCCTCTCGTTTACTATTTTCTTGTCAAACTTTTCTTCAGAGTTCTGAAATTTAGGAAAATAGCCAGTTTAGAAATATGATTTCGAGGATTTATAGGATGAGTAAGGAAAGGTTGTCAGTTAGAAGCTTTCTCCGTGAATACATGTATCAGTCAAATTGTATACTGCACATATCTGTCGTTTCGTTATACTTACGGGGCGGGGGGAGGGGGGAGGAATAAAGTTTTATTATTATTATTATTATTGTTTTACCTCAGCAAGACTTTTTAGTTGAGAAACCCTCCTCTCTACTGCACTCTGGGTGCTCCCATCAGTAACAATTAGTGTCGAATCCTTGGTGATTACAACTTTGACAGCAGAACCTAAAACCTCTTTTCCAGCTTTTTCAAGAGTTAATCCCATCACATCTCTAACTACTTTACCTGCAAACCAATAGAATATAGTCACAAAAAGTGCAGAATGATCTACAAATTCAGTACAATGAATCCCTATATCACCTCCAGTCAATATAGCAATGTCATCTAAGTAGTCGCTCTTGCGCTCTCCAAATGCAGGAGCTTTAATAGCAGCTGCCTTCAGCACACCTTTGAGTTTGTTTCTAATTATTGGAGTCAAAGCATCCTCTTCAATCCCCTCTGCAATTATCAAGATTGGATAGTCCTCTTGTACCGCATTGTCCAATATCCTGAACAATTCCTTAGGAGTCGTGATTTTTTTGTCAACCAATAGTATCTGCACTGAGAAGTTCAAGCTGTTAAAATTTGAAGCGCTATTGTGACGGTTGGGGGTTATAATTTTATACTTTGGCATGCTTGCAGATAGAACACAAGGACATTCTTTTTTATTCGCTTTAAATGTGTGGTTGGGGGATTTGAACCTCGGTAACCCTGATACCGAAAATATTTTTCACAATATCATAACTCCAAAGTAACGATAAGGGTTTGAGGGTTATAATTGTACACTCTTAACACAAGAATAAATAATAATTTTGTTGATAGCAAAAGGTAAGTGCGGAAAGAGACCCAGTTCTCTCGTAGAACCCATGCATTTTTTTTGACTCACTTACCTTCAGGAGGTCTATTTGTCAAAAAAAAATCTAAATAAATAAATAAAATAAAAAAATCTCTTTCTCTGTGGGTAAAAGAGTAAAAAAAGATTTCACTCAGGGGGTCTATCTGCAATCATGGAACTACTTAGGTCTATCTGCAATCGAGTCATAGTATAGGGGATTTATCCACAAGTAACACTTCGCAAAATAGTGACAGTGTGTGCAACAACCTTGCTGTTATTCAACTCTGCTGACATATTTGCACGATCAGTAACAAAGTAAGGTGACAGATAGCCACGTTCGAATTGCATTCCTTCTAGTATTTCCAGATTGTTCTCTGTGCTTCTTCCACTCTCAACTCTAACTACACCTTTTCTGCCGACTCGTCTAAGAGCATCAGCAATCATGTTTCCTACAGTGTAGTCATTGCCAGCACTAACTGCTGCAACATCAGCGATTTCGTGGTCTTCAATCTGCATGATCAGCACATCTCATCAAGAAAATGTATGAAATAAAATGCAGTGTGAGTTCTTACAAAAGTTTCAGAAAAGGATCTGCGAAAACATGAGGAAACAGTACGCAGAATATGAAAATGACATGCCAGTAGCTAAAACAGTACATGAGGTTGAGAAGGAATATCATTATTTTCATTAACGAAGCTGAAAGCAACATTTGTTCACTAATAGTGATACTTGAATAGTTAAAAGAAGTCGGGAATACCTGCCTTGACATCAACTTGAGTTCAGAAACGAGAGCAATTGCGGTCTTCTCAATTCCACGAGCAACTTGAACAGGATTCATCCCAGCAGCAAGTACCTAATGGGGAAAATATTTTGATAGATGCCAGTGAGGAAAGAGCATGAACAATTACTGAATGCAAAAATCTACAACGGTT
>NC_033794.1:10463440-10464688 GCF_001876935.1 Asparagus officinalis | reverse complement strand
AATAAGATAACATGTGAATAAGAAAAATACTGTTTGAATTGATAAAATGATGTTTCAATCATCATAAAAGGGGCAAAAAAAGGGTTAACCTCTACCTCTTTCAGTCCATCGTCAAAAAAGCGAAACAAAATGTAGCGAACTGTGAAATATATACCTTCACGCCTTCAGAAATGAGACCTTGAGCAAGAACAATTGAAGTCGTGCTGCCATCGCCAGCAAGATCATTTGTTTTAGCAGCAGCTTGTCTCACCAACTTAACTCCAACATTCTCCAGTGGGTCCTCTAATTCAATCTAAAGAATATCATGCAAGAGAAAGAAATGTTTTCAAAAGTATGCCGAAAATTGTGTCTTTGCTTTATTTCCATCAAAACTCTTCTCATAGGCCTTTAGACCAGTCTTTCAATCCCAATTCTCACTTAAGTCTTCTACTATCAACAAAGGTAAAGGAAGTTTTTAATGTAATTTCTAGGATTCTTGTGAAATTGTTCTAACTACTTGCTTTGAAACTACCAAGAAGACAATCGACTTGGGGGCGCATGATTGCTTCTAGCAAGAAACCCACCTAAAAATGAGCGATAATTTCACCCGTTCTTTTATCAACAAAATAGCACCTCCATGAGCCAACTAAACCCATCAACCTAACCATTGGTTTGTGTGCATGCACTAGAGGATACCGTTTGCGTTGAGATACTTACAGCGACTATTATTTCAAATTTGACACAGCCTTCAGAAACCTGTATTTTCTAGTGCACACCGCTTGTTCACCATCTCCACAAATCTCTTCAGTTAAAAAAAAAGGGACTTTCTTTTTCTACTATCATAATAGCCAAATCCAATTCTTTAACAAACGCTAATATTTAACACACCGATTACCTCTTTGAGGACGGTCTCCCCATCATTAACAATCTTCGGAGGCCCGTATTTGTTCTCCAACACCACATTCCTCCCCTTTGGACCCAGCGTCACGCCCAACAAGTTCGCTGCCAAGTCCACCCCAGCCTTCATTTCATTTGGAAACAAACCAAATACATAAACTAATGCTAAGTAGAATCCATATATTGATTGGTGAAGGTAAGTACCTTGAGCTTCTTCGTTGCAGAGAAGTCGTGGTTAAAGTGAAGGTCTTTGGTGTAAGCCTTTGGGCAGAATGCAGCAGCTCTCCTGATGCTTGTCGAGATGGGAAGGTTTGAGATTGTCATCAGAGGAGTTGGGGAGCATGATTGCATTGTTGTAGTCAAGAATTTTGT
>NC_033794.1:10459709-10463419 GCF_001876935.1 Asparagus officinalis | reverse complement strand
GAGATAAGGTGTGATTGAGGCAAGAGAGGGAGAATATCTTTCTCAAGTAATACATCCACCAGCAAGTTTTGTGAGGGTGAAAGTTGTGCATGTGCAAATGAAATTAACAAAAAAAAAAGAAAAAGGTTTACTAGAGTTTCAACTACTTTGTGCGCTTTAATTTTGTTAAAAAAGTAGTATCAAATCAGAAAAAATAAATTTCAGAACATCAAAGTTCAAAAAAGGGTAAACCTTCAAGGCTAATTATTAGCACTTAAAATTTAAGTTTTACCTAAGCCCTCAGTTGTCTGTTTGTTTTTGGCCATCCATTTCCTTTGTTCACATGATAACTTTAGCTCAATTTTACCCCTATTATTTGCTGGAGTCACAATTATTCCAACTCCGGTCTAAACCTTCACGCTCATTTTGTACATTAATCTTTCTTTCGTGCATTCTTTAAGGGAGTGTTTGTTTCAAATCCTATAATTTTAGGGTATGGATTTCACCATGAGATTTGAAATCCATAGGTGTTCTGTTATGAGTTGGGATTTCTAAATTGTTGTTTGTTTCATTAATATTTTTGGATTTAGAATACTACAATTTGTAATATTTTATTTGTTTCAAGCTCAAATTGTAGCATTACCATATTCCAAAATTTTGTAATAGGATGAATATGTTATCTTGGTGAGATTACTTTCCACAAAAAGACAAATTGGGATTTGTCAAATATTTTCCAATTGAGAGGTAAGCACACCCATTTATGGGATTTATCAAAATCCTCTCTAATTGAGAGGATTTGGCAAATTAAAAAAATTGGGCATTTTTTACACTTTTTGGGATTCAATATTCTAAAAATTTTCTTAAAACAAACACCATATATGGAATCCCAAAATACAAAAAAAACTCACTATTTGATCCAAAAACTTGTAATCTATACCAAATGCCAAAAGTTTTGGTGAAACAAACACCCCCTCCCCTAATTGCTTATTAACATCAAGAATTCATCTTCCAAACGAAATCCTAGCAACAACAAAATCCAGCAAAATCAAACATAAATAATTTGAACTTAAGAAATAATAAAATAAAATAAAATAAAATGATGTCTCCCCATCCAATCTCTCTCTTCCCCCGAATTGCATAAGACTCCCATTTTTTTAATTATTTACTGTCAATCTTAAAATTTTGATTCAAAATCCCTGAATAGACAAAACCTCAATAACTCCAGAAGAAAAAAGTCCCCTTTTTCTTCTTCTTCTCCCTGATTTCAATGGTGAAGGCAGGGGAGGCGGCCCTGGCGGTGGTACTGGTATGGCGTTTCCAACATGAGGTTTTTACTGTTTTCCTCTTCACGGCTGAATTTTGTATAATAATTAGAAAAACTCTTGCATTTGCATAACAGATTGTATTAAATTGCAAAATTTAAAAACTTCAGAGTATATAAGCAAAGTAGGAGAAACTATAAGATACTCAATTGCTAATTAGCCTTTAGAGGAGACATTAGAGTATTTAAGTGTGGAGGGAGATAAATATAAAGGGGCAAACTCAAGTGAGTATTTCAGTGGTGAAATTTTGAGACATTACTTAATTTAAGTGCGGAAAAAATTGAGAGCATATTTGAGAGCATTGGATTATAACTCATAAATATATTGTAATCTAGTATTTGGTAATTAGTGGATTATAATCATATCTTTAATAGTAGAGCGTTTGACAAAATGATGGATTATATACATTATTTTTTGTCGAAATGATAAAAAAGAACAGGACATTGGTGGTGAGTCATTTAATGATGCATCATATTTTTGAAATTATAAGGAGTACTATAATTTTTGGTAGAAATTCAATAATAACTATGATTCGAGAGACATGTATTGAAAGAATCCTTTTTTTTTTACCTAGTCAAATGACCCAAATTTTATGGTTTATAATCCACTAAAAACTAAGCTATTTTAACTTAATCAAATCTTTTGACTCACAATCCACCAAAAACTAAGCTGGGCTAGTTTAATTTAATCTTGGGTGAATTATAAGCTAAAATAATCAATTTGATAAATATCCCAAAGTGGCTTGTAAGCTAAAATTTCAGGGTATTTGAGTGCATATAACGGAGTTAAGCCTACCCTCCAACTTCGAATGCTCCCTCCTTATCAGTACTCCTCGCTCCACGTACACTCTCGCCTTTGATTTCTCACGAAAACCCTAAATCCCCAAATTTCCCAAACCCCATAAAACCTCAAACTTCACAGAGGAGAGAGGGTAGTTCAAAAATCAAGGTCGTGATTGTCTGAGAAGCACAAACCCTAGGAACAAGGAGAGAAAGTTGGCAAATTTAAGAATCGAGATCCATGGACGGAACTAGCCAACAAGAACGAAGGGACGATGAAGAGGCTATCAGGTTTGTAATGTTGGTTAAAGATTAGCGCTTCAAATTTACTTGCTTCAATGGAAAATGATGCGAACTTGTGCCAAATTTGATAGCTGCGGTTATTTGGATGATTTCGTAACATATGAGGTTGATTTGGTGACTGTTTCTTGTAAATGGATTTCTGGATTATTAATTGGTTTTATTAAAGTTTTGTTCAGGGCCATCTATAGTTATGTGGAACAATGCGAAAATTTTTAGCGAATATGTGGAATTGTTACTTCTATTTGCTCTTAATACATGCGGTTTTTTTAGCTTTGTTGGAGTTGGTTTAATAAATAATTATCTGACTGTGATAATTCTTGAAATTTAGTTGCAGAATAATGGCAGTAAACTAGCACACGTTCATTGATACAGGAAACTGTTTTCCTACAATTGGTCGTCGTTATAGTGATGATCGTCACTGCGCTGCGACTTTATTTTGAAAAACATAGGGATTGAGATGCTTTCGGGACGAACATAGAATAATAGAGGATCAAGTATGCTGTACTTTTGGCTTTGCATGGTTACTGTAAAGTTTAACCAAATTTTTTTAAAAAAAACTTTGATGCTCAGAAGTTCTATTTTGACAATTTGATACCACAAAATGCAACACATTAATTTTCTTCGAGAATATCAACATAGAAAAGTATAAATTACCTTAAGGTTCATGCATGATACGGGCTACGTAGTATAAAGTATAAATTACCTTTGTTTAATGCACCGTTCTCAAATATATTCTACAATTGTCTTTGTTGCCTTAGGTTTTCTATTTTTTCATTTTGCACGTCCTGGGGCACGTTTCTCAGATAGACATGCATCCTTACATAATCACACATTACATGTTACTTTTGCTTAGGCAATGTGGAAATATTCGGTTGCAACCGGTCATGAAATTTGTTAACACTTAACAAGTAAAATTTTGCTTAAGTTCCATCCCATATTGACAAGGAAGGCTAAAGATGATAAAAAGAGAATTACACACACGAGTAAATTGAAATACAGAATAGCCTTTCTTCTCTAACCTTAATCTCTTGCACTTCTGTATTATTGATCTCTCTCTATTCTTTTACCCACTTCTTAAAACATGTGAGGAAGGTTTCTTCTTTTTCCGATTTCCCTTCTTGCATCCAGATTACTAGAACCACAGTTATATATTCTTTAAATGTTAGTGCCCATTGTATGCTTTGTTTTATTCATGGATACTGATGCTTCTTGAGGCAAATGTTATGACAGCAAGGGCAATGGAAGCTGCAAACTATGTTTTATTAATGTTAACTGGTTGCTATTTTGTTAAACATTCTTGTTAATTATTTCTTTTCTATGTTGCATG
>NC_033794.1:10449208-10459700 GCF_001876935.1 Asparagus officinalis | reverse complement strand
ATATTTGACTTGTAGTATCTCTTAGATGAGAGAATAACCTTTGTAAAGAAATTGTATGTCAGCTAGGTTATCGGGACACTTCATTTTGGGTGTTGTATCTTGTTCGCCGCGGACAGACTGTGGACACGCGCGGTTCAAAGCTGCAATGTTTTTATGAAAAGTCTCTTTACTAATTGCGATTTTTTTATTTGAGTTGTGTTTATTTTAAAGTTTACTTTTTACTTTTATTTAAGCTGCTATTTTATTTAAGTTGCGATTATTAGTTTGAGTTTAACATACTTTTTCAAAAATTATTATTAAAACTTTTGTTGTTAAAGCTTAATTCATAGTTTGTCTAACTTGATTCTTAGTTATTATTAGATAATAAAAGAAACATATAAATTTTAGTATTTAATTCAAGATTTGATCTGATGTAAAATATATGTGTGTAGCCATCTCCCTATATCCTACCTTTTACAAATTTTCCATGCTCTGTGTCCATGTCATGTCCATGTCAGTGTCCACACTGGCACCGGTATCCATGCAACCTAGTATGTCAGTTACTAATATAAACATATAAAAGAGCCGTAAGCTGCGGGTTTCTTTACTAATGTTTTGTGATAGCCACTTTTCCTTTTTGTATCTTGAATAGTATTGACTGTATGTTTGACATCATTTACAACTCTGAATAATTTTTTCTCCCTCTGCAGAAATGCAGATGCCCTAGAGTGTATCAAGAAGCTAAAAATGTATGAAGCTGCATATGCTTGGCGGCTGAAGGCTAAATACTTCACTAAGAAGGCCTTCGATGGAGGTAGCAATAATATATTCAGTCTTTGTTTAAGCTTTAAATAAAAATCTATCGATAAATTTAGATGGGCTTAATGAAGTCCATATTTTGTTTCTAACTACTAAATAACGAAATATAAAAAATTTAAGGTTGGGTCTTCAAATTCTAAATTATTGAAAAAGGACAGAGCAAATCTACTGTATCTGGTTATCAAATCCTTATCTTAAATGTATATATGTGCATGTATTTCATGTTTCAGTAGTGCACTCGTGGATGGTCCATTGGTAATTTATTTTATTTTCTGGAATTTGAGACTCGGTTCAAATCCATGAAATGTATTTATGGTAAGTTGGTATTTGATAACCTTGGCATGTAGTATGCAACTTAGCAATCTGTCTGTTGTCACACGTGAATCTTAACCTTTGTTCAAGTAAAAAAAAAAAATAGAGCAAAAATTTATTATTTCGGCAGATCCATCATTGATCCTGGGAAAGACTACTAAGGTTTTAACCATACAATGAAGCATCATTCACATTTCAAGATTTTACTGTTAACACCCCATGCCGCTCTCCCGTCCCCCACTTCAGTTGTCTGTAACAATTTTTCTCTCGCCTTAAATGTTAACAGGGGACATCTTTGATCATGAAACGACTATAGATAACGAGATTGTAAAGTCAAGCAGGTATGAATCTTTCGTATTTGCCCTATCTTTTCTACACGATTTCACAATGGAATATATCTTGATTCTTGTCTCGTATCCTTCTACAGATGGCCATGTACAAGGTCATTTGCGGATCCAATTCAAACAGTAGAGGATCCGAACAGCCCTCCATCTTCAGTTGCAGAAACCTCCAGCACTCCCACCAAGAAAACTCCAACCAAGAAGATCTGCTAACATCGATCACAGAAGAAATTGGTCTGGAAATTACCACACTGGTCTTGGACTTTATGCAAAAAGTATAGAGATGCAAAGATTTTAAAGTTAGCGTCTCATGAAGAAACCATGATTTGGAAAAAAGAAAAGAAAATGTACCTATTGAAATGTATTTCTATTCATAATTTATGTGCCAAGTTCTAAAACGGCTGAACTCTATATATTTGTTCTTTTACCTGTGAACATATAGCTGAGTATTTCATGCATACTTTTTTTAGTTATTAATCCATACTTCTATTTTAATTAGCTTGATTTTTTTTAACAAATGTTTGCACTTGATAGTAATACGCAGGTCATGGTGCAAATGTGCAAGAGTGCTGTTACAGGGATCCCAAAATAGGGGACCCTGAGTGGGACATGCGAGGTGTCGCCTCCCTGTCCCGTGATGCACTGTTCATGAGCAGTGCATCACACAGGATGAACAGTGCATCACGGGACAGGAAGGCGACACCTCGCCTGTCCCACTCTGAACAGTGCATCACGGGATAGGGAGGCGACACCTCGCCTGTCCCACTCAGGGTCCCCTATTTTGGGGTCCCTGAGGCATTTTTCGATATGCAGTATAATCGACGGAATAGGTCATCAACCTGCTTTATGAGGGTGGTTGAAGAAAAATTCCAATTATTTGATTACAACATTTGTATTGTTATTACTAGTAAAATGCACTTGTGGACATGTTGTAATTTGTCATACTATTTTACGTCATTGCACAAAAAAGTAAATAATAGAACAAACTTAAGATAGATATTAAATTTAACCTATTCATATATAATTGTTGGTATTTGCTGACCCCCCACATTTACTATGCAACTTAAATTTTGATCAATAAGATTAAATTGTAAGGTAAAAATAGATTATCAAATTAGCTCATATGCAAAATTATTATTTCTCTCTTTTTTCTCTTCTAAGCTCTTCCATCTCTCTCTTTTTCAATAGTACACTGACATAGATAATTTTTATATGTCACTATACCCAAATTAATCTTTTTTAGTTTATTAAAACGCAAACAACAGTAATATTATATAGGGTTATTTGCACGTAAGTACTCCGAACTTTACTCCATTGTTAAATTTCCTGAAGCTTTTTCGTCAAAAGATCCTCAAAGAAAGAAAAAAAAGTTAACTGTGATACCCCTGTTAAATCTTTTATAGAGTTTCAAAGTTATTTTTTTTTAACTTTGAGGGTATTTAAGTGCAAATAGTGAATACTTTCGGACCAGGTAGAAAGGTATATGAGATAAGGTCGCTCTCTCCCTGCTCCCTGAACTCGTTGTTTACTTTACTTTCCATTTCCAGGTGCAATCTCTTCTCCACTCTGCGAAATTAACCCAATTCCAGTAATAACCGCTTATAATTTCTCATTCTCATGCGTTATTCTTCAAGAATTTAGCCTAAATTTTAGTTAATTTCACTTTTCTTATCATTTTTTCCCTCACTTTGGGATCAAATTCTGACTTAGGGTTCTGTTGTTTGTTTACTTCGCTTTGCTCCATTCATTTAGTTATTAATCTTCACACATGTGGATAAAGATGGTTCACTTTGATGGATTTAGCCAAGATTATCTTGTGTTGTCACAAAATGTGATGCCAATGTTCAAGACAAAGTTTGTCCCCCCGCCCCCCCCCCCCATCTTTTTTTTTTTTTGCAGTTAACATCCAATTATTTTTGAAGGTTTAGTCTTTGGATCATTCCTTTTTGCAGGCAATGGCTTAATGGTTGTTCTATAAATACTTTTCTACAGAGGTTCAAATTTCTTGAGGCCAATTATGTCCGAGGTCCTATCTGTACTGTGCCCGCTGCGAAGGTGCGAGGTTTGGTGTTCATTAGAGCAAGCAGTGAGCGAGAGACATCAGCGAAAAGCTCGGGCTTAAGTATCGAGGAGTGTGAAGCTAATGCTGTTGCCGGAAACTTCCCTGACCCCCCACCATTTTATAGGCCCTCTGGTCCTAAAGGAACCCCAGATGTCAAACCACTAGTATGTATGATCTTGCTTGTGGAATTTAAATGCAAATATGCAATTATACTTCTGCAGTAGTATTCACTATCAGACATTTTTTTGAGGGTGGTAATTTTTTTTTTTGTCGCTTTTAATTTTCGAGCATTGATTGTCTTATTGTTCATCCTTAGCCACTTACTAGGCGCCCACGAAGAAACCGCAAGTCTCCTGCATTGAGGGCTTCGTTCCAGGAGACACAAATCACACCTGCGAATCTAGTCCTTCCGCTATTTATTCACGAAGGTTGGTTTTATTCACTAAAATTTATGTTCCATTTTCTTTCACATCTTCATAAGGTTATGGGAAGCCATGACAGACGGACCCGCTTTGAGATGTTTTTATTCCATCTCCCTTTTTTGCCTATTAAGAAGTGATAAAAGCTATATAAATCCTGTATGGTCAAGTAAGTCCTAGGATACCAATAAGTATTTTAATTGCTTCAGGTGAAGAGGACACCCCAATTGGAGCAATGCCTGGATGTTATAGGCTGGGATGGAGGCATGGCCTTCTCGATGAGGTGAGGATTTTCTGAAATCAATTAGAAATAACCATCACTTGATATTGATTGAGTTCGTGTTGTAAATTTGAACATTTGTATTTGTCGCAAAAGTATCATGGAAAATCAAACGCGGATGGTGATATTGTAAATGACAACTAATTGGACTTTCTGTCAGTAGATTTCAAAATGGATAACATCCTTTTTCTTTTTTTACTTTTATGTTCTCCCTAAGTTTCTATCTGAATCACATGAAATTTTGCGATATTCATTCTCTTGACCTGATATTGACACACGAGAAGCTCCTATAATGCAGGTCTATAAAGCGAGAGATGTTGGTGTCAATAGTTTTGTACTTTTCCCAAAAATTCCTGATGCGCTAAAGGTTGTCCTTTAGTTTTAATCGAAACATGTTATATTCTTATAAGTTTTTAATCTACGATACTGAATATGTCTTCTCTTATTATAGTCCCCAACAGGGGAGGAAGCATATAGTGACAATGGTCTAGTTCCTCGAGCAATACACTTACTTAAGGATAAATTCCCTGGGATTGTGAGTAATTTTCCTTTATGCTTTCTTGGTTTTACAATCTATAACAGCATTCACTTGACTAGAGTTCAAACTTTATTTAGGTAATCTACACTGATGTTGCATTGGATCCTTATTCCTCCGATGGGCATGATGGTATCGTGAGGGAAGATGGTGAGCCAAATTAGTTCTTCTTAGATTTTGACTTTTCTTTCTGTTGTTGCCCTCTCAAATCACTACCAGGTTTAGTTTGCTTCAACAAATGCATTACACTTTCATAACCAATAACCACAAACAATTGCATTCAATAATACCTGTTTCTCTTGCTATGTTAGGCATCTGAATCCTTTTGGAAGCTTGTTTATTGTTGTCCTTAAGCTTGTCTAATCTTTAATGAGAACTAAGGACTTATGATTCAAACGTGAGTGGTCTCCATTTTAACGTAAGGTAGCATAAGTTAGACACGGGGTGATTAATTTATTGGAAGGTGTTTTAGGCCAATTTATTCGAAAATATTTTTCTGTAAGCGGTGATTTACTTTGCATTGGAGTCTCTTAAGATGCCCTGTTATAAATGTCACTTCTAAGTTGGAGAAAATTCTGATGGTTTGATTTCAAAACTAGCCATGAAAATAATAAATTGGAGTAATCGATGAATTCACAGGAATTTTGGCAACTTTCTTCTTGTTGTGCATTTTTTCCATGCATTATCCTTCACCATCATCATTATGATATGAAATAATCTAGAATTAGTTGGTCTTATTGATTTCCATGCATTATAGGTACCATTTAGAAGTAGCAACTAGAGATTTAATGATAGTATATTACGATTTTGACAATAAACCCATTGGTGATCAGATAATATTATTATGTAGACGATGAAAATCTAAAAATCCATATTCCAAAGGCACCATAAATTATTAGAATCTGAAGGCTATGCCAATTTACTCACTAACTAGACTCTTTGCATGACTCGTTAACAGGAGTAATCATGAACGACGAAACAGTGCATCAATTGTGTAAACAGGCTGTTTCTCAGGTACTAATTAAATTTCCGAATGTAAATTTTCAGCTAAGACTTCCTTAATACCAAAGGCTACACATTGAGTGATATATGTGCTTTCATCAGGCCCGGGCTGGTGCTGATGTTGTCAGCCCCAGTGATATGATGGATGGCCGAGTCGGAGCAATCAGAGCAGCTCTGGATGCCGAAGGGTTTCAGGATGTTTCTATAATGTCTTACACTGCAAAGTATATACAAGATTTAAAAATCTTCCTACTTTTGGCATATTTCGAGTACCTACAAAATTATGAAAAATTACCGATAAAGGATTATTATTAAAGTCAGCTTTATATCTGAAACAGGTATGCCAGTTCATTTTATGGCCCATTTAGAGAAGCTTTGGATTCAAATCCACGGTTTGGAGATAAGAAAACGTATGCATTTCAAGGATATCAAAATGCCCTTGTTGATGTTTGAATTATTCATCTTCTTGGTCGAAACTAAGTATCTCTTTGATTTCTTTGATAAAGATACCAGATGAATCCGGCGAATTATAGAGAAGCTCTTGTTGAGACTGAAGCAGATGAGGCTGAAGGAGCTGATATTCTTCTGGTAAAATCTTCATCCATATTATAGATGGCTCTTTCATATGAAATTATAGTTGCCTTTCGAATTTGAACCTTCATATAAAAACATGAACCTTCTGCAGGTGAAACCAGCAATGCCTTATTTGGACGTTATACGGCTTCTTCGAGATAGTTCCTCTTTACCAATTGCTGCGTATCAGGTAAGTTTTTTATGTCACTTACAATCAATTAACTCACAAGTTAAACTTCTGCTAATGCTTTATTTGGTACGTTGGATGCAATATAACAAGGTTTAGAGCTTCACTAAGAAATGAGATGTTTAGTTGAAATGTGATATTAAAGACAATCAAAAACAGCATAGGCTTGAAAGACAATATCTTCCATCTCGTGGTTAGGAGGTTAATATATTGAATAAAACCAAACACCATATAGTTAGATGCACTCCGAGTTGACAAATGACACAATAAAGACGGTTGAAGAACTTGTTATATTTCGCCCATCATAGCATCCCAAATTTCATAACCTCGTTAGCCTTTAGAAATGTTTCTTCAAAATATTAAAGCCTATTTGTAATAGAAAGATAGACCAAAACTTACGGCACAAAAGTTTAATACTTCTAAACTTTGTTAAGGTTCTGCTTCAATATAACATTCGTATGCTGTTGAATGACTTCTGAAACATTCAACAGGCAGATTAATTTGTTGCTAGTGACAGTGATGATTTGTTTATCTTCCTTGTTTAAGGTTTCTGGTGAGTACTCTATGATCAAAGCTGGTGGTGTTCTTAAAATGATCGACGAAGAGAAGGTCATCATGGAGTCGCTTCTATGCATCAAAAGGGCCGGTGCAGATATTATCCTCTCTTACTTTGCTCGTCAAGCAGCTGGTATCTTGTGTGGGATGAAGTAGAAACACCTCAAAGCCTTGTAGTTTTTATGAGATAATAAACGATGGTTGTTCTCATCCGTTATCCGGTTAGAATATTTTGTAAAGTTTTGTATTTTGATTTAGTTTAGGTTAGTCTTGATACTTGGCTGGGTTTTTCCAGTTAATCCTTGAACCGTTGGATCCTCATCCTACGAGGGGTCGTGTTTTTTTTGTCTGTTTGTTTACTAAATTGTTTTCTGTAATAGCTCTACTTGAAGTATACATACAGTCATCATGTCGTGGTAAGCTCTGTGCATCAATTTGCTGCTGAGCTTCCAGATAAGGGAAGCCCATCTCCAATCTTAGGGGCTGTGTGGTTCATAAGTTGCATATGGATGCATGTAGTGGATTTTAGAAAATCCATACTCAAAATCGTGATTGTTTTGAGGTGGATATTTAGGGATGATAACATGCAAGTAAACTTTGTTTGGTTGCACATGGATTTTGTTGAGGATTATGACTTAAATCACAAATTCGGTTGAAACTAACATAACTTTAGGGAATTACATCTGATGCATCTACTCTATGTGGTGACCCTAAATCTGTGACATCAAAAATACCAAACAAAGACTGTATTTGATAAAAACCTAGGAATTTAAACTTGTGGGCTCTATTTTTCAATGCAGAACCGATCAAATGCATGGAAACGGACATAAATTGCTAAGCTATATGCTTTACAATGTGATATGTAGAGGGATATATGCTTAATGTGTGTCTTCGTGTGTAGTTCATATGTTGCGATTTTCATGGCTTTTTTTATTTTTGGTATTTTTTTTCTCCCCAAGGCAATATGCTACTCTCTATGATCTTAGAGTACAATATGATTTGTGTTTATGAATTCGAGTGTAATATCACAAAAGTTGGGCAATTATATCTCTATCTTTACCAGGGGGGAAAGAACTGTTACTTTGAAGTTATTTGGTATTTTTCAGAATTTTGTGAGAGAACAATATCTACCAACCTTGTTCTTGTTGAGCAAATACTTCTAATTTTCATGTGTGGCTTCTGTGAGGATGTAATGCTATACAGTCATACAGATGAACAGCCACAAAATTTTAGTGCTTATACCATGAGCTATAAAGTATCGAGGGCCTATTAAGTTATATGAATGTAAGTGAAAGATAAAATTTCACTGAAAAATAAACTATTATGCCGAACATAATTTGAAAATAGAACTCCTAATCATGTGATTTGCATTTAAATCTCTCATAGCTGTTTCTGTTAAATCTGCTTTTCTATTTAAAAGTTAAAGAAAACAACAATTTAGCCATAGCTTGTCACTTTAAAAATACAAGACAAAATAAATAAGCTTTGATACACATGTTTTTTGTGTATTTATGTACGATTCAATAACTCAGTCTTTAAAAAGATTTTAGCAATTAGATAAAAATATATTTAAAAAAAATAGAATGTTGTGAGAGATGAATTGCATTTCAGAATTCTAGAAAATAATAAAATGTAACCAGAGAAGTAAATTCCGAAAATTCTAGGTACCTAAAAGTGTATTTTGCAAAAGAAACGAAAGGGCGTAAATCTTAAAAAAATGGGAGCCATTTGAGTTAAATAACTTTTGCAAAAATAACTTATTTTTTGCAAGATTAACTCAAAAACTTTCTTTGAACCCATGAAGCTGACTCTTCGTTAACCCTAATTTCGAATTTTCGATCTGGTAGAGATTCCCTCTTTTTCTTTATTTCTCTTTCGCATTTCTCGACCTAAGCTTCGCATAGAAAATATTTCTCTAATAAAGGAACTTTGTTAGTTTTCATTCAAATTGTTCAAGTTTTAGGGAATTCTTAATAGTTTATACTTGTAAAACAACAACTTGGGAACATTCCCTTCCAATTTGTACATCAAATTTGAGATTTGAGATTCCTCTCTAGTTCCCATCTGAGGGGGAAATTAGCTGAGCAATGGAGCGTTTATTATTATTATTATTATTATTATTTAGCTCTTTTTAGTAACTTGATGATGCTGACATTAAATTCAAGTAACTGCAGAAGATTTTGTGGTTGTTGAAATTATGTTCTTCTTTTGTGGATATCATAAGGAATGATATCATAAGGAATGATATAGATTTTTTGTTGGGAGAAAATAAGCAATGATTTAGATGTAGAAATTATGTTCTTCTTTTGGAAACATCCCAGAGAAATTATCAAAATCCCCAAATTTGTCAGGGTGGTTTTGGCTTTTGAGCTTTCAATAACTGGGTTCTTGCTGTGAGAGATTCTTTCAGATGATTTAGATTTTTGATTCATGCAAGTTAAAGAAGTGAAGAACAGAGCTGCATCGTTAATGAGGGATTAAAGTGACACGTATAGTTTTGGATGGACACTGTACACAATGTCTGAGTCAAAAATTGACATTTAAGTGAATTTACACTGGAGAAAATGGATGTGAGCTCATAGTTTACTTTTATATGTCAGTTGCCAAAAGATAGAGGAAGGTGAAGTTCATCCTGCTAGAGAAATTTGAATGCATGGATCTCGCTACTTCTATCTCTCAACATCTTATCTTGGCAATGAGTGGCAAACTCATACCTAATATCCCTTTATATAATTTTTATTGCAAAGTCAAAAACTTTAAAATGGTCCCAGCTATTGACAGTGCTATATTCCTGTTTGCGGCAAAACCTTGTTTAGGCTCTGCATTATCAATCACATAATTTATACTCGTACAGTTGGAAAAGCTTGAGCAGAAATTGAAAATTTGATAGTTTTCTGAGGAGGAAATTGAAAATTTGATAGGTTTCTGATAGATTAGAACAGATCCAGCACCCCCTCCCCCCCCCCCCCCCCCACCCCCCGCCCCCCACACCCCCCCCCCCCCCCCCCCCCCCCCCCCTCCCCCCCCCCCCCCCCCCCCCCCCCCCCCCCCCCCTGATTTTTGATTATTTTCTTAGTATTATTCATGAAATTCTCTGTGTGCTGAGAATTACACTGGTAGTTGCATCTTGCTTTCGGAAATTCTATATGATCTTGCGAGCATTGCATTTTTACACTCTTTATTACACACTTGGATTCCTCGGATTACCTTATGTAGTTATGTTTTAGATTACATTTTCAGGTGAAATAGATCATTTACTATGGGAGCTACGTGTTAGAATAGAACTTTTCGGTGGAAGTTAGATAAGGTGACTATCCTTTGAATATCATGATGGACTACTTATCTTTCTTATTTACCCATGATCTAAAGGAGTTGGTAAAACAGTGTTCTGATAGGGTTAAGCTCCTTCTCCTTTTTGAGAAACCATT
>NC_033794.1:10363152-10449198 GCF_001876935.1 Asparagus officinalis | reverse complement strand
AAATACTATGGTCTTTGTTTTGTATATCTTTGTCTGTGGTCGTGTACTTCTATTGTGCTTTGATTGCTGAATGATACATTTCAGACAGCTTATGTATGTATTGTCCTTGACAAAGCCAGTCAAGGTTCTTTTTCTTACTCATGTGTTCTTGAGATAATCCTTTTTAACAGTGGTAGATTTTGCTTTTCTAAAATATATGATTTTAGACTGCATGTTAAGCATTATTGATCACATTAAGACCATTCCATCTTTCTTTTATATATTGATTTATTGAGATAAAGAGCGTCTGATAAGTGTGCTACGGTTCTGATTTATTTGTTTTCCATCCAGGCTAGGACAATGAAAGGCTCTTTTTTGGACCATATTTAGGCCTCTGGCTGTTGGGCCTTACAAATGCAGAAAAGATCCTTTGAAGAAAGAAGAGAAAAATTGTTCTTGTTATTGCTTTATAAGCGGTCAGTTCTCAACCAGACTGATAAATTGTCTTATTTTATACTACCTCTTTAAAGTAAATTACTTGGAGGAAATGGTTAGGTGTCATTTTCATCATTTGTCATTGATGTTAATTGCTCTATCACTCATGTTTCTTTATAATATTATTTAGTAAAAAGGTTCGGCTTACGTGAGTAGTGCTCCATTTGTCTGCAAAGAAACTTCACTGTATTGTAAAATCCTTGGATTTGTAGAATAACACGCGCATCAATTTTTATTGGAGATAAAGTAATCTATCCACCTGACCAATATCTCAAGCAAGCAGTTCGGTCAAAGAATTAAACAAAGGCTTTTAACACTAAAGAGTGTCATCAGCTACTAAACTTTGTATTAATGAATGTTTGTATCTTTTAGTTCTCTAGGTTTAGCAAAAAATCTCTTACGCACACAAACACACGCGCGTGTGCACTAAAAATTATCTTCTTATGAATATGTCAATCTTTTGTCACATTTTTGTTTTTCTTCTCTTTACTGTTCTGTTGTCAACTTGTTTTGTATGAAGTTTCAGGAATTAATTGTTGAGTTGAGAGGAGTTGTGGACACTAAAAAATATATTGTTATTATTTCTTTAGTAGTACAAATACACTATACTCTCAAATACAAATTCTCTTTTTTTTCTCTCTCTCTCTTTCTCTTTCTGCTATTGGGATGACACCACACTACTCTTTATTTTTTCCTTTCTAGATCCACAAGCTCCTTACTCTTCCTTTTATTCTTTCTCAGTGGCTTGGGAGTTGGGATGATTCTTAACACAACACTTAGGGGTATATAGGTAGATTTATGTGGTACTGTAGCAAGTTAGGTACTGGGGTAGATGGGGGTGGTACTGTAGCACATTAGGGGTGGGGGTAGGTGGGGAAGGAAGGCTTAAGAGCTGCTGATTCCTAGTACTCCCCCTCAGCAACGATTTCTCTATCCACAAGTCTAAGAAATCTAGCTTCTTTTTCAATGTTTGGATTTCCTCTCTCACAGTTCTTCATTCATCGGTTCTGTATGTTTCTTTGAAGGTAGATGGCTCTTTCACATCTTTCATAATGACCATATTAGCATAATTGGGATTCGTCTTCCTGAGTCTGGTCTATCTTCAAAGTTGTTTAGTTGGTTCTTCTTCGATATTCTCTATCTGACTTGGGCGCTCCTCTTCTGATGTTATCTGATGAACACCAGTTTTCCATGGATTCTTATCCTTCGAGGATGTTGAAGAACTTGGTTCTGTCTTCTTTGACTGCTTCAATTCTTCTTCTTGATTTGGGTCCCCTGCTTCTTCTGCAACTGACTCTCTAAATCATTAGAGTCTAGTAGCACAACTTCTTGTGGAGTCCACCAAGATGAGGCTTCGTCAAACACAACATTCCTTGATGTGTAGCACCGTCCGGTTGTGGGATCACAACATCTCCATTCTTTTCTTTTATTTTCATACCCCACAAATATATATCTTACAGCCTTTTTATCAAACTTGTTGCGTAAGTGATCAGACACAAAAACATAACATACATAATCGAAGACTCTGAAATGACTTACGGTTGGATTGATATTCCATAACTTCTCAAAGGGCGACATGAACTCCAGCTTCGGTTGTGGTAGCCAATTGATCACATGCGCCATCGTCTTCATACACTCCGCCCAAAAACGTCCTGGTACGTTCTTAACGTGAAGCATGCTTCTGCAAATTTCGACGAGGTGACGATTTTTTCTTTCGGCTACGCCATTCTGCTACGGAGTATTTGGACACGTTAGCTGTCGCTGAATCTTATGTTGCTTGAGTTAGTCATAAAACTCCTTCGATGTGTACTCTTCCCCGTTGTCTGTGCGTAGGTAACGAATCTTCTTGCAGAGTTCTCCTTCGACTTCATCTCGAAATTGCTGGAATTTGGAGAGTGCTTCAGACTTTTCCTTCATAAAATCAACCCAAACATACCTCGAGTAATCGTTGATGAAAGTGATCATATATCGCATCCCACCAATTGATTCTTACTTTACTCAACCAAATACATCTGAGCGTACAGGCTCCAAAGGTTCTTTGGCTTTGAATTGTGACTCCTGATACGGTAATGATGCGTTTTACCGTACTGACAACTTTTGCATACGGTCTCTCCATGAATATCCAAGTGTGGAAGACCCTTCAACATTGACTTCTCCATCATGATCTTGAGCTTATGATAGCTCACATGATCAAGCCGAGCATGCCACAAATCAGTTGTCTCATTTTTTTGGCTTTATCGATGTATGCCGATTCTGCCGACATCACATAGACAGATTCTACCTTCCGTCCCTCCATGATAAGTTCTCCTGGTGGATTCAAGTTTTGATAGACTTTTACATCTTGTGGCCCAAATACTATATAGTTTCTAGAAGCTGTTAATTGGAAAACAGATAGAATATTTTTTTTCATACCCGGTACATGGTATACATCTTTAGTTATATCCGATTCAGGTTGTAGCACGGCGTAAATACAGTCTTTCCGATGTGTGTGATAAGTAATCTTGAATTATTCACTATCACAACTTCTCGGCTGCCTTTATACTCCTTCATGTTGACAAGTTTCTCCTTATTTCCCGTCATATGATTGGAACAACTAGAATCAACGATCCAATCTTTATTATAGTTGATTTTTTCTCGATCTGAAACCGCTGCAAATGTGGACTCAGATTCTTCTACAATTGAAGTTAGTGTCATACTAACAACATCGTTTTCGTCAACTGGTACATCTTCAATGATGACCAAGGATGCTTGGGCAGCCCATTCTTCTTCATCATTTTGACATCTGCGCGATGTTGCAACATTGCCCTCTGTCGGACTTCTTTTATAGCGGCAGTCTTTGGTAAAGTGTCCTTTCTTCCCATAGTTGTAATAACTACTATTAGGTCTCCTTGCTCGACGATGACCTTGCTCCTCACGCTGTTGTGTTCTATCGGTGTATAGCCGTCCTGGTTGCCTCCTTAAACCAGCCTTTCCATACTTTTCTTTTCTCGCGCCTCTTGGTTTGCCTCTCACATTACTGCTAAAGAGTGCTTCATCTTTGTTTTTTATTGAAACGCCGGCCATTTGTTTGGCTAGGGTTTCTTGTGTAGCGAGCAAACTTTTCAATTCTAATAATGTTGGTTGAGTCGGCCACCCGTGTGTAGCAGCAACGAGCCCGTGATACTCTGATCTCAAACCATGAATGATTATTTCCTCATCCTTGCATCGGATACTTTAGAATCTGGATCTAGTTGAGCAATATCTGAACATAGTGATTTTACTTACTTAAAGTACTGACTAATTATCAGGTCCTTCTGTTGCAAGGTCATTAATTGATTCTCCAGGTGTTGAAGTCGAGCATCATTCTTCTTCGAAAAGAGCGTGGCGAGCGTATCCCATGCCTCTTTCGGAGTTCTGACATCTCGCATGTAATCTACGAGAGCTTCTACTGTTGTCTTCAGCACATACATAACATTGTCGGCTTTGATGTTTCACTTCTTTAGTACTTCGCCAGCCTCCTAAGGTGCTGTAGTTTCAGAACCCCTAATGACCTCCTAGAGGTCTTGTCCTTGTAAATAGGACTTCATATAGATCTCCCAGTAGTTGTAGTCATTGCCATTGAGTTTCTTAAGTGTTGTAGTTGTATTTGCTAGATCCGCCATCGTGACGTGGTACTGCTTCAGTATCTCCACACAAATCTGGTCCCTGACCAACCAACTTCACAGACCTGGACTGAACACGAACTTTGGCCTTCAAGAATGCCGATAGGGTCACTGTAGGAGAGCAGATTCCTGACCGCCTTGATTCTATCACGAGCTACAGCTTCTATTATTTCACGTGAACAACAATCGTACTTATGAACAATAACCGTACTTATAAACAGTAACCATACTTATGAATAGTGCAGTACCGTATTCGTGAATAGTAATTAGTGTCTATAAATGATAAATGATAATCTAACTTATTTTCTGTTATGGAAGATCCACCTTTGGTGGTAGCCACAAAGCATACGATAAACAGATACAAGTACTCTAAACCAGGCTCTGATACCACTTGTTAAGTTGAGAGGAGTGGTAGACACTAAAAAATATATTGTTATTATTTCTTTAGTAGTACAAACATACTATACTCTCAAATACAAATTCTCTTTTTCTCCCTCTCTCTTTCTCTTTCTCTTTCTCTTTCTCTTTCTGCTACTGGGATGATATCACACTACTCTTTATTTTTCCCTCTCTAGATCCACAAGCTCCTTACTCTTCCTTTTATTCTTTCTCAGTGGCTTGGGATGATTCTTAACACAACACTTAGGGGGTATATATATGCAGATTTATGTGGTACTGTAGCAAGTTAGGTATGGGGGTAGATGGGGGTGGTACCGTAGGCTTCAGAGCTGCTGATTCCTAATATTAATAAAAGTAAACAAACAAGTGAATATCATAAATTTCCATAATGGAGGATACTATTGTTGGCTTGGACACACTAAGATATCCAGAAATGTGATAAACTTTCAAGAATAAGTAATAATTTGAAGAATTTCTATGACCTTCAAATAGTGACACTTTTCCAGTATTTGCAACTCATAACTACTTTAATCAGAACCAAATATACTGCAAGATTTCAATACATGAGATTTCCTGGGAGGTTTTGCACAATCAATAAGTATATGAAACACTTGTTAACATCAACTAGTGAATCTTAGCCATACTTCTGGAAATTGTGACAACAAATCTATGTAATGCACTTTAAATATCCATGTAATTTTAAATCTCAGTCATTCGTATATTCAATGGATTAAGATTACAGTGTCAAAATCAATTTTTGCAACTGTCAAGAATTATATTGGTCGCGATCCGTTTATTCATATAAGTTGGCCTCACGGGCTGCTGGCAATGGTTTTCTCTCGCATCACGTAGAGAGTTCTCTGAAAACTGAGAACCACTTTCACTCTTCCAACATTAAGCACTAAATTGTGAAAATGTTGCATGTTATCTGAAACTATGCAAACAAAGTTGCAAGCAGTGTTTTCCTCTTTTAGTGCTGGTCCTTTTTTTCCTTGCTTGCTTCGTCTAGCCTCCTCCACCGCCACTGAGTGCCACCACCTGAACAGTACCTTAGACAAGAAGGACATTTGTGGTCCTCTTTCCTATTAAAGCTCTGTTTCAACTGACATTTTTGTTCTCTCTTCCCCGTTATCATACAATACTGTTGTACTATTTGAATTGTGTCTTTAAGCTCCTGTCGATTTTCTTTAGTTTCTCTGTACTGTTTGTGCTCAAGGCTATGAGGTCCTTGATGGTTCCGGTTCTTACTCTCCCTTGCTCATTGAGATCTTGATCTTTTTATATAGAATGAGATGAAACCAATGTTAGAAACTTTGCAGCAGAGTAAGAAAACAGAGCAAGAAATCATATTTCATTTTATCATTAAAGGAATATGTTGTAAGGAGACAAAATTGAGGAAAGATACGATGTCACTGAATACCTTCCACCTCGAAGGCAGTGAAGCGAAAGAAAAGAGTTATGTTCCATTTTTGTCCCCTTTATCTTCTCTGGTTTGACATCTTTCAATCGTTTTCATACGCAACATGAGATCGTTCTTTTTGTTGCAGACATTTTTAACCTGAACTCATTAATTAGATTAAAATAGCATACAGAATTTTCCCACCATGAAGGTAATAAAATGGAAAAGAAAAGAAAATGCATTTATCTTGACTGTCTTCTCCTTCATTGTTTTCATTTCTTTCCAGTCAATTGTGCTGCAATGGAATATGGTCTAAATATAGTTAACACGCAATCTTACTACCATAAAACTCTTTTGAATTAAACTAATCTGATCTACTTGACCTCCATGTTTGACAAAAGAAACAGAGGACAAGAAGACAACAAGAACACATCCCATCAATGAGGCAAAGGTTGTTGGTCTTTAGTTTCACCAGGTTCTTCAGTAGTTGGAAGGTTCTCTAGCTTCTTTTCAAGTTCAGATTTTTCTCTCCTCAACTTTGCATTCTCATGAAGGACATCATCTTGGTCCCTCATGACACGGTTGAGCTCGTCGAGAAGCTGGCGGTTGGCTGTTCGTAGGCCAACAACCTGTGACCATAGCTCATCCAAATGCCTCTGTTTTCTCATTCTTGATCGCCTAGCTGACTCTCTGTTCGATATCATTCTCCTCTTTCTTCTCTCATCAGCCAGGCTTTGCTGCTGCTTCTGCTTCTGCTGTAGCTCTTCTTCTGCTTCATTGGAAGTCGAGTTGCATGGACTTGTGAAAATGAGTTCATTCGCCAAAGGCATCATCATCGATTGTGGGGCTTGGGTTTGTGCAAAGAGATTGTTGAAGTTGAAGGAAGGGAAGCTGGTTCTGATCGCGTCATAGTGCGCTCCATAAGATAGAGGGGTTAATGGTGCAAGGTATTGGACGCCGGCTACTTCGCAAGGGTACATGATTATAGCTTGGAAGGTGAGCAGAGTATTAAGATATATAGTAGGGACAGAGAAATACGAAGCGAGTGCTCTGAAAGGAGAAGGGGAACAATAGGGTGGATTGTCCTTTTATAGTGAGGAAACGCTAGAGGCCAACTTCTAGGAACCAAACTGTTCAAGTTGCTCAGGGAAAGAAAGAAACCAACACATAAGCAACATCCATGCCATTATCATGATGTTGATGGATGCCATGATGCATGCATGTAGCTTATATGAGTACATAGGCCCTAAGGTTGTCTTAATTATTTACAAACTTGAATTAGTGTAATAATACGGTCAAAACTTTTAACATATCAATCTATGTTGTTTTTTCTGAATGTAAAACATTGTTAAGCATAGAAAACCCCCCTGAACTATCGGAAGTTCTCATAAATATTGTTAACAGACGGAGTAAAAAGTTTAAAGTATTCTTTTTTACTTTTACCAATTTACTTTTTACCAATCCTTACACGAAAAGGTAGACATGAAAGTTATATAGTAGGTAAAGGTAAAATTTTCGAAAGTTGTCACATGCTGAGCACGTGATGAGTTAAAGGCCGTTAGTCATGGTGCTAAGTGAGACAAGTTTAACCCCCAAAAATTCTAGTGGTGTTTGTAAAAAATTCCCTCGTTTCTATCAAGAGATTTTCTGAAACCTTTTTGAGTTTTTATACTCGTGTGCTTGATAAAGGCAATGGTTGCGGCTGTCCGATCATGATCAGGCTGCAACGGGAGTACAATGGGGTCCAAGTTTCCTCAGGCGCACCACAATGCTTGTGGGCATTAAGCTAGGCTCTGGTTGGCCAGCAGTGACAAGCATTTGCGGTGGGGCACCGGTGTTTCGGTGTAGTTGGCTGACACCAAATCATGGATGATGATGGATGAATGGTGGGATGATGAGCTTAATGCATGGATCATTGAGGGTCTATTTGTTTTTTGGTTAGGGTTATTTAGATGTTAGTCTCTCAAACTTCAATAATTCCATATTGCTCATCAAATCTTTTAAATTGCTCAAAAGGCCCCTAATAGGGTCTTGTAATTTAGTCCCTCAATGACCGAACTACCCCTCAAATCCTAAGTGGTTTTTTTTGGGGGTGGGTGGCAATAAACCGAGGGGTATTTTGGTCATTGAGGGACTAAATTGCAAGGCCCTCAGGATTTGAGGAACTTATGAGAATTTCAAAGATTTGAGGGAGTAATATGGAAATATTGAAGAATTGAGGGGCTAATATCTAATAACTAGAGTGAGATATGGGTCCTACTCTGCAGTGAGAGTGCTTCATTGTAGGGTTCATTTTCATGGGATGTCATTATTAAACATATGGAATGTTTCCAAGAGCAAGGTAGGAAAGGAGAAATAGGAGATGTGTGGGGTTTTTGGATTGGTATTTTAGTGATTTTTTCTTTAATTTGAGCCAAGCTCATGCTATGGGAGCCACTTTATGGAAAGTGAAGAAATTATTTTAGGTGAGCAATGGTCCCCTCCTGGATTTTAGATGGAGTGGATAATTAGAAGGCAGACCTCTGGAAATTGCCCTCAAGTTTCTTCATCAATTGCAGAAATGTTTTATATGCTGATTTTGAAATCTTTGTGGAGATTCTGACTTTCATTAATGCCTTCGGTTTTTGTTTGCATGCGATTGTGTCATCTCAATGGGATTCTCAGCACTTGGCTCTTCATTATTCTTAATTTTGAGCAGAAACCATATTCATTGTTCTTCCTTCAGTTATTATTCTCTAAAGGCTACTTATTTTATCTTTATTTGTTCTCTGAATAAAGTATACAGTGTCTCTTGAATATTGGGAGAAGAAACCCAGAGTTCTGTTAGTGCTTTGTGGTTTGGTTATATATCTGTATCACTTTCGTATAAACCATATTTGTTAAGCCTTGGGTATCTCAGGAACACTTCACCCTTAGCTTCTAGTACTGGTAACATCTGATGTCACAGTGAGGTTCTCCAAATCCTTGTAGCTTCCATTTACTTATAAATTTGTCTAGTTTACATCCACATAAAATTAGTCTCAACCATTTTTTCCCATTATTTTAATAATGCTTCATGGCCATGCTTCCTTTGAGTTGGAAGTCCTATTCTAGTAAATAGTGGACTAGTACCTAACTCTTTATGCTAAGCTCCTTCATATCATTATTAAATATATTCTTGCATTCTCCTCGATGTTGATTCATTGGGAATCAACTATTAGAGATACATCATTTGGTAGATTCTACATAGAATATTATGGTTTCCTTTAGATTTCGAACACATACATAGTTCTTATCACCTTATGTTTGTTTCTATATTCATGGCACATAAACTATAATAATGATATCCTTGTTCTCTTAATTAGTTGTGTCACCATTGTGATTCTTCTGCCAGTTATCCTTATTGATGCATCAGTGACCCACGCTCAGTTAAACCTTTTTAATTCTTTGAGTAACTTTCGTACACGTATTGTATGATTTGTGGCCATAAGTAGTTTACAATTTGATTAATACAATGTTGTGACTTTCATCATTATATCATGTCTTTGTATAATGTTTCATGCTCAGCTACTCAATCAAAAAGTACAATGCTTGGTCTATCCTTCCTACATCTGATGCATGATTGTTTCCCTTTAGAAATTATTTATGTTAGTTGTGTTCAGTTCTCTGAAAAGTTTTATAAGTTAGTAATCAGGATTAGAGTGAACACCCAACTCTTGAACTATTAGATATCGTTATCTAATCTATCCTCTTAACATCAAAGATATAGATTTATCAGAAAAGGTTGGAAGCTGATAGATAACTTTTTAAGCTGATAGTTAACTATCTTATTTAAATAGTTATGCTGAACATCCATTAGAGGAATGGATATGAGGGCAAGCAAAATCTTTTTTGACGCATCAAGCGTAAGATATTGATGTTGTAAGAAGTTAATCATATGTTAGCAGTTACAACTAAGTTCTGGTTGGATGTGTGTGAATGAGGTTATACAAGTGAAAGATAACTTAGGAGACGATTGTAGGATCTGAAATTGATACACTAGAACACTAGAAGAGGGGTGAATAGTATTCTTTTAAAATATATGCAAAGTAGATTATAAATTGCAAAGAAAAATAGCAATCTCAGAAATTCACAATCACAAACACAAAGTTTTATACTGGTTCCACCAACCCGGTGTACATCCAGTCCCCAAGCAAATCCCGCTTGAGATTTCCACTATGATTTTGAAAAAACTTACAAAATCAAAAGCAAACCTGACCAATTTGCAAGACCATGCAAATTGCAACACCAATTGACAAGACCATGCCAATTGCCACCCAATCTCTAAACCAAGAGATCAACCCTCTCAAACCCGAGAGAAATCCTTTTTGAAGCAAGAACACAATTGATCCTATAAGCCTTGAATGTGTAGTGAAGTGCTGCAGTGGCTTAGGATTCTTTTAACTCTCTGAATATTGCCTATACAATCTCTAAGAATGATTGAAACCAAGACAATATCAGAAACTCTCTTTTTCTAAACACTTAGCATGAAAATCTGGAAAATTAGAGAGTGAATATGCACAAAATGTTTGATCTTGCAAGTGCAAAACTTGGTTGTTGTTTTCTGATGTTTAAACCTATTTATAGCCTCTGAAATGACATAATTTTAAACCCAATTAACGTCCACAAAACGGCTATAAACAGTCACTTATTTTAAACCTGAAATCTGGAAAAACTGCTTTTGTAGTCGACTACAAGTCATAGTAGTCGACTACACTGAGTCTAAACAGACTCTGTGAAGTCAAAAAATTGATCAGTAGTCGACTACAAGGCATATTAGTCGACTACACTGTAAACTCAGATTCTGAAATTTTTCTGTTTAGTATTTTGACTATAACTTTCTCATCCGATATCGGAATGAGGTGATTTAAGATTTGTTGGAAAGCTCTTGAAGAGACCTACAACTTTGGTCTTTTGAGTTTTTCCAGATTCTAATTTCTAAGGGGTGTAAATGAAATGTTTTAAGACTCACTTAATATCTATAAACTCTAATGGCTAACATAGGGGATTTCTATTGTTAACCAACACACTAAGCATGTGTTAGTGTGTTCTAACACTATGTGTGTGCATGTGTGTGAGTGATCAAGGCTTGTACAAATTTCTAAGCAAAGAAAATATAAAATTACATTTTGACAATAAAGTATATCTTCTTCTTTGCTTCATTTTGCCTTGAACTCATCTATGTCTTGAGTATCTCTTTGAATATAATTGTTGATATAGCTCTGATACTGCAAAACAAATGTTAGCACATAATACACACAACATATAATATTTGTTATCATCAAAACAAACTAATCTTGGGGTCAAGATTCCTAACATTCTCCCCCTTTTTGATGATGACAAATATATGTTATTAAGATATAAAAATTTTAATCCCCCTGCATGAAATCATTAAATAAAATCTTTTACTCCCCCTGCATCAAAGCATTAGTAAAAAATTTAAAATTAAAATTTTCTATATAACTCCCCCTTTGTCATTAGCAAAAAGAAATAAACATAATTCTAATTAAAAATTTCTTTTCTTGGGTACCTTAATAAAAATATCAAGCACTTTGGTACCCTTTTATATTATATCATTAGGATTAGCCCTTAGGAATCCAAATCCACTTGGAATTTGGTTTCCATTTGTTAACATAAGTGTAATTCTTTGAATTGCAAACTTCATAAATATAAGATGAAATATAATAATTCCTATCATGAATATTCAAATTCTTAGGAATCCATATATACTTATTTTGTTTAGCATGAATATTCTTATTATTATTCTTCAAAACATAATCATTCTTTATAAAATACTTAGGAACAAATCCAATGCCAAAATGATTGTTTGAAGATTTTTGAAATGAGAGCAAATTATTCAAATTCTCTTTACTTTTATTGAATTTACTAACATTCAAACATATATCATCATATTTTAATTTAATAGAAGAAATATCTTTATCTAAAACATTAATGCGGATTTTTAAATCATTGCATTCTGATTTTAGATAAACATTCTCATTAGTCAAAATATGATTTTCTTTAAGCAAGGATTTATTTTCCTCTTTCAATTCAATTACTTGAGAATTAGAAATAGTAGAAGAATTAAAATCAGAAATTTCTTCAAGTAATCTTTTATTTTCACCTTTAAGAAAATTATGTGAAGCCTTTAATCTCAAAAATGTTTCATATAATTCATTGAAAGCATCTAATAATTCTTCATTATTGCATACCTCATCTTCTTGTGCCATGAAGCACATGTGAGTGGATTCCTCTTTTTGTTCTTTCATTTTGAATAACTCAAACCTGTGCACAAGAACAGATATTTTAGATTCTTTAACTTTATTTGTACCTTCATGAGTTACCTCAAGTGTATGCCAAATATCGTATGCAGATGTGGCCGTTGACACCCTATTGAACTCATTCTTGTCAAGTGCACAAAATAATGCATTCATTGCTTTTGAATCCAAATTTGCATTATTTCTTTGAGAAGTAGTCCATTCTGCAAAAGGAGTTGTTGGCTTCTCATATTTTGTTTCCACGACGTTCCAAAGTTCGTAGCCAATTGATTGAAGGTAAATCTTCATTCGGCACTTCCAATAGTTGTAGTTCGTGCCATCGAATAGAGGTGGTCGCTGTGTGGAATATCCCTCTTTGAATTGTGATGTATTTGTTGATGCCATCTTTCACCTTGCTCTGATACCAAATGTAGGATCTGAAATAGATACACTAGAACACTAGAAGAGGGGTGAATAGTGTTCTTTTAAAATATATGCAAAGTAGATTATAAATTGCAAAGAAAAATGGCAATCTCAGAAATTCACAATCACAAACACAAAGTTTTATACTGGTTCCACCAACCCGGTGTACATCCAGTCCCCAAGCAAATCCCGCTTGAGATTTCCACTATGATTTTGAAACCTTACAAAATCAAAAGCAAACCTGACCAATTTGCAAGACCATGCAAATTGCAACACCAATTGACAAGACCATGCCAATTGCCACCCAATCTCTAAACCAAGAGATCAACCCTCTCAAACCCGAGAGAAATCCTTTTTGAAGCAAGAACACAATTGATCCTATAAGCCTTGAATGTGTAGTGAAGTGCTGCAGTGGCTTAGGATTCTTTTAACTCTCTGAATATTGCCTATACAATCTCTAAGAATGATTGAAACCAAGGCAATATCAGAAACTCTCTTTTTCTAAACACTTAGCATGAAAATCTGGAAAATTAGAGAGTGAATATGCACAAAATGTTTGATCTTGCAAGTGCAAAACTTGGTTGTTGTTTTCTGATGTTTAAACCTATTTATAGCCTCTGAAATGACATAATTTTAAACCCAATTAACGTCCACAAAACGGCTATAAACAGTCACTTATTTTAAACCTGAAATCTGGAAAAACTGCTTTTGTAGTCGACTACAAGTCATAGTAGTCGACTACACTGAGTCTAAACAGACTCTGTGAAGTCAGAAAATTGATCAGTAGTCGACTACAAGGCATATTAGTCGACTACACTGTAAACTCAGATTCTGGAATTTTTCTGTTTAGTATTTTGACTATAACTTTCTCATCCGATATCGGAATGAGGTGATTTAAGATTTGTTGGAAAGCTCTTGAAGAGACCTACAACTTTGGTCTTTTGAGTTTTTCCATATTCTAATTTATAAGGGGTGTAAATAAAATGTTTTAAGACTCACTTAATATCTATAAACTCTAATGGCTAACATAGGGGATTTCTATTGTTAACCAACACACTAAGCATGTGTTAGTGTGTTCTAACACTATGTGTGTGCATGTGTGTGAGTGATCAAGGCTTGTACAAATTTCTAAGCAAAGAAAATATAAAATTACATTTTGACAATAAAGTATATCTTCTTCTTTGCTTCATTTTGCCTTGAACTCATCTATGTCTTGAGTATCTCTTTGAATATAATTATTGATATAGCTCTGATACTGCAAAACAAATGTTAGCACATAATACACACAACATATAATATTTGTTATCATCAAAACAAACTAATCTTGGGGTCAAGATTCCTAACAACGATGAGATATGCACAAGTTTGGCGATCAACCTCAGGAAGAATGCAGTACCTTTTGCATCTCAGCCTTTGAGAATAAAAATATGTTTCTTTATTGTGTATTACAGATACCTTGTGATGATAACAATTAGTATTTAGTAATTTGATTGCTGTAACTATGAAAGAAATGTTTGGCTTTGTTATGGTGCAGTATCCTCTCTGAAATTTGGGTAACTAGAACATCTTTTGTGTATTTGACTGAAACCATAACCAATTTACTTCATGATGAACTTCATTTACTCTTGAATAATTGAGAGAGAAGTTTTTCTTGTCTAAAATATTTCTGTAGGAAGGATTGCCATATCAAACTTAACTGGAGTGGATCCTCGACAGGAGTAGTGACCAACTAAGATCCAACAACTATCCTCTTTAATTTTTATCAATGCCACTAACTTTTACTTTCATCACTTCTAGAATATCTTTCACTTCCATAAATTCTGTCTTCATCTGAATATTGATGTTTGTATTATGAATGCATCGCTACCAACCTTTAACTTTTGTTTTCTTTAGTTTTAGGCTATTAACCCTTATTGAAATACAACTTGTTCATTTTACTCACATCTTATTGCAGCTAGTTTCCAAGTTGATGTTGGTGGACTAAAACTAAAAGCCATATCCAAATACAAATTCTCTGCTTACGTGCTACTTGCTGCTGTGGTATGCTATATATTCCTCTGGTTCCCTTTTTGGTTGCATGACGACAAAAGTATGACTCAATCGACCATTTAAGTCACGAAGCATGGATTTTTTTTTTGCTCCTTAGATGCTTAAGTATCTAGAATAATACAAATGTATGGTATCTGCATTGAGTTTGTTCTGAATTAGTGTTCGTTTTGTGGTTAATAAGGTTGCATTGAAGCATATTTAGATCATATCACATGTAAAGTCAGTTGGAATTATTGATGGTTCTGTCCCAAAAGAGATTTACATTGTGAGGAATAAAATTGTGAAATTCAGTTTGTTTCCTTGTTGATGCAGAGAAAGAAAAAAGGGTTAGTGAACTGATTCACGAGGAAGCAGAGTTTTGTAACTGTGAATTGTGGATTGCTTGGGGTTCAACTGTAAGTCATTTTATTATAGCATACAACTATTTGGTCTTTAGCTCTTTATCCTAGGTAAAATACTAGATATTGTTACGCGACGGCGGAAGCGTGCACAAATCACACAAGTCAGTAAGCAACTGACAAGAGAACACCAAGAGCGCAATTCACCAAGAGAACGGCAAAAGTCAAACACAAATACAGAATTTACGTGGTTCGGCAAGTTGACTACGTCCACGGGGAGATGATGGAGAGATTTCACATTATGAGGAGAAAACAATGAGTTACAATCTCTTAAACTATCACAATAACCCTAACCAAAAGATATCACTCACCAACAAATAATCTCCCTCTCAAAGTGCTCAAAACAATCTCTTTTCTCTGTTTAACAACTCTCCTACAAACCCTAGAAAACGTGTTTCAATTTATATCAAAACACAATCCAAAACAGGCTGGGTATCAGAAAACTACAAGCCGGCCCAATATCTGCTATCAGTCAACCGATGCACCCCTATCGGTCGATTGGTAAGTCTCCATCAGTCGACCGATAAGAGTGCATCGGTCGATTGTCCAGAAGCACGATTTCTGACCCTGTAATCAGCAAGCGATCAGTCGACCGATCATGTGCGGTCAGTCGACTGACCCGCTTCTTTTCCAGTAGCGCAGAATTTTCATGTTTTTCATCAATTCTAATAACTTATCGTCATTTTCTACAATTCTCTATCTCAGCGAAGTGTTCCCAAAACTGAGCCGATACCACATGAGCACAAATGCGTCGTCTCTTCACAATTCGGCTGTACCAATGTGGTTGCCTACATACCCCTTCTTTTAATGGATCAAGCCGCCCGTAGTTCATCCAAATGGACTCAAATACCTCAACAAACACGAATCTGCAACAAGCTTCTACAATGATCGAACTTGTTTCTCGAAACCACCTTCGTGAGCATTATATCCGCTGGATTGTCTTTTGTGTGGACCTTCATGAGCTCCACATCCCCATCTTCAAGAACATCCGGACGAAGTGATAATGAATGTCAATATGCTTCGTTCTCGCATGAAAAACCTGATTCTTCGCTAAATAGATAGCATTCATGCTATCACAATGAATAGTGACGGATGCTGCGAAACGCCAAGGTCCTCCAAAAGTCCTCGAAACCAAATCGCCTTCTTAATAGCCTCCGTAATTATCATATACTCTGCCTCCTTCATCGACAAAGCTATTGTAGACTGTAAGGTGTATCTTCAACACACCAGTGCACGGATCAAAGTGAACACATATCCCGTCGTCGACCGGCGTTTATCCAAATATCAAGCATAGTTTGAATCAACATAACCAATACACAGCTGTCCACCACTACTGTCCTGTTTAAAAACCAAACCAATGTTGAGAGTACCTCAAATGTATCTCAAAATCCACCTCATGGCATCCCAATGATCCAGACCTGGGTTGTGCATGCATCGTGAAACCATGCTAACTGTCTGTGATAAATCCGACCTCGTACATATTATGACGTACATTAAACTTCTCATTGCGCTTGCATATGGAGTCTTCGACATCAACTCTCTATCTTCAACTGTCTTCGGTGAGAGATCAGCTGAAAGTTTTAAATGGGCTCCCAAAGATACACTGACTGGCTTTGTTTCTATACTCACATTGAACTGCTGTCAAACATTCTTCAAATAAACCACCCATGTCAAACTAATTCTGTCCTTATCTCTGTCTCTGTCAATCTTCATCCCCAAAATACGTTTCGTTTCACCTAAATCCTTCATCTCAAACTCGCTCGAAAGCTGTATCTTTAATTTATCTATTACTGATCTGGAAATAGAAACAACCAACATGTCATCGATATAAAACAGTAAGTAAATATACGCACCTCCATGCAACTTACGACAGTACATGTAAGGATCAAACTGGCTCCTAATATACGAATGGCCAAGCATAAACCCATCGAATCGCCTATACCACTATCTCGAAGATTGCTTCAACTCGTATAGCGATTTTTTCAATCTACAAACCAATTTCTCCTTCCCTGCAGCTCGAAACCTTAATGATTGAGTCATATATATTTTTTCATCAAGATCACCATGAAGAAAAGCTATTTTCACATCCAACTGATCCAATTCCAAACCATACTGTGTCACCAAAGCTAGCAAGATCCGAATCAGAGAGTGATTCACCACCGGAGAAAAGACTTTATTATAATCAATATTTTCTTCCTGTGCATAACCATTCGCTACTAACTTAGCCTTGAACCTCACTGAAGTGTCCTGAATGCCCTCCTTTTTTGTGTACACCCATTTGCAACCAATTTCCTTCCGCCCTTTTGGAAGCTCGGCAAGCTCCTATGTGTCATTCTTCTGAAGAGACTGCATCTCCTCCTGCACAGCAACTTGCCACATATCAACCTTTGAACTCTGGTCAGTCTCTTTGAATGTAGTAAGAATCATCTCATCGACATTCTCTACCGGAAGTGCATACGTAACCACTGTATTTGTATTCCTCGTTGGTAACCGTATGTCTCTCCCGGGTTTCCGAACCGTAATAAAATTCTGAACCTGACCCATCGGTTTCTGATCCTGCTCTGTTGAACCTGTATCCTCCAAATCATCACTGTGCCCGTTTGGCTTCACCTCAGTCGGTACTCTAGTGGATACAGTCTTATCTGGATTCTGTGAAGCTGCATCAATCTCCACCACCTGCGATATCTCCTCTATCGGGTGCTCTCCACCTGATGAGAGCTGGGAGACTTCAAAAGCGAAGCCTCATCGAATATGACGTCTCTACTCAGTACAATCATCTTATCAACTGGATCCCAAAGCTTGTATCCTTTAACACCATGCTTGAATCTAACAAATATGACATTCCTAGCTCGAGGTTTTAATTTATCAGTTTTGACATGATAAAAATACAGGGTACCCAAATACCTTGAGCTGACCATAGTCATGTGCTGGTTATCCCGACCACATCTTCATAGGAGTTTTCCCCTGAATTGCAGATGAAGACAATATATTAATGAGGTGGCTCGCATATGAAAGTACCTCAGCCCAAAAGATCTTTTCCAAATCATTCTGCGATAACAAACATCAGACCTTCTTCAGTAAAGACCGATTCAATCTCTCTATCACCCCATTCTGCTGTGATGCATGACTAACTGTGAAGTACCTCTCTATGCTCTCGTCTCGACATAGCTATTGAAAGGGGTCTGAAGTGTACTCGTCGTCATTGTCGGATCTTAACATTTTGATCTTTCTCTCTGTCTGCAGTTCCAATCTTCTCTTCCACTCCACAAATATCTCTAAGACTTCACTCTTATGCTTCATGATGTACATCCAACAACGTTTAGAATAGTCATCCATAAATATGACGAACCAATATCGACCACCAAGTGATGTCGTCTTGGTGGGACCTTAAATATCCGTATGCACGTAGTCCAAAATGTTTGTTGTTCTATGAACGGCTGTTCCGAACTTTACTTTAGTATTCTTGTCAAGAATACAATGCTCACAGAATTTAATTTTCCACTCTTGGCTCCTTTCAATAGCTCCTGCTTACACAATATCTGCGGTGATTTTTCTCATGTGTGTCCCAATCTGTAGTGTCAAAGTCTGCTCGCATCCGCCTCTGAAATTATCTAAGTTACTTAGCCAATCTCGGTGCTTCCTTTCAGATTATAAAGATGCCTACTCCGGATTCTATTCATCGCTATCAAAGATCCCTTAGTAACTTTTGCTACAGCGTTATCAAAAGTCATCTTAAATCCTTTTGCTTTCAAAGCTCCAACAGAAATAAGATTCTTCTTCAATTGAGGAACAAATATTACTTCATTCAGCTCTCGAACAACTCCATCGTGCATCTGAATCCTGACGGTACATATCCCATGAATGCCACAGGACTGATCGTTTCCCATGACCACTACACCCCCATTGAGCTTCTCGAAAGATACAAACCAATCTCTCCGGGGAGTCACATGATAAGTAGCACCAGAATCCAACATCTAATCCGATGCATCCACATGGTTAACCTCTGGAGTAATCAATAGAGAAAAGCACAAATCATTTGAATCATCACCACTCTTAGCGACTTTCACCTCGCTGGCCTTTGGACCATTTTTCTTGCTAATCTCCCTCTCTCTGAGCTTCGAACAATCTATCTTCCAATGTCATTGTTCTCTACAAAAGGCACACTAATTCTTTGAAATCTGATAGTGGCCTTTAGACTTTGACCTGCCTCGATTATCACCTCTCGGATAGGGAATTATTCTTCTTGTCGACAAGACCTCTCCTGAAGTGCTAGCTCTAGAAGATTCTTTATCCTTCCTCAAATCAAAATTCGTCAATGCATTAGTTACTTTACTATAGGTGATGAAAGATCTACCGTTTAACAAAGTGAGCACGAAGGTATCATACTCCTCATCGGGTAATGAGCCTAATAAAATGATCGTCTTGTACTCATCCGATATCTTCTCATCCACATTCGTCAAGTCCGACAATAACTTAGTGTAGTTATTCACATGATCTGCAAGTGAGGCACCCCTGGACATCTGGAATCTGAACAATCTTCGCAGCAAGTATAACCGATTCTCAACACTCTTCGTAAGATACTTGTTAAGAATCTCTCACATCTTCATCGCAGACGTCACGTCGATAACATCGTACTTCAAATCTTGTTCCAAACAAGATCTAATCACCCCACAAGCATTTCGATTCATCTTGTTCTATATCGCCTCATCATATTTCGGTGACCTCTCCTGGACCATGATGGTCTCTTCTAAATTTTGAGCATTCAAAGCATCATGCACATCACTTATTCACAACTCAAAGTTGATCTTACCGTCATACTTCACAATACTGATCTTCGTATTCTGAAGTGTAACCTGAACTGTACTTGTTGTAACCTTTCTACTTTCACCACTATCTCCTACCATTGCTTGCTAACTCCGAATTATAGAGGAATTCGAACAACTGATAGAATTGAGAAATTACCCAACTTGAATCCTAGATTGGATTTCAACACGAGCTCCCAACTACATGAGGAATGCGAGATCTTCACTGGCAACTCCACAACGCTATCTTCACCGAAGTCTAGATCTCCAAGATCCAAGCTTCCAACAACGAATTTTCCCCCATCCAAAACAAACCCTAGGTCTGAAACCCTAGGCTCTGATATCAATTGTTGTGTGACGGCGGAAGCGTGCACAAATCACATGAGTCAGTAAGCAACTGACAAGAGAACACCAAGAGCACAATTTCACCAAGAGAACGGCAAAAACCAAACACAAACACAGAATTTACGTGGTTCGGCAAGTTGACTACGTTCATGGGGAGATGATGGAGAGATTTCACTATATGAGGAGAAAACAATGGGTTATAATCTCTTGAACTATCACAATAACCCTAACCAAAAGATCTCACTCACCAACAAATAATCTCCCTCTCACTCAAAACAGTCTTTTTTCTCTGTTTAACAACTCTCCTACAAACCCTTGAAAATGTGTTTGAGTGTTTTAATTTATATCAAAACACAATCCAAAACAGGCTGGGAATCAAAAAACTACAAACCGGCCCAATATCCACCGATGCACCTCTATCGATCGACTGGTAAGTCTCCATCAGTCGATCGATAAGAGTGCATTGGTCGACTGTCCAGAAGCATGATTTCTGACCCTGTAATCAGCAAGCGATCAATCGACTAATCATGTGCGATCAGTCAACTGACCAGTTTCTTTTCCTGTAGCGCTGAATCTTCACGTTTTCCATCAATTCGAACAATTCATCATCATTTTCTACATATATTAGTGGAATCCATTGATAGTGAATACATGGTTACCCAAAAACCTAAATCAAAAGTTTATGTTTGTTTTGATAAAAAGTTTACTGGGGAAAGTAACTCGAGTTTACTGTCACATCAGCAACATCTTTGTTAAAAATCTTCTCTTTGGAAGATTTTGTGAGACTGAAACAGGGTTATACATTCAATTTTTCATCCAACCTATCAACAAAAAAAAAGGAATTTGGGATTTTAAGGAAATATGATAACTTTGTTATTTCAAATTTGACAGCTCCTTAATTCTCATGATGTTTAAAATTTGACAGCCACTTTGTCACCATAATAATTTCATGATTTAGGCAATTTTATTCTTCTTGATATGTTCACGACCTTGTTGAAATACCTTCTCATCTTGTTGAATTCACTCACAATCAAATTTGATTAAGGTTATGTTAACCGTCAGATCAAATTATCATCCCTGTCCACTAACAAGTAATAACTCGCATATTATATAATTTACAACCTATTCCCTTGTGCTTCAATCACCACAGACAATAGTATTCGTATTGTTCGTAAAGCACATTGTATAATAATATTTTAATTGTAAAAAACACAAAGTTATGCATCATTTCCCCAAGTCCTAACATAGTCACTTCTTAGTTCTTGCTCCCACCTGAGCCTCAGCCTCCTTTTTAGATGCTTGTGGGACCTAATAAACACAAGAATTCTTCCAAAGTCATCACTAATTTCATGGACACTTGTCGACATTTTAGTGGGGCCTATTCTCTTTATCTTGCAGCCCAAAGAGCATCCAATCCATCCAAAGCAGCCCCTCAACTATATTTGTACCAAGAGTTGGAGGACAACAAAATCTCTACCCCAATCTAGCTCCCTCTATCACCCCAGAATCCATTAGCTTAACTGGATCTGCCTACGTGGCATTCTCTTGAGCCACATGTTCTATGTCTCGGCCACAAGGGCCTTGACACGTGTGATAATTTAGGATGTCCCTGCGAACAGAAGAAGTGTGCTTATGTCGTCTTGCTCGGACAATTTACATTTGAATCAGCTTTTTGTACCAAAGAAGTTTGTATTGGTTATAGGCCCTGTATCGCCGACACCTTCATTTTCATGAGAGAGAAAAGTTTGGAGCGTTTTGATTGCTAGGGGTATTTTGGGAAGAGAATTGGGTAAATAACGCCAAGATTGTTGGACTGGTGATTGGTACTTGTCGCTATTGATGATATAGCCAACCAACGTTGAAAATATTGTGGTAGAAAAGAGGGGGTGTCTGTTGTTTGGGTACTCTAAATAGGGTAAAATTTGAATAAATTTACCTAGTATCATGAGCATGTTTACAAACATTATATCAGTACATTATCGGCTTGACAGCGTATATCGTGGTTAACTTCTTAAACATCTCCTGTTGAACAAACTAATCTTTTCATCTCATCTCCCACTTCTAGATTTTTATCACTATAGATGTATGCATCATGTATTTTTGCTAGGATATAATCTATGATTTGATTTTTTCTTAATATACTTCATAATGTTGATTGTGGATTTCATCAACGGGATTACATTGTATATATGTCTGTTCTCTCTAACAAAATTAGAAGAAATACTTTTACGGTAGAATCTTATGTTTAGTAAAAATAGGTCGATAACCCTCCAGTTTTCTTTGAATTTTATGAACTGCTCTTGTGAACTAACTAGGATTGAAGAAGTTATTTGCAGAATCGATATTAGTTCAGAAAGTTATTAATATGAATATATGATTGTGGTAGATTTTCTAGAGAACTTAGTAGAATTTAGAGTAGAATTTTAAAGTAGCTAATGCTTGTGCAAAGTGTGATAGAGGAAAATATACTACATGTTTTGTTGTCCAAATGCAAATCAAGAAACTAAGTGTGGAAAATATGAATGGTGCTGTAGTTGCATAAGGTGGAGGATATTGTCAGTGGGTCATTTCGACCCATATCATTCTGCTGAGATTGGGTTTCATGATTAATCACATGTTGCTTGCCAACATATTTGTAAGCAAAGTTGACATGCTGATTGATGTGGTTGAGAGCTATTTTTCTCAAATGGAGATCTATATTAGATTGCTTTGCAGCTATAAAGTCACAAAGAATTTAGTCCCTCGTTCTTGGATGCAAGAAATCATTTAATAATGCAGATTTAAGAAGACTAGTGACATGGGATACATAAAGCTATTTTGATACAATACTTTAGCTGCAAAGTTATTTGTCAGAAGTTGATTTGTTAGACCGTAATTTCTCTCCGAGGTAGTAAAAACTAGATAATGTTAATTGGGTTAAATTTGAATTTTTCTATTGAAGAAGTAAACAATATGGTGATCCCTCCACTTCAGTCAAACATCTAAAGAAAATGGCCCTGACCATCTCTCAAAGGTAATTATATCAAACGACTTTTTCCATAACTTTAACTGTCTTGTATTTCGTAATAAACTCTAGGTCGCGGTGAAAGTTCAGACCACTGAAAAATCAATAATAGAAACCAGTTTAAACACCAACTTGAACAGTCAGTTTGGCGAACTCTCCCTTAAACCAGTTTTGGCCTCAACCGGTTTAGTTGTATCATCTCAATCTGATTCAGAACTAAACTGGTTTAAGGGCCAAATTTTGAACTAAAAAACAAAATTTTTAGCTCTTCGCCATGTTAGTTCCACTAACCTGATTAGTGGAAGAGTTGCCAAAGTGCTAAAATTGATATCAAGACACATATGAACTTCTTATTTCAAATGTGTCTTGAAGGGCCGAGATCCGATGGTGACCATAGTGGACGACTTTTTTAAATAAGAAGGGCCATGGTATGATAATGTTTCGAGTGAAGAGGAAGGAGGTCGACCTTATGTAAAGGTCAGGGTGGAGGCTACAACCCTCGTCACAATTACACCACCGACAAGGCCGATATCATCAAGACCAAGACTATCGGATGAAGGTAGAGCTTCCTTCCTTCGGATGAAATCTGGACATAGTATATGATTCTGCATAGATCGTCTTTTTTGTATGAATTTTTTTCGGTGCCAATAACCTAGTTGATCTATGGATTAGAAATGCAAAATATCGTAACTTAAAGGGCATCCATTGCAAATGCACGATGGCTGCCTAAACATGAAAACAATGAAGAGTGGGTCCCAGCAACTGAAGGGGGTGGCACACAATAATGGCTGTGAAATCATAAGAAAGAAGTGGATAGAAGTACTCCGGCCAGTACAGTGCAAAAAAGATTGATGAAGAGATGCAAATTCATAATGATTGGAATGAGAAGTATTCATCCCTCAGTGGATATGAAGAGTGGCGTACGGAGGAGACCTTGATTCAACGCTGCACCCTCCTACTGTCTCTGTGCCCCCCTCAAAACCTTTCTTTTGTTTTGTCCTTTTGGCTACATGATATACCTATCGCTGAGCTATTACTGCAACTATTTCAGGAGAGACCTCCTCCTCCTTTTCAACCTTGGAGGTGTTTCAGAATTGCATAGAGGGGAGGTGGATGTGTTCTTCAACCAATTATTTTGTTGGACAAATACTTTGTGGATCATACACCAACCTTTTGACACCACTACATTGAACACTTTTGTCACTAGAAAAAGACGGTTGACCTATATCTATATGTATGTCTCCAATGAGAGGAGTTTAGTAGCTGTTGTTATGCTGCAACTGCGAGTACAACAAACATGCGTATAGAAAATATTATTTACTATGCATTTGTTGCAGGGAATTAGTCTCAAATTCGTTACTTTGGTATTTGCACTTTTGTTGTAGAAGCTATGTTTTCAAATGCAAATCTGATGCTTAGTTTGTTGCAAAACTTTTGGATTTGCCATCTTTTGTTGTGAGAAATGTATTTACATTGCAAATCAAGTGTTTGTGCAGCTGCAAGTTGGAGTCCGATTACTTGATGTTAGCATTGATTTTTTTTATATATAATTTTCTATTTACTGCAATCAATTGCAACACACGCTGTATTTTGCTTTCTAACAAAGTGAAACCCCAATTATTTCTCACGTGAATATTTCCTTGCAGGAGTTTGTGGCCTGAAGTCAACAGTAAACATGTATGATTGTACAATTTCAGGCTCATCATATGAAGATCGATTTTACAGGTGCATGAAACCTACCGATGGTTGTTTTTAGAACTTCATCAACATGTGTAGTGTGGCGAAATAGAATCGTTAATAATGAAGTTTTGTATTTACGAGAGTTTTCTTCTCTTTATATCGAAAATTGCTTCCTAGTTTTGATCTTTGAAGTATTACTTCTCCTCACTATGTAGGCTTACAGCAACATTTGGGTGTGAATATTCTGGAGTTGGAATTGATTTATCTTTTGGCTGGCCGAATACCGCTATTTTGTCCCCCTCAGCTTTCGCCATTGTACTTATGTTAATGTTCCTATGAATGTGAGCTATTGACAAACGAGGAACAAATTTTACCGAAAAGAAAACCCAGAAGTTTTGATACTTCTGTCCAAATTTTACCGAAAAGAAAACCCAGAAGTTTTGATACTTCTGTCCAATGAAGGACTTCACTAGGCCTGTCCATTTAGGCCCAAGCCCGGCCTAGTGTCCGGAACGGACCCGGCTCGGGCTCAGGCTTGGCCCGGGGTGATGTGATTAGTATTGATAGATTTGATTGGAATACTCATACCACCAAGATGCATCTTCTTTTCGGGAACCCAACTCTTAGAAACTCCAAAGTTAAGTGTGCTTGGCCTGGAGAAATTTTAGGATGGGTGACCCCCCTGGGAAGTTTTCCAGGGAGCGCGTGAGTGAGGACAAAACGTGCTGAAAAGACATGTGGTGGTTTGTGAGGCCAGTCCATCAGATTTAGTAGCGTATCGACTCCGGGATTCCGGGGCGGGGCGTCACAAATGGTATCAGAGCCAAACCAACCGGAATTGTGAGAGCTAAGTGCTATACGGCGTAAAGTGCTACGTCGAGAGGGCGGGAGCCACCTCTTGAGGTCGTATGAGCCACCTCTAGAATCTCACACGGATGGTACGGTCTTGGATGATATGATTTGGCGCAACGAGGACGTTGCGAGTTTAAGTGGGGGAGTTTGTAATACCCCAACCCTTAAGAGGGTGATGTGATTAGTATTGATAGATTTGATTAGAATACTCATACCACCAAGATACATCTTCTTTTCGGGAACCCAACTCTTAGAAACTCCAAAGTTAAGCGTGCTTGGCCTGGAGAAATTCTAGGATGGGTGACCCCCTGGGAAGTTTTCCAGGGAGCGCGTGAGTGAGGACAAAAACGTGCTGAAAAGACATGTGGTGGTTTGTGAGGCCAGTCCATCAGATCTAGTAGCGTACCGACTCCGGGATTCCGGGGCGGGGCGTCACAGGAAGGGCTGGGCCCGGGGGGGGTCAAACGGTCACGAATGGCCAGGCTAACCGGACTGGCGCGACCCGGGCCGACCACAACAGTCATATTTGTGACCGTTAGGGTCAAAATTTGAGGGTATTTTGGTCATTTGGTTAGGGGGTTGCCTCTATAAATAGAGGGGATTTTTATTTATTTTTCTCATCCAAAACTCATCTACTTCTCTCTAATACTCTCTAATATTTTCTTATTCTCGCTTTTTCTCTTTAATTCTTCAATCAAATGACTTCCTCCTCTGATTATGAAGGGCAAATCCTAACTCCCGGTGTTGAAATAAGTCATAATACTCCTACTACAGGAGCTACAGTTACCCCTCCTACCGATGTTGATCATGAATCCGGTGGTAATGATTCTGCACCGAGAAATCCTAAAAGGCCGAGATCCGATGTGCGGAACTTCTTTGAAAAGATAAAAGTCACCAAAGATCAACATAGTAGGCTTCTTATCCCCAGAAGGCTAAGGGTGCGTTGTGCAGTCATATTTTCCAAGCCCATTATAAAAACGACACCAACCACCTCAAACGCCATTTAGAAAAGCACAACAGAGGTTAGACAACGCCTTAAAGTGATATCCGACAATCTTTACTTTCTTAATCATCATCCTCCAGTAGTCTCGGTAGTTGGAACTATGACGCAATTAAAGCCAGGAAATACATCATTAGGTTTATTGTTTTCCTTTTAAATTAGTAGAAGATGATGAATTTGAAGATATGATTACAGATGATTTTTATCCTACATTTAAAAAAAAATTTCTTGTCAATCTTGTCAACGTGATATTTTAAAATATTATCACTAGGAACAAGTAAAAATAATTTTTTATTTTCAAAATTTAAACTGTAAATTTTCTTTAATTTCTTTTATTTGGACATCTAGAGCGCAAACATGTTATTTATGTATCACAGCACACTGGGTTGATGATAATAGGCAAATGTTTAAAATTTTTATTTCTTTTATTGTATTTGAAGATTCACATAGTGGTATTAATATTGCAAATTTAATAATAGAAGAACTTATAAAATTAGAAATTTTAGAAAAAATATTTTCTCTTTCACTAGATAATGCACGTAATAATAATGTAGTTGTTGATCATATCAAATCATCTTTACTATTGCCATGTCATGGTGATGTTTTTTTATATTAGATGTATATGTCATATTTTAATTTAATTGTTCAAAGTGAATTTGGTGAAATTAAATCCATGATAGAAAAGGTTAGGACAATAGCTTATGCTCATAATGCTTCTGAACAAAGACTTAAAAGATGAAAATAATTATGTAAAAGAAAAAACTTTTATACCCAGATTAATTTCAAAAGATGATAATCATAGGTAGAATTCTACCTATGCATTGTTAAATGTAATCATAGGTAGAATTCTACCTATGCAATGTTAAATGTAGCAATAGAGTATAAAAAATTATAAATAATTTTATTGCTTTTTATATTTCTAGTTCTAGCTCTGGTAATATGTATGAAATAATCGAGGATGAATGTTTAGTTATATATAGTATAAAAGAGATGTTACAAGTTTTTTATGATGTTACTATATTATTATCTGGTTGTTATTATCCAAGTATTATTCAAGATGTTTTACAATTTTTAAGTATTCAAATTTTTTTAATAATTATCGTATGGATAATTATTTTAGAAATATGGTTTTTCAAATGGAGAGTAAATTTAATAAATATTTTAGGTCTATTCCTATTATATTTGGTTTGGTGGTTTTTATTGATCCATGTTTGAATGATGTTGGCATTTAAAATTTGTTAAATTCTTTGTATGGTAATATGATAATAGACACTGATGATGGTCAAACTATTATTGCTTTACTCATCATAATACTATTAGAACTTATTTTCAAAGATTATATGATGAGCATGCAGCTAGATATGGTGTAAGTACACATCAACCTACATGTTCTGCTTCTATGAATTCAAGTCGGGGCAAAGGTAAGTGTTTTGATAGGGAATTATTGATAGCTCAACTAACTGGTAGATTTGGATTTGGATCTGGATCATCAATGAAAGATTCTGAAATTGAACAATATTTAACTGCATCTTTAGTAAAAAATCAAAAAATAATAGTTTTGATATTTTGCAATGGTAGAGAGTATATGAAACAGTTTCATATCCTATAGTTTTCATCATGGCTCGTGACTAACTAACAGTACATGTTTTCGCGTTAGCTTCGGAATCCGCCTTCAGCACATCAAGACATTGATCGACGACCACATGACATCGCCAAATCTGTCTACCGTACAGACGGTAATGTGCCTACAAGATAGGTGGAGGTACGAGAAGAGAACTCAATGTATCAATCGGATGGCTACTATTGAAGATAAACTTGAAGAATTGGGAATAGAAGATAGAGATAAATAGTAGAAATTATTTATTAGTTTGTAAGTCTTATTTCTTAGCTCAAAATTTATGATAAATTGTTTTGGAAAGAGTTGCAAATGATAGTGATATAGATGAGTAGATATCAACCTAGTTGGTATGTATTTATCTATTGTGATGCGACAAATTCCAAAATAAATTTATAATTGTTAGTGATTATTAATAAAGAATTTATTTTTACCATTTTAATTTCTATATTTTTTTGTATGTGTAAATTATATAATTACAAGTGGTTAATAATATGATTGATTTTTTATCAAAGTTTCGCTTAATTTATTGTTATTTACTCTTAAAAAAAATTTAACAAAAAAAATAAAATTTTAAGCAAAAAAAAAATGACCAGGCCGGTCTGGTGCTCGACCCGCTCGGGCCCAGGCCTAGGCCACCAGGCCCGGTTTGTCGGGCCGGACGGTCCCGTTTGGACAGGCCTAGACTTCACTGCCTATACAGTAGACCTCAAGAAAGGAGCTCAAAGTTTATACTTTCTTGTGGGTAATTATGACGCAGTTCCAATCTAAACGATAACGTATCTATTGTATTGAGTTCATTTTTTAGCTTCACCTTAGAAAACGTAAGTATACACAAAGTAATGGAGAGTCACAAGTTCATGATGATGTCTTTGCTACCATTTATCAAATTGCAAAAGAGAAGTATGTACTTTTTGACAACATAGTTCTATATTATTTCTGCCAATATGATAATTGTCTGCTTATTTATTGTACTTAACGTTCCAACTGTAGACTGATCCGGGAGCTAACCTAATCTAAAAACTAGTGGCTAGCTGCCATGCAACGTTCAAGATAAGAGAATGATTAAGTTACTCACAAATGGATACTTGCTTCTTCTTTTTTTTCTCTCTTTCCTCAAAGAGAACTCATAGGATGTTAGGCTCATACACAACAAAGTTAAAGTTCCATGTCACTTGTTAGGAGGATATATTGAGTGGCATCTTGAAAAAAAAATCTCTCTCTCTCTCTCTCTCTCTCTCTCTCTCTCTCTCTCTCTTACTTTCTTTCTTTCGTCTTTTTTGAGCTAAAGAAGTATGTGACTTTATATGTAAATTCATGTCTAAAGACCCCCATCACTACCCTACATTACAAAATTCACCCAACAACTTTAAGCATCTCCTCATTCCCTACTCTAATTATATGTCCATTTTTTAAGAATAATGTTAATTGCATATATTGCGTCTACAGATCAAGAGTAGTTCTGATTGATTGAGAGAAATAATGAAGGGAAAAAAGTTTATTGCCCCTTTTCTTTTCTATTTATCTTTTTTCTGATAGGGCATCACCTTGCTTGAATTAGTATTATTCCAACTTTGTTTATTCGAAAAAGACGATAAAAAACGCATGAACAAAAAGAAGAAAAATCTTCTTTCTCTTCCTCTCACCGCACAAATGATAGGTACAAATTCGTGGTACCATCACTCGTACCATTACCACATGTCTTTCTTTTCTCCACATAATTCCCCACTACTAACCTTTAAAAAAAATCTCAGTTTTTCTTTAAGCCTTTGTCTAAAATTAACAAAAAATATTAGCCACAAGAAGATAGGGTTGCTTATGTTAAGGTGATTAATATGCGAGTATAGTCCAACATCGGATAAGATAAGAAAGAGTGATGAGTTTAAATAAAAGTTTAGGTCAATACCTAATAGCTATAGCTTTTGGGTTAAAATTAATTACTAACTTCTGTTTAGGGCCCATCAACTCTAGATTGTGCCCGATTTCTCTCCCAACAGCTTAGCTTACCATACAATTAGTTCTGCTGCCCTGCAGGAACATCTTAATTATTGCACTAACTCTGCCCATAACTTTCTTCAACTTTTGGCTTTGACAAGAAAAAAAGTAAAAAAAAAAAAATCCTCCTAATCTTTCTCATTAGTCTTTCTTTAGTCAGGCTTAGTGGTTGAAAAATTAGTGCATGACGCAAACTAGCACGCACGTTAACCAAAAAGGCGCTTGCGTATCCAAATCCACTAACCAATGTGGATAACAAAGGCAATTAAGCTTGTTAAACAAATGATTATTCGCAAATGTGGGACTAAAAAAAACCCTCTCTCATCGTCACCCTCTATTCCTTGCATCACATTATCGTTTTCGTCATTCCTTGTCGCTATCAGAGGACGTGGATGACATTTCAATGCAACTTATAATATTATGGGTGTTCTTAAGATAAGCTCTCTCTGCGTGTGTTTGTGTGCGTGCGTGCGTTTTCAGGGCCGCGCACGATTGCTGCGCTGTCGAGTACCAGACGCCTCTTCTTTGTAGTTGTTTATTCGTAAACATAAAGAGGTTGAATAGTTTAGTTTAGTGTGTGTTATAAGCTAATCATTTGCCAAAAAGAGAAGGAGATTAGGTTATCGCGATGATAAGCTATATAATCTGTGATGCTAATAAACAGCGACGTGACTGTGAGGCCCAGTGGGCTTGATTGACTCCGATGATTTTGTCTCATTTTGGGCCCATTAAGTCCTGTATGATGATGGTCCAATGCTAGCAACGGGCCACCTTTAGGCCTCTTCTGTACCTAGAACCAATAGAGCTGCCTCCACATACAAATTAACTATCAAAAGTCAGAACCCGGGCAACTAACTAAATCACGTACAAATGCAGTTGAGTTTATATGCACAAAGAGGCTCAAAATACACAATAAAAGTACTAGAGCTACAACAGGAAACATGAGGTAAATTAACCAAAAATGAAGATATCATCACATAATTATTTCGGCAAAACAAATAAGACATAACCAGCCTAGGGCTCAGTCAAGTCACCTTACATGCGACATATATTCACATGCACTTCAAAGTTTCTATTCCCTACAAGGATGGCTCAAATCAAGAGAGAACGCTAATCCGATGGCCTCGTGATCGAAAGAACCATAAAGCTTCAGCAAAAGGAAGACAAACTTCCTAGACTCTGAACACAGACGCAATTTCCCTAGTTCACCTCATCTGAAGCAAAAGTCTATGCCTTGACACGGACCACAAATGAACCTGACCACCACCATGATGAACACGAAATTGCATAGTTAAGAGAATGATACTGCACAATTTTAACGTAAAGTTAATTGCAGTCTTGTTTTGAACTTGCTTCCCCTGTAGTTTAATTGCTGTAGACATATATTGTCCCCTGGGTGAAATTAATAAGAGAAAAGAAAAATAAAAAAAACACCCTAGGGGGTCTACCTGCAGCAATGACACCAGAGGGGTCGTAAGTTCAAAATAGCGATATTACAAAAGGTCTCTGCAATTAACCCTTAATGCAATGATAAGTATAGGGATCGAAATAACTTCAATAGTTTCCAGTGCCTATTTAACTCACATGCCGGAAGATTGGATACATCAGCAGAAACGGCACAAGGAATTCCAACACTTGATAGCGCTCCTCTGATGATTCCACAAGGGAAATAGAGATGTAGGCTCATGGCATGATTCATTTTGTCATTGCTAGAAGATTGATGACTATAAGCTGGTGAGTCCATGTTTTCCATAGAAAAATCAGCTGGTATGTGTTTCAGCCAACTAAAACGGTTATCTTGCAGAACATAAGTGCCCTAAAAAAAATGTAACAGACATATATTACATGGTTCAGATATGAAGGTATACATTTTATTAGCAATTGTGGGCTTGTAGGTGCTTACACGGTTGTTGGTTTTTAGGTTATCAATCTGCTTCTTGAATAGTTTGGACCAAAAATCTTTGCATAAGAATTTGATCGCCTCTAGATGATCAGTGAACCGGGGTCTCCCCATAGTATACCTACATATTAAGAGAAAATTGCTGAAAATTGTAAGCTATGTTACTCGGAAAGACTAAGGATTTTGCAAATGGAATTGATAAATATATCTTTGATAATAACCTTGGGACCTCCTAAAGTAAACAACAAAGTCATCCATCCTTTCTTGGTGTGACTATTGCAGGATAAAGTTAAAAATTCTGAGTATTATGCAAGAGGTCTAAAGATTATATAATACTGTGTACTATGCAAGAGGTCTAAAGATTATATAAGGCTATCTCCTATTTAGCCTCGCGGTGGTTTATAAATGGTACCAAGGTCCTAACTTCTACTTCACATGCTTGCTAAAATGGTTATCATGCATTGTTCAATTCAAATGGCTTCGGAAGCAAAACTGCCTTATGGAGGTTTTGCTACATTATAGGCTAGCACCCAAAGTAATACTCCCATTGATCTAACATTTGTAACCAACAGAACCTTGAGGAGGAGAAGACATGCCAAGTAACCTACAAGAACAAATTGTAGAGGAAATATCTAATACATAAATCACTACTACAATAGGACTTATTATCAACAGTTACATAATTAACTGATGGTAATAAGGTTTATTAGTAATGTTTATGATAACAACTAAACTTAGCTTTCTACTTGATATTAGATATGTCCTTTAAGAAAACTTCGCGAAACAGAATTTTTGGGCACATAATTAAAGTGGTGGAAGAATAAAACCAAAAGTTGCTTGGCTTATTTTTCGTCACGATTGTGTCCACCTAATTGTCTATGTGTACCTCTCTTCACTTGATTGAGAAAACGAGAAAAGGGGGAACACAAACCGCTTGTCAACACTTGCACGTTGATTGACTTGCAGCTTTCCCCTTTCCTTCCTCTCTCCACCCTGCTCATTCCCACAAAAGTATTTGACAAATTGTTATTGTGATTGGATGTTGGTGTTTACTCCATGTCTTGCGAAAACCCTATATCTTTGGGTGTAATTCTATGGACAAAAGCCCTCAATCAATCTCTCTATTTTTTTTTTCCTCCTTTTCTCCAAAAAGGTCCCAATTTTTATCAAAGTTTCTCATGCTTATTGGAATCGCAATCATGATACTGCTATGTGCTTCTCATCATATCCTTCAATCCAAATTTAAAACTAATATAATTATCATGTGATCTTTTTCTGTTTTATGATTTATTCAACGGCATGATAGATTCCCTATTTAATTAGTTTCCATGCATCAATTACGTCAGGCACACAAGCAATGCAATTTTCTACCTCAAAACCTGGTGATATATATGCCATACAAGAATCTTGCAAAGCCGAGGGTTTGAGATGCCAAAGGCGTCCAGGCGCTTGCCCCAGGCACGCAAGACTAAGCATTGTTTGCCTCTCGCCTCTAGCTATCTAGCCCCTACTATATTAGCTTATGCTTTTTTTTAAGATGATCGATATCATTTTAGTCATCGTAATTTGCAACTTAGGACATTCGGTTGTTATTCATCTATTGTTTGATGTGATTTATTGGTATTGTGTTAAATCGCGCGTTATTCATAAGTTCCTATATGGTTTTTCCCGAATACACACATTACCTTGCTTCACTCAAGCTATCACCACCTATTTTGGCGCCTCTCGACCCATCAGGCGATATAGAATTAATCTTGTCTGTCTTAATTAACCTTGCCTTCCACCTATAAAATGCTAGCCTTCGCGTGTGCGTGGTTGAAGATTTCGTCCTCGAACACAGTATTTCCCTTGTGTTATCAAGCTAAGGACGCTTCTATACGTCACATTGCGTAAAACTAAAACCCTTGGTGTAGAATTGGGCAGCAGGTCCGCATTCGTGCACGAGGCTTACTGGGCTTCGGTGGTGGTGGCGGTCGACCGGCGCGGTCGACCGCAGATGTTTCTGCTCTGGTGGCGGTCGACCGCCGAACTCTCTGGATTTTTCGGATGGCGGCAGGATGGAGGGCGGTCGACCGTACCGGCGACCGCCGAAGCGGTTTTGGGCTGGGTCTATTTTCCAGACCCGTTTCGTTTGGGTTTTCTATAAATACACAAACTCGGTTTTAGGGTTTGTAAGTAAAGGGTTTTAGCAGCCATTGAGGGTGAGTTCTTGGGCTTCTATTGTTGGAGCAATTGAGAGAGATCAAGAGTAATTTATTGAGGGTTTTGGTGAGAGATTTGAACCCTAGTTGTATCCCGTTGATTTCTAATAGTGAAAACTCCCCCCTCCTTGCCCCGTGGACGTAGGCGTCTTGCCGAACCACGTAAAACTGGTGTTTGATTGTTTGTGCTATTGATTTTGGTTGGTTCTTTATCTTTCTCGGCGATTGGTTTGGTTTCTCGAGGCACAACAAGTGGTATCAGAGCTCCGGGCAACGTTTGGGCTTTTTGGAGGTGTAGATCAGTTGGGAAGTTCATCTAGAACTTCGATTGGTGATAAAGGTGGAATCTTTGTGATAAAGTTTCTATCTTTTTCAAGTTGGATCTATTTCCTATTTGTTCCGCAATTGTTTATTGAGTGCTTTGAGATTATGGCCGGAAAAGATAAAAGTGGGGAGGGTTCTTCTAGTGTGAAGGCCGTCCAAAGTTTGAATATACATTCTATGAAAATAGATGTGGAAAAGTTCAACGGCACAAATAATTTTGGACTTTGGCGATGTGAAGTCATGGATGCGCTACATGCGCAAAATTTGAAAGATACGTTGGAGTTGGACGGGAAACTGGCCGACGTTGATGGAAAGGTTTAGAATAAAATGAATAGAACGGCGTGTGATGTGATTAGGTCTTGCCTTACCCAAGATCTAAAATATGATGTGATGAATGAAACTTCGACAAAGAAGATTTGGGAGGTCCTAGAGGGCAAATATTTGACGAAGAGCGTTGAAAATCGTTTGCATTTGAAGAGGAGGCTTTATCGCTTCCAATTGAAGAAAGGGACATCCATTAGTGATCACATGAACCACTACACGAAGCTACTTGCAGATTTGGCGAACGTAGATGTCATTGTTGAAGATGAGGATAAAACATTGTTGTTATTGAGTTCCTTGCCTGACGAGGAACATGAGACATTCGTCCTCACTCTTATTAATGGGAATGCATCTCTTTCGTATAGTGAGGTCACCGCAGCTCTTGTGAACTATCAACTTCGAAAGGACAATGAGACTTCCATTGAGCCGGTTGCGGGGGCATTGGTTGCAAGAGCTAGAAGTCCAAACCGTGGTAGGATGTCGCAGTCTAGAGGGGGACATCCTGCAGTTGGTAGGAATCAGTGCGCCTTTTGTAGAGAGGATGGACATTGGAAAGCGAATGCCCAAAATTGCAAACCGTGAAGAATAAGGGGAAAGCTATTCAAGCTTCAGAGGTGAATGTTGCCAAGGCTAGTGGCGATGTTTCAGATTCAGATTCTTCGGGCTATTCGTGCCCAGCTCTTCCGTCAGTTGATGTTGCCGACTCCACCGAGTGGATGTTGGATTCTGGTGCTACTTACCACATATGCCCTAGAAGGGGTTGGTTCTCCAGCTTTCAGGAGTTGGAAAGAGGGGATGTTGTTCTCATGGGTAATGATCACAGATGCCCTATTGGTGGTATTGATACCGTTCGGATTCGGATGAGTGACGGGATGATCCGGGAGTTGGCTGATGTGAGGTTCGTTTCTCAACTGAGGAAGAACATCATTTCACTTGGGGTATTGGAGGCAGCAGGCTATAGGGTGACTTTGGCGGATTCTCGCTTGAAGGTCACATCGGGGTCCATGATTGTGATGAAGGGCGTCAGGAGAAGTAACTTATATTATCTGCTTGGGAGCACGGTGATTGATAGAGCGCTGACGACTTCTTTGGCTAGACTGTGGTATTGTTTGGTGCTGGGATATATTATTGGTTATGCCGTGCACAGATTGTCGAGGAGTGCTATGACCTGCAGATTGAAGTCCTGTGAGCACATTGGGATGAGCGAGAAGACCGAGGTGGAGTTCAGCACTTCTATCCACCGATCGAGGGGTCTTATTGGAGGTGTTCAGTCAGGCATTGGGGGGCCTTCCATGTATGCATTAGTGGGAGGTAATCGTTATTTTGTTTCCTATGTTGGGGATTATACTAGGCATATTTGGGTTGCAACCAAATCCCGTTGGTATAAAGCCCTAGTAGTCCGCAATAGTTGGAGGAGGTGTATGGGCAGAAAGGTTACCAGTCGTACTTGTTCTAGTAGGAGTCCTTTCTTGCATCGGTGCCGAGCTCATGGCAGTTGGAGACACTTCAGAGGAGAGGAGACAGTGGGGCGACTTGATGAGATGGTGGATTTAGTGAGCCGTTCTTTTCTGGAGGAGGATCGGCATTGGTTGTCGAGCAGTGGATCTGGTATTCAGGCTTCGACAGGTTTGGGTCATCTTATGAAGTTGCCGACTGCTGCGTATAGAGTTGTTAGATCTGGTGGAGCTGCTTCAGTTTTTGGTTGGCGTCGGATATTTGACTACCCAGTACTTGGTCACATCGGGGATGTGAGATTGGATCCGATTGCGCATTTGGGATTCAGAGGCTCGTTCAGCTATCAGTGGGGAGCTTCTGAGTTTGGTCTGAGCAGGTTTGTCACTTTGGACTCTCGGCAGGTGAAGAGTATTGATCAGGTCAGAGGGATATCGCGACGGGTGGAGGTTGATGCTACTCCACATTGGGTGGGGATTTTCCTACATACTCCAGGTCATTCTGCATTGTTTGGGATTCCAGCTGAGGTGGCACAGCGTGAGAGTCATTTATTTATGGGTGCAGATGATGAGGTAGTTGATTTGGATGCAGCTGGTGGATATGTTTTGGACACGGCCATTGTTACATCTCAGGTGGAGGTGTTTGGATCGTTTCAGTTTGGGGTCGTTGATGATGCTATCAGCTGCAAGTTGGATTGAGGGCCTTTTGGAGGCCATTTGGTGAACTACGTGAAGGCTTGATTCCTTGGAGAGGATACGTAGGCAGTCAGTTTTCTGATGCAGCCGATTTGGTGAGCGACATCGACATTTGGGGAGAGTGTTCGCACTCCCATTTAGGTCTCAGCAAGTGAGGCATTTGGTGTAGTCGGTGTAGGCTCAGTTGTTTGGTGAGTAGACACAGTTGGTTTGGGGTTGAGTGTTCGCACTCCCGTTTGGGTCTCGACATGTTGTGGATGGAGTCCGTTGTCATGAGTCCGTTGCCATGGCGTACTGGATGCAATTCGATGCTGTTCTGGGATTGAGGGCGGTCGACCGTGGCAGTCGATCGCGATGGATCGCGGTCGACCGCGAAGCGGTTTTGGGCTGGGTCTGTTTTCCAGACCCGTTTCGTTTGGGTTTTCTATAAATACCAAACTTGGTTTTAGGGTTTGTAAGCAAGGGGTTTTAGCAGCCATTGAGGGTGAGTTCTTGGGCTTCTATTGTTGGAGCAATTGGGAGAGATCAAGAGTGATTTGTTGAGGGTTTTGGTGAGAGATTTGTAACCTTAGTTGTATCCCCTTGATTTCTAATAGTAAAAACTCCCCCCTCCTTGTACCGTGGACGTAGGCATCTTGCCGAACCACGTAAAACTGGTGTTTGATTGTTTGTGCTATTGATTTTGGTTGGTTCTTTATCTTTTGCGGCGATTGGTTTGGTTTCTCGAGGCACGACACTTGGAAATTTTTCAGAAGCCTAGAATTGCTACGTACAACACAATAAATCGGTTCCTCAAAATCAAGCGAGGGTGTGAGGTGATCGCAACTGATTAGAGTTTTCAAGATCCCGACGATCTAGCTAATTCGAGAAAAAGCAAAGCATGCATAGATTGAGAAAATATTAGTTAGTTTTTTTTTTTTTTTGCCTTTTTAAAATTAATGGGGTAAAAAAATTAAAGATTATACCTCTCGCAGAGCTGGTTGCCGACCTGGTAACCGATGGCCTCGATTCGACGAGCGGCGAGGTCGGGCTTCACGGAGGAGTATGCGGACACCATCTCCGTTATCACCCCCTCCATGCAGCTCTCGCACACCTCGCGATCCCCACCCATCCCCTCTCTCTCTCCCTCCCCCTCTCGATCGATGGGAACTGGGTTATGTATGTCAATGGGTTTTTTTTATAATAGTCCCTAGCTCTTTCATACTGTTTTAAATAAAATTAGTCTAGCATTGAAAGGACAAATTTTGAAAATAGCATGAACATCTCAAAACTTGCAAAATTACCCTTTGAATAATCAATTTTTAAAAAATTCACCCTCAATGCACGCGGTTAATCATTGATAAGCTAATTTGTGATCGTAATGCAAAAACTATCAACCAAATAGTCAAACTTTTAGCATCAAGTTGATAATTTGTTGATTTTAGGTATACATTTTTTTTGCAAAATTGATGATTTAAGGAGTAGCTTTGCGAATACTAAGATTTAGAGGGTATTTTTGCAAATACCGATGCTGTAAGGTTTACATATGCAAATAGCCCAATTTTCACTAGGTCCCCAGCTCTTAAGTTGCTTTGAAAATAATCCCTCAAATCATTCCAATTTATTCCTCTAATTGCTATTTCTAATCTTGATCTGGGGGACTAATTTTAAAATAATTTAAGACTGTGAAAAGGATGTAGGTTGATGAGAGATACAAGTTTTTTGGTGCCTGGTGACTTTCAAATATATAGGATCCAGAAATATTCACCGCTGAAGTTTTGCTTAGTTAAAAAAGGATTTGTGATCATGATTAACATTAGACAAAAAGGGTTTTCATGCTAACTACTATTTTCTAATGTCGATATCCCTCCTTTTTTGGTGGTTTAGGGGGGTGTTTGAAAAACAGAAAGTGAATTGAAAGTCAAAGTCACATCCTTTTTGCAAGTGAAAAGATATATTCACATCATCATGTAAGTAAAATACAATGGTTTTTTACAAAATAATTTTTTTTCTTGTCACTAAAAAAGCAAAAATGATGTGGCAATATCATATTACTTATTTATTTAAAACTAATTTACAAAACACTCTCCCCCTGCTGACCTATTTTTCTATGATGCTTTGTAATTTAGGGAGGGGATACATTAATTGCAAAGAAAAATATCCAACATATATAAATGAAATCGGCAAAGTAAAATACTTCACGATTTTTTTTTTCTCAATTAGATCTAGAATAAAAAATAAATAAAAATATAAGATCTTATGAAAACTCTAAAAAAGATATCCATAAACGAATGTATCTAAAACTGAAATTAAAGACAAGATTATAAAAAACAAAAGTGAAGTCATTAATGTTTCCCCTCTAATACTTCACTCATGATCCAAAAAAGAGATGTAGAAAAAGATCAATAAAGCCTAGGTTAGATGCTTCCGAATTTGTAGAATAAATATACGAACATGATAGAAATTAACGGAGGAAGAAAATAAGCACGAAGATAAAAGAGGCGGTTGTTACCACCGGAATCAGAAAGAAAAGAACTTAAAACTAATCAAAATAGTTTATTTTAATCGGAGTGGTCCCTACTTTTCTCACTTTCATCTGACTTCAGCACGAGAAACTTAAATCTGCATTAAATCTGATGTGGATCCAATTTGACATTTCACTTTCACAACCACTTTTAATTAAACAAACACCTGAAGTGCTAAATGCATTTCACTTTCACATTTTCACCTTTCACTTTCATACGAATAAACATCATAGCTAAAGTCACCATATAGTAAGCCAGGGAGAAACTTAAAGTCGTCATGCGGCAATTTGTTATACTATAGGAATAAATAGTCACTTTTTGAAATTCTAATTGATTTTAAGGATGTTTTAGTAAAGGGATAAGTATTTTCACCCATTAAGATTTTTACTAATGTTTAACTTCAAATTCTAATAAATTTCATAGATATTTTAGGTTAGGGCAAAAGTTTAATTTTCATTGTTTTTCAAGATTTAATGGGTATGTTTTTCCAAACGAGTCATTTAGAAATTTAATGTTACAGAAATAAATTTAAATTTGGTAAAATGGCCAAATTGACATATTTTTTTGAGGCTTGATGACACGTTGGTATATTTTCTTTTAGTTTTGTCAGATTGGTATATTTTTTCAACTCCGGCGTCATATAGGCCTTAAATTTGGCCGAAGTTATTGTTCCGACCAAAATTAGTTACTGTTCCGTTCAAATTTTGTTACTGTTCCGGCAAAAAATCCCATCAGCCCTGGCCGGAACAGCCAAATTTAAGGCTTATATGGCGCCGGAGTTGAAAAAATATACCAATCTGACAAAACTAAAAGAAAATATACCAACGTGTCACCAATCCTCGAAAAAATATGTCAATCTAGCCATTTTGCTATTTAAATTCTTTGATTAAAGAAGTAAGCTAAAAGAAAAATTTTACAAGTCACCCCTTTATCTATTAGTAAATTTGACAAATATTTAAACTTATAATTTTCACAAGGGTTATTTTCACCCATTCCCCCAAACTTTCAGTATGTTTTACCCAGCCTCATGAACTTTGTTTATCTCACATTGACTCGGCCTATTCGACTAGATCAAGCTGAGCCAACCTAGCCCATTGACGTGGCCTACTCAAGTCAGGACGGATTGGTCAACTCAACCTACTTCTTTTCCTTTCTTTTTTTCTTTTATTTTTTAACTTTTTAAAATATTAATTTAGATGAATTTGAACCCATTGGTAGCAATTTTGTTGCATCTTAAGAAAGGTCTTGGGCTGGACTTATCAATTTTTTGCTTTAAAACGTACACATTTAACTTTGTTATTATTTTTTAGATGACTAAATAGTTACAAATAGTTAGTTATTACTAATAACTAATTTATTTTACTTAAAAACTAATGTTATTATAGAGATTGGGTGCGAGTTAGGTTTCAGACTCAGTCTGAGCCCGAATTCGATCCAAGTTGGATTAAAGATTGAAGGCCAGGCCCGAGTTCGGGTCTGGATTTCAGAAATAGACTCATATTCAGCCCACATTGAGATTGAACCGAGCCAAACTTGACCCAAATTCTATCAGGTTGGGTCAAACCCTACCCAATATTGGTTGTGGGCCAACACCGCCAAGTCGCCACACTTATATTGAAAGGAACAAAAAGTTAAATTTAGTAAATTTCATCTATTGATTTGTTTAAAATCAAGTAAGATTGAAAGTTATATCTCACCATCTATAAATATAATTTTATTTTGTAAACTTCTTATTTTGATTTCAAAATACCTACACAAGTTTCAACATAATTAGGAATACTAAACTCGCGCCACCAATAAAATGGCGTTAAGACTAGGCGTGTCCATTTGGGCCAAGGCCAAGGCCCGGCCCGGTGTTCGTGCCGGACCGGACCGGCCCGGGCATGCGCCCCCAAAATCCGGGCCTTATGCCGAGCTTCAGGCCGCAGCCGGCCGCTTCACCGGGCCCACACCGACCCGGCCCAACCGGCCAGCAAAAGGGCCGGGTCTAAGCCATGGCCTGGCTCCGGGTAGGCCCGGACCTCGGCGAGGAAACGGGTTGGGCCGGAATGGCCCGGCCCGGCCCCAGCTCAGCCACAATGGTCACGAATGTGACCGTTGGTCTGGCCTGGCCTGGCCCAGCCCGAACAGTCATAATGGTCATTTTTGCGCTTTTGACCAAAATACCTACAAAAACGGTCAAAAACTGCCATAATTTAAGGGTATTTTGGTCATTTGGCTAAGGGGTTGTCTCTATAAATAGAGAGAGTTTTCATTTATTTTTCTCATCCAAAACTCATCCATATTTTTTATGCTCTCGAATAGTTTATTATTCTCACTTTTGCTCTCTAATTCTTCAATCAAATAGCTTCCTCCTCTGATTATGAAGGTCAAATCCTAACTCCCGATGTTGAAACGAGTCCTAATACTCCTGCTACAAGAGCTATAGTTACTCCTCCTACTGATATTGATCACGAATCTGGTGGTAATAATTCTGCACATAGAGCTCCTAAAAGGCCGAGAACCAATGTGTGGAACTTCTGCGAGAAGATAGAAGTCATCGGGGATCAACATGGTAAGTTTCTCACCTAGACGGCTAAGTGTGCGTTGTGCGGCCATATTTTTCAAGCTCATCATAAAAAGCGGCACCAACCACCTCAAACGCCATTTAGAAAAGCACAATAGAGGTCAGGCAACGCCTCAAGGTGATATCCGACAATCTTTACTCTATCAATCCTCATCCTCCGGTAGTCTCGGTAGTTGGAACTATGACGCAATTAAAGCAATGAAATGTATCATCAGGTTGATTATTATTAAAAACTTTCCTTTTAAATTAATAGAAGATGATGAATTTAAAGATATGATTACAGATGATTTTTATCCCACATTTAAAAAAATTTCTTGTCAATCTTGTCAACGTGATATTTTGAAATATTATCACGAGGAACAAGCAAAAAAAATTCTTATTTTCAAAATTTAAACTATAAAATTTCTTTAACATCTGATATTTGAACATCTAGAGCACAAACTGGTTATTTATGTATCACAGCACACTAGATTGATGATAATTGGTAAATGTTTAAAAAATTATTTCTTTTATTACATTTGAAGATTCATATAGTGGCATTAATATTACAAATTTAATAATAGAATAACTTATAAAATTAGAAATTTTAGAAAAAAAATATTTTTTCAAGTAATAATAATGTAGTCGTTGATCATATCAAATCATCTTTGCTATTGTCATGTCATGGTGATGATTTTCATATTAGATGTATGTGCCATATTTTAAATTTAATTGTTCAAAGTGCATTTGGTGAAATTAAATCCACTATAGAAAAGGTTAGGACAATAACTTATGCTCATAATATTTCTGAACAAAGACTTAAAAGATGGAAATAATTGTGTAAAAAAATATTTAAACCCATATTAATTCTAAAAGATTAATAATCACATTTTATTACAATTTTATACCCTCATTATCTATTTTATATGAATAAATATACCACTAACCCTCATTATCTATTTTATATGAATAAATATACCACTAATAATTGTTTTTATCTTTAATTACAGGTTAATAAAGAATAAATCGAATAAATATACCACTAATAATTGTTTTTATCTTTAATTACAGGTTAATAAAGAATAAATCCCAAAAATCTCATCTCTCAATAAAGGCCCTTGAGTAAATGAAGAAATAAGAGAAATTCAAGAAGCCAAATGAAATATTTGAAAGGTCAAAAGCCCAAATATCCCAAAATTTCCAAAAGAAGCTAGCACAAGCTCAAGGCCCAAAGCCCATCAACAAATCCCTATACCCATAAGCTCTCAAGGCTGCTGGAGATAGAATTGATTTTGAATTTTTCCCATGACCAGTTGTTGCAGAAAATTAAATGGGCCGGACTTTAGGCTGCTGGAGATTTAATTTTGAAAAGCACATGGGCCGGACTTGGCATTGTGTGCAAATGTTGATCAAATGAAAGGGGACCAGTCTTGATTTAATTTTGAAAATCAAAGAAGCTCAATGGGCCGCTGCAGAAGTGGATTTTCAATTAGATGGACCGAACTTGGATTTGAAAATCATATGGGCCTCCTATGTTGGGCTAGAGAAGAACAAAAAACAAATTCAAAGATGGAGATTGCTTTGCTTGGGGCTCAAGACAAATTCAATGGCTCATATTTATTGATGATTACTATAAATAGGGGTAAAGAGTGAGGGGTTAAGGGTGTGAAAAATTTTGTAACTCCTTTTGGAGAGGAGGGCTACTCTTAATTGAGAATGCCTTCCAAAAATTGTAACTTTAGTTATAATTAATAATAATAATTTTTTTCCTCTTTAAATTTGTTCTTTCTCCTCTTTGTTGAATGATGAGGATGGAGATGAAGAGCAAATTGAAGGTTTGCATTTCTTTTCTCTTTTATTTCTTTTTAGTAATTTCTTTATTATTGCTTATTAGTTAGATTTAAATTCATGCTTGTAGTGTAGATTTATTTTCTTGTTTTTTTATTTTTTTTGCACTTTAATTTGTAGAGTAGATTTATTTTTCTTACATTTAATTTCTGCAATTTATTTTGTAGTTTAGATTTTTATTTTCTTTGTAATTATATTTATTTCTTGTTCATAGTTTAGATTTTTCTTTTCTTTTTAATTTTGTAATTAGTCTTCTTTTTCTTGTTTTTATTTCTTAAGATGTGAATTTAATTCTTGTAGGAATCTTAGAATTGTATGAAACTAGTCTAATTTCCTTTATATTGTATAAATTATTCTCTTGCATTTAAAAACGTTCATGTTTAGGATAATCAACTAGAGAACTAATCGGTAAAAGAAGAATTTGATAATCTATGTTTATCTTAAATGGTTTGATAGGTTATGCTTATGAATTCTAGGATTATTATCATGTTGTTGTTCTTATCATGAATAGTAATTTTGACTTAGATGATAATTTGATAGGTTACACTTTCCTTAAATGGTTTGATAATCTATGCTTAATAAATCTAAGTTGAAATATGATAAAAAAAAATAGTTTGTATTTTGTAATTGAAATTTGGTTAGTGGATTATATTCTAGATTTCTTACCTCTTTTGAATCCTCCATCTTGACTTTCTTAAATTTTCTTTTCATTCTTGGTTTTATTTTTTGATTTTATTCACTCATCTTTCTTGCCTTGTGATTTTATTTATTCTTTAATTCTTCCTTCTCTCCTCTAGAATTCAATTTATTATCTTTTGCATATATTCACAACAATCACTCATCATATTCACACTTATTCTTTATTCCTAATTGTCACGCACAAAACATAAGAACCATTTCTAATAATCTCTTAAAATCACCTTCCTCGCGGGATCGATATTTTTTATACTATAACTTGATAAATTGTGCACTTGCAATTTTGGTACATAATTATGCCGCATCAAGTTTTTGGCGCCGTTGCCGGGGAAGGTGCTAAAATAGGATTTTATTAACTTGATTCTTTAACTTGTGTATTTTCTTGTGAAGGAACCGCTTGGAGCTTGAAAATCTTCGGTCAACCGGATTTTGTCTTTGGTCAGCCGCGACTTTTTTAAACGGTCATTTACATCGAACACTGTGCTTTCACTTGTTAGTGATTGGCACAGTCTGTGATGAGGGTCTGAAGAAGAGATTATTATCTCATTTGGGAAGATTGTGTTTTGTTTTAAAATGATTTAAACTTTTCTATAAAAACCCCCCCAGACTTCTTCTTCTTCCTCAGCCCTAACGTTTGAAAAACCAGAGAGCTTTTTCTGTTTCCTGAGTAAATTTTCACTTTATTCCTAATTGTCACGCACAAAACATAAGAACCATTTCTAATAATCTCTTAAAATCACCTTCCTCGCGGGATCGATAATTTTTATACTATAACTTGATAAATTGTGCACTTGCAATTTTGGTACATAATTATGCCGCATCAAAGATATTGACCACATGTGAAATTCTACCTATGTAATGTTAAATATAGCAATAGAGTATAAAAAAATTATAAATGATTTTATTGATTTCTATACTTTTTTTCTAGCTCTGGTATTATGTATGGAATAACTGAGGATGAATGGTTAATTATATGTAGTGTAAAAGAGATGTTACAAGTTTGTTATGATGCTACTATGTTATTATCTGGTTATTAACCAACTATTATTCAAGCTGTTTTACTAGTTTTAAATATTCAAACTTTTTTTTAATAATTATCGTATGGATAATTATTTTGGAAATATGTTTTTTAAATGAAAAGTAAATTTAATAAGTATTTTAGGCCTATTCCTGTTATTTTTGATTTGGGGGTTCTTATTGATCCATGTTTAAATGACGTTGGCCTTCGAAATTTGTTAAATTCTTTGTATGGTAATATGATAATAGACATTGATGATGGTCAAACTATTACTATTCTTACTCATCATAATACTATTAAAACTTATTTCAAAGATTATATAATGAGCATGCATCTAGATATGGTATAAGTACACATCAGTCTATAACTTCTGCTTCTACGAGTTTAAGTCGGGGTAAAGGTAAGAGTTTTGATAGGAAATTATTGATAGCTCAGTTAACTGGTGGATTTGGATCTAGATACGGATTATCAATGGAAATTTTTGAAATTGAACAATATTTAATTGTATCTTTAGTTAAAAGTCAAAATAATAGTTTCGATATTTTGCATTTGTGGTGAGTATAGCAAACAGATTCATATCCTAAACTTTCTATCATGACCTGTGACTTACTAACAGTGCAGGTTTTCACGGTAGCTTCAGAATGCGCCTTCAGTACATCAGGATGTTTGATCGATGACCACATGACATCGTTAGATCTGTCTACTGTATAAGCGGTAATGTGCCTACAAGATTGGTGGAGATACGAGAAGAGAACTCAAGGCATCGATCGGATGACTAGTATTGAAGATATACTTGAAGAGTTGGGAATAGGAGAGAGAGATAAAGAGTAGAAATTATTTATTAGTTTGTAATTTTTTTTCTTAGTTGAAAATTTACGATAAATTCTTTTGAAAAGAGTTGCAATGATAGTGATATAGATGAGTATGTGTCAACCTAGTTAGTATATATTCATCTATTGTGATGCGATAAACTCCTAAATAAATTTGTAATTATTAGTGATTAACAGATTATTAATAAAGAACTTATTTTTATTATTTTAATTTCTATGATTATTTGTATTTATAAATTATATAATTACAAGTTATTAATAATATGATTGATTTTTTAATCAAAATTCTGCTTAATTTATTGTTATTTACTCTTAAAAAAAATTTAACAAAAAAAAATTTGTTAGTGATTAACTGATTATTAATAATTTAAATTTTATTGTTATTTACTGTTAAAATTTTTGTATTTGTAAATTATATAATTCAAGTGATTAATAATGTGATTGATTTTTTATCAAAATTTTGCTTAATTTATTGTTAATTACTCTTAAAATTTTTAACAAAAAAAGGGGAAAAAAGAAAATTATCGGGTCGGCCCGGTGCCCGATCCGAATTAGGCCCGACCCCAGGTCGGGACCCGGCCCGGGCCATGGGTTTTGCTAGGCCTGGGCCTAGGGGTGTTAACGGAGCGGATACAGCTCGGATATGGCACTTACCATATCCATATCCGCTTACCTATCTCGGATACGGATACGGATATACGTCGGTAAGAAAAAATCATATCCATATCCGCCAAAATCAGATACGGTTACGGATATAGATGCGGAAATATAAACGGATATGCATGCGGATACAAAAAGGATATGAGAAAACTAGATAGTATTCAGAAAAATATAGTCATATGATACAAAAAGAGTTTGTTAATATGTTCACTATGATTGAAAAGCTAAAATTAGACATCTTGATCATCAAAATTAACCACAAATCCATAATCTAAGAATCGAAACTATCGTAAGAGTATGACCAATATGTATTCGGATATTTTCGGATACGGATACAGATATTTCACTACAAAACCATATCCGTAACCATATCCTATCGGTTATAGATTTGAGTAACCATATTCGTATCCTAACGGATACGGTTACAGATATTTCCCCAGATACGGATACGGTTTGGCACCCCTACCTGGGCCTGGTTTGTCGAACAGGGCAGGGCAGGGCCGAGCCGACCCGTTTGGACATGCCTAGTTGAGACAGAAACTTGATGTCCAAGTTTCTTGCTGTCTAAGTTTCATAAAACCGTCATTGCCTTGTTTTCCCTCACTCTCTCTCTCTCTCGATCTTTATATATACACCTCCAAACTTTCTCTCTTCCCTCTTAATCTAGGCTCCAACTTCTCTCATCAACAACAAAAGACTCGTCATCTTAATCGGCGCGTCAATAGAATACAAGGTTGACATTCTACCGGCACACAAAAAAGAACCACCAAGAAATATAAATATTTTCTTTGCTTCATTATATTCTTTTTATTGTACTCTGAGTTAATTTCAATATAAAAGATGCGAAATAGTGGAAATATTTTTCAACAGATTGAAATGACAAAAATTCGTGGGTTATAGCTCATGAAATCTTATATTTTGACCTCTCCGTTATTAACACATCAAAACAACTAAAAATGACTAAAAATCATGTGTTATAGCTCAATAAATCATGAATTTTGGTCTTTGCATACTTATTGGCCAATTGCTCCAAATGACCAAAAATCATGGGTTATGTCTCACGAAATTATGAATCTTGGCCTCCGCCAAATTATTTGTTAAAAATATTATGAATTTTTGCCTCTATAAAATTATTTACTAGTAGGTCAAAATAACAAGAAATCGTGGGTTTATTTTCAAATCAGTCAAAACGAGAAAAAATGGTAATAATTCAAAGGTTACAGCTCTTGAAATGATAATTTTTTACATTTCTCAAAACTATTTGCCACAAAGTTAAAACTGACAAAAACAGCTCATGAAATCTTAAAAATTGGCATCTACAAATTATTGCCTATGGGTCGAAGTAACTAAAAATGACCATAAAATTATAGGTTACAGCTAAAAAATTGTGATTTTTTGCCTCTATGAAATTATTTACGAACGAGTCGAAATGACTCAAATTTTTTAAAAATCATGGGTTATAGCTTATGAAAAATCATGTATTTTAGCATCCATAGAATTATTTGTCACTGGGTTGAAACAGCTAAAAGTGGCCATAATCATGAGTTATACCTCATGAAATTACGAATTTTAGCATTCGCAAAATTATTTACCAAGTGATCCAAATGACTAAAAATGGCAAAATATCACGAATTTTGTCATCCAAAAATTATTTGTCAATGGGTAAAAGTGACTAAAAATACCCAAAAATCATGAGTTATAGCTCACAAGTGAATTTTGGTCTCCATGAAAATATTTGTCAATGGGTCGTAACAACTAAAATGGCAAAAATCATGGGTTATAGCTCATAAGATCGTGAATTTTTTTGCCCCCACGAAATTATTTGCCAACTACTGAAAATGACTAAAATGGAAAAATATCATAAGCTATATGTAGGATGTCTAAAAATCACTGCAGATAGCTGATCTCCATCAAACACCGATGATGGAAGTTACACTCTGACGACTTCCAGAAGGTTACAATTTGAAGACTCTCACGCAGACTGATGAAGGTTACAATCTGACGACCTTCGCAACAACTGATGAAAGCTCTAATCAACAGCCTTCATAATTAACATCGAGAGTTACAATCTGACGACTCTCACATATCAAAGAGCTAAACCAAAGATTACAAAACGACGATCTTTGCAATGTTCTGACAGAAAGAGACTACAAATCGACGGTCTCTTCAAACCAAGACGTGGAAGTCCTCCCCGCGAACCAGCATCAAGACGCACCATGTTCATAGCCACGAACGCAGCTGAAGCGCAGCCTCCAAAGCTGCCAATGCAGCTTCTATCCGCTGCCAAACGCAGCTCTTAAATCCTGCCAATGCAGCTTCTAACAAGCTACCAACGCAGCTTCCATCCGCTGCCAAACGCAGCTTCCAACAAGATGCCAAACGCAGCTTCCAACAAGATGCCAACGCAGCTTCCAGCCGCTGCGTCCGAGCTTTCAGACACTGCGTTCAAGCTTCCAGACACTGCGTTTGAACGCAGAATTCACACCAGAACATGGATTTTGCGTTTAACTCGTTCAAACATGAGCTGAACAGTTTCAAAACCATTTCCCACGATCTGAGGGGATCACAACTCTACTCAGGAGAGATTTAAGGGGCGGTTACATCCCATTAGCCCCACTTAGGAGCGAATTAAGGAGGTGGTTACACCCCTTAATCCCCTATAAATAACTGAAAATCAATTCAGTTCAGGGGTTCGGTCTGTTGGAACTTCTTGGCAGCAACAGAGGCTGGATCTTTGGGGCTGGCTTTTGGATCTCTCTCCTTGGCAGCAAAGAAGAGATCTTCGGCTTATCTAACCAATTACGGTTAAGATCAATTAACTCATCCAGAGTTCTAACACTTGCCACGCAAGTTCTCCACAACGTCAAATCGTGAGGAGAAGATCATGTTCTAGTGAAACAAGACGTCAGATCGTCAACGAGAAGCAAATTTGACGCGAGCATTCGAGGGAGGCATCTCATCGCCACCGTGAAGAACCCAGAATTAAACAAATGGGAGAATCAAATTCATTCTCCTCTCTTTTGTAATCAGGAATCCGAATTGTAATCGAGAGTTGAGAGAGTTGTAATCATTCTTTTTCTAAGCAGTTAGAGAGAATAAAATCAGATACAGTTCTTTCATCATTACAAAATTTTCTACAAACAAAAGATGGCGACTCTGCTGGGGACTAGCTTCTCTGACGAAGAGGTGGTGGCGCAATCCGACGTTCACCTCACTGGAACAACCGTGGAAACCTTGGTCGTGGAATTTGACCAAGCCAAATACGAGGAGGCTCTCTCTTCCGGATCGCTCAGCCCTAAGGCTAGGCGAGATGCTTGTAAGAGCTCTAAAGAAGTCTTAACTGCTGCTGAGATGCCAAAGAAAGTCCTCTCCTTTGGACGGAGGAGGAGATCCTTACGACGAGCACATCTCCGAGAATGCCGATCCTCAAGTCAACACGAGCTTCGTGTTTATGAGCCTAAACGCGACCCTGTTTCTGTTTCAGAACTCAAGTCTCGCGTCTATGAGCCAAAACATAGGCTCTGTGTGAATAAGATTGAACGCAGCCCTAAATGGCGCGTTATACAATCGAAACGCAAATCTCAGGCATGCATTACTGAGCCAGAACGCAACCCTCAAGGGAGCATTACAAAACAAAAACGCAGGTCTCCAGACCGCATTAACCATCCTGAACGCAGTCCTCAGCAAAGCATTCCAGAATCCAAAGGCGGACATCAGACATGCGTTTGGGTAAGAAAACACAATATAGAACCTGGTGTATGTCAATATAGACCCCCGAATACTCTGCGTAGTGCGACTAGATTGAGGGGCGGATGTCAAAAGTCCATGGATTCAAGGCATCTCAACCAGATCCATGTTCACCAAGAGCCAGTCTTGTCTAATCATGGGCTGGGGGTTCCAATTCAAAGCTCACAATCAGTGAGTAACTCTCCTCGAATCTTTACAACAGATTTGAAAGAGTTCATATTGAGAGAAAGACCGATGCAACAAGTTATTCGTTCATTCCAATGTGAATGACTAATTCCTACGGTCCTCTCAGGATGTCAATGCTGCTCATATGCGGTCAAACTGTTGGTGTTCGACCAATTTACAAACGTTGCTTTGCCCAACCAACGACGACGTTCTCACAGGAAGAAGTCTCCAGAGACCGAATATCCTGGGGTCACTATCAATGTGATCGGTAGAGGAAAAGCCTCAGGTCCTAGTTCAGATGACTCTGAGACGAGTCGTTCACCGACCGTCAGAGAAATTACTAACGAGTTTGAAGGAGTCTACCAACGCACTCGGACGCGAACAGGAGCCATTCTCCCCGTTAACTATCGGAGGCTAGCCAGAGGAACCAATTCCGATGATGAACACTCAGCTATTGCAGAGTCCCAATCATCAAGCTCTTTTGTTGAGCATAAGAGCTCCTCTTATATGACGGGAAACCATGAAGACCTGGTAAGGAGAATTGTTGAGCAGGAGGTCATGATCAAATCTCAGCAGGAGGCCATCAATGAACTCATGGCCCTATTGACTCAACTCGTCGCAGACAAGGCCAAATCTCAAAAGACATATTCGCCACCCAGGCAAGAATCTTCCCGAAGAGGAAAAACGTCTTCATCCCGACATCACACAAGCGAAGGGAAGGGAAAAGTGGTTGATGACACGGCTTCTGACCAAGAAGCCCACAACCTGGAATCTTCCTCTGATGAAGGAAGAGAGACTGAGAACGAGTGTAATCTCCATTCTGCCAAAATGGAAGAATTGGAAGCCCGACTCAATGTCATGGCCAACAGAAGCGAGCTCCAAGACGAGGGAGTTGTCATACCCTATCCTGCCGAATGGGATACAGCCCCTTATCCTCCAAAATTTGAAGTCTTGACGCTACAAACTTTTAACGGCACGGGATCACCGAACCAACATATCTATCATTTCAAGTCACAGACTGGGAATGTGATATCAAACGATGTCATACTGGCTCGATTGTTCATTGGCGCCCTCAAGGGAGTTGCCTTTGAATGGTTCAGGAAACTACCTGCCGGATGTATCCAAAGGTGGGCAGATTTAGAGAGACTCTTCCTGTTAAGATTCTTTAAAGAGGATACAGAAGTATCCATCCATACCCTCCTCGCCACTAAGCAGAAGAAGAGGGAGTCTGTCAAAGCCTTCGTCAAAAGGTTTCGAAATATGGCTCTGCGATGTCCGACAGGTATGACACAGTCTACCTTAGTGGAGACCTGTCGACACAACTTGCAGACCGATCTTCTAGCCCGAATAGGGGTTACAAAATGTCGTTCTTGGAGACAACTAATCTCTCAAGGCGAACAGGCTCAAAATATTATTGTCAGGGTCAAAGCTGAAGAACAGAGTAGGCAGGATCAACCTGAATAATCGGACCAAGTCCAATCTTCTCAGTCAGAAGAGGAAGATACCACGGCTACTGAAGCTAATCCTCTTCAGTAGGATGGCGGGTCCACAAAAACTATCACGTTAACAATTACCTCTGATAGTCAAACTCGTTAGGCAGTGGCTCACTAGGCGATGTGTCATGTCTACCCTTCCCCCCTTGCACTTGTTCAAGACTGGGGGTTGGTTTATTTGTAGTTTATTGGATTATGAGTAATAATTTTTCTGAGTTATCATGTTCAACAGAATACCTCTGTCAACCATAAAAACCTCCAAAACTATCACGTTAATGATCACCTCTAATAGTCCATTTCCCCAAATTCCCCCACCAATCCTCTTCAATAGGATGGTGGATCCATCAAAACTATCAAGTTAACAATATACTTCTGTTAACAATATACCTCTGATAGTCCTTTTCCCCCAAATTCCCCCACTAATCCTCTTCAATAGGATGGTGGATCTATCAAAACTATCACGTTAACAATTATCTCTGATAGTTCATTTCTTCCAAATTCCCCCACCAATCCTCTTCAATAGGATGACGGGTCCCCAAAACTATCACGTTAACAATTACTTCTGATAGTTCATTTCCTCCAAATTCCCCCACCAATCCTCTTCAATAGAATGGCGGGTCCACCAAAAACTATCACGTTAACAATTACCTCTGATAGTCCATTTTCTTCAAATTCCTCCACTAATCCTCTTCAGTAGGATGGCGGGTCCACAAAAACTATCACGTTAACAATTACCTCTGATACTCCATCAACTTACCAATCCTCTTCAATAGGATGGCGGGTCCACCAAAAAACTATCACGTTAATAATTACCTCTGATAGTTTATTTTCTCCAAATTCCCCCACCAACCCTCTTCAATAGGATAGCGGGTCCACCAAAAACTATCACGCTAACAGTTACCTTTGATAGTCCATCAACTTGCCAATCTTCTTCAATAGGATGGCAGGTCCACAAAGCTATCACAGTTACCTCTGATAGTCAAACTTATCAGATAGTGGCCTACCAGGTGATGTGCTTCTATTCCGACTTCATGGATAGTGCCCCACTAGATGATGTGCCTTGTCTATCTCTTTTTATTCCCCTGCTAAGTCTTAATCAAGACTGGGGGTTGGTTACTTGGAATCCACTGGATTAAGAGTAACGAATCTTTTACATCGTCGAGTTAATATTATACTTCTGACGATCATCACCCCCACGGAGTATGAATTCAGTTTGCATCACTCCTAACTTGTCACGTTAACAATACACCTCTGACAATCAACTTATCAATCCTCTTCAATAGGATGATAGGTCATCAAAATTGCTCAAATCGCAATCCTCCCCAGCGAGACGCTAATCCCCAAAATCTTGTTCAAATCACAAGTATACAATCTTGTCACGTTAACATCAAACCTCTGACAATCCACTTATCAATCCATTTCAATAGGATGATAAGTCTACAAAGTTGCTCCTATTGCAACACAATCTTGTCACGTTAACATCAAACCTCTGACAATCCACTTATCAATCCTTTTTAATAGGATGATAAGTCCACAAAGTTGCTCCCATTGTAACACAACATTGTCACGTTAACATCAAACCTCTGATAATCCACTTATCAATCCTTTTCAATAGGATGATAAGTCCACAAAGTTGCTCCCATCGTAACACAATCTTGTCACGTTAACATCATACCTCTGACAACCCACTTATCAATCCTCGTCAATAGGATGATAAGTCTACAAAGTTGCTCCAATCGCAACATAAATCCTGTCACGTTAACACTAAACCTTAAGTCTACAAAGTTGCTCCAATCGCAACATAAATCCTGTCACGTTAACACTAAACCTCTGACAAAACCAACTTATCAATCCTCTTTAATAGGATTATAAGTCCTCAAAGTTGCTCTCATCGCAACACGAATTCCTGTCATGTTAATATCACACCTCTGACAAAATCCACTTATCAATCCTCATCAATAGGATGATAAGTCCACAAAGTTGCTCTCATCGCAATACGAATTCCTGTCATGTTAATATCACACCTCTGACAAAATCTACTTATCAATCCTCGTCAATAGGATGATAAGTCCACAAAGTTGCTCTCATCGCAACACGAATTCCTGTCATGTTAATATCACACCTCTGACAAAATCTACTTATCAATCCTCGTCAATAGGATGATAAGTCCACAAAGTTGCTCTCATCGCAACACGAATTCCTGTCATGTTAATATCACACCTCTGATAAAATCCACTTATCAATCCTCGTCAATAGGATGATAAGTCCACGAAGTTGCTCTCATCGCAACACAAATTCATGTCATGTTAATATCATACCTCTGACAAAATCAACTTATCGACCCTCCTCAATAGAGCGATAGGTCCTCAACGTTGCTCCGATCGCAACACCTTTAACTTATCGACTCTCGTCAATAGAGCGATAGGTCCTCAAAGTTGCTCCGATCGCAACACTTCCAACTTATCGACTCTCCTTAATAGAGCGATAAGTCCTCAAAGTTGCTCCAATCGCAACACAAATCCTGTCACGTTAACACTAAATCTCTGACAAAATCCACTTATCAATCATCGCCAATAGGATGATAAGTACACAAAGTTGCTCTTATCACAACATAAATTTCTGTCATGTTAATATCACACCTCTGACAAAACCCACTTATCAAACCTCGTTAATAGGATGATAAGTCCACAAAGTTGCTCCCATCGCAACACAATCTTATCACGTTAACATCATATCTCTGACAATCAACTTATCAATCCTCTTCAATAGGATGATAAGTCCACAAAGTTGCTCCAATCGCAACACAAATCCTGTCACGTTAACGCTAAACCTCTGAAAAAACCAACTTATCAATCCTCTTCAATAGGATGATAAGTCCTCAAAGTTGCTCTGATCGTAACAAATTCCCGTCATGTTAACACCAAACCTCTGACAATCCACTTATCAATCCTTTTCAATAGGATGATAAGTCCATAAAGTTGCTCCGATCGCAACATCCTCTTGTCACGTTAATATCAAACACCTCTGACAAAATCAACTTATCGACTCTCGTCAATAGAGCGATAGGTCCTCAAAGTTGCTCCGATCATAACACTTTCCACTTATCGACTCTCATCAACAGAGCGATAGGTTCTCAAAGTTGCTCCGATCGCAACACTTTTTACTTATCGACTCTCGTCAACAGAGCGATAGGTCCATAAAAATACTGTTAGGTTAACATCACACCTCTAACAGTCAAACCCCCCAATGAACTTGTTAATCATTTTCTAACAAGAATAGCAAGTTGTCATTATAAAATCCCCAGCGGATTAAATATTTTCTGTAATTATTCTAGTGATAATAAATAAAATTTCTGAATTTCACTCTAAGTAAAAATTCATGCCAAGTTAATATTACACCTCTGGCGCTTCCAACTTTCTTTCAGTGTTTCAAGTAACACAGGAAGAAATAAAGACAAAGTCTATGTATTCAAAATCATAGCATCAAGTCTAAGAGGGTTCATTCTCTTAGCACAACGTTACATGTGGAACGGACTTAGATAATCCATGTGCTAGCCCGACTCAAACGGTAGTCGGTAAAGGCTTATCAAATCTGTTGATGGCTGAGGTTTGCCAAAAATCCTATGAATGTTTGCGGGTCCATCAGCTGAATGGAGGTGAACCGTGACGTGACGTTTGATGGCTTCTACTCATGAGTAACTTGTGCCGTCGCTACAGTTTTTGTTGGAAGCTCATCATCACATAGGTCATGCGTGGAAAATCCCTTCAAACCAAGATGTCTTTGAAGCGGGTGCAAAGAACAACTCCTTATGACAAGGAATCAAAAGCTCCAAGATCAGAGTTGAGATAAATTGGTTCCCCATCAACTGCGAAACTTTCGAAAATTTTTGGAGGAGTTCTGCTGGCTGTCTAAAAAATCAATTGGCAAGATAGCTGATCCCATTTTCAAAGCCACGATGGATGGAAGTAGCAAACTTCTGACGACTTCCAGGAAAGTTTACCAATATTGAAGAACTTTCACTGCAGGTAAACTTTGGCGTTATGAAGGTTACAATGCTGACGACTTCGCAAAACTGATGAAAGCTCTAAATCAAACAAGCCTTCACAATTAAGCGATCGAGAGTGTACAACTTTGCACACTCTCGACCATATCAAAGAGCTAAAACCAAAGATTTACAAAACGACGATCTTTGTGCAATTGTTCTGACAGAAAAAGAGACTAAACAAAAATCGGTAAACGGTCCTTTTTTCAAAACCAAAGACGTGGAAGTGGGTCCCCTCCCCGCGGAACCAGCATCCAAGGACGCACCCATGTTTTCCAATTTAGGCCACGAAACGCAAGCTGAAGCGCGAGCCTTCCAAAAGTGGGCAATGAGGGGCTTCTATTCCGCTGGCCAAAAAACGCAGCTCTTAAACAAATCCTTTGGCCTCAATGGGCCAGCTATCTAACAACTTACCAACGCAGCTTCCATCCGCTCCAAACGCAGCTCCAAAGCCTGGCCAAACGCAAGCTTCCAACAAGATGCCAAACGCAGCTTCCAACAGAGATGCCAACGCAGCTTCCAGACCGCTTGCGTCGCGCGTGCTTTCAGACACGCGTTCAAGCTTCAGCACACTGGTTTTCAACGCAGAATTACACCAGACTGGATTTGCGTTGACTCGGTTCGAAATCTACTGAGCTGCTAAGTTGGGCGATGTTTCAAAACCATTTTTTCACGTGATCGATCGGGGGGGGAGAGGGACATCACAAACTCTACTCAGGATGAAGATTTAAGGTCGGGTTACATCCCATTAGCCCCTCCTTATGAGCGAATTAAGAGAGGTGGTCTTACACACCCTTAATCCCCTATTAAATAACTGAAAATCAATTCAGTTAAGGGTTTCGGTCTGTTGGAACTTCTTGGCAGCAACAGAGGCTGGATCTTTGGGGCTGGCTTTTGGATCTCTCTCCTTGGCAGCAAAGAAGAGATCTTCGGCTTATCTAACCAATTACGGTTAAGATCAATTAACTCATCCAGAGTTCTAACACTTGCCACGCAAGTTCTCCACAACGTCAAATCGTGAGGAGAAGATCATGTTCTAGTGAAACAAGACGTCAGATCGTCAACGAGAAGCAAATTTGACGCGAGCATTCGAGGGAGGCATCTCATCGCCACCGTGAAGAACCCAGAATTAAACAAATGGGAGAATCAAATTCATTCTCCTCTCTTTTGTAATCAGGAATCCGAATTGTAATCGAGAGTTGAGAGAGTTGTAATCATTCTTTTTCTAAGCAGTTAGAGAGAATAAAATCAGATACAGTTCTTTCATCATTACAAAATTTTCTACAAACAAAAGATGGCGACTCTGCTGGGGACTAGCTTCTCTGACGAAGAAGTGGTGGCGCAATCCAATATTCATCTCACTGGAACAACCGTCGAAACTCTCGTGGTAGAGTTTGATTAATCCAAGTTTGAGGAGGCCCTCTCCTCCAGATCCCTTAGCCCCAAGGCTATGCGCAAGATCCACAAAGTTTTTTCTAAGCAGTTAGAGAGAATAAAATCAGATACAGTTCTTTCATCATTACAAAATTTTCCACAAACACTATAGCTCACCAAATTATGGATCTTGGCATCCGTGAAATTATTTGTCAATGGGTCTAAATAAATAATCAGTCATAAATCATGGGTTAAAGCTTATGGATTTGTAAATTTTAGTCTTTGTGAAATTATTTAGCTAGGAGTCAAAATGACTTAAAATGGCCAAAAATCATAGGTATAGCTCATCAAATTATGAATTTTTGTTCATATAAAACTATTTGCCAATGGGCGCAAATGACTAAAAATGGCCACAAAATCATTGGCGCATAAGAATTCCTGATTTTCTGCCCCGGTGGAAATATTTGCCAATGGATCAAAATGTCTAAAAATATTCAAAAATCATGGGTTATAGCTCATGAAATCATGTATTTTAGCATCTATAGAATTATTTTTCAATGCATCAAAATGATTAAAAATTGCAAAACATCGTGAGTTGTATCTAATGAAATTCTGAGTTTTGTCCTCTGCATAATTATTGGGTAGCTAGTCCAAATGACTAAAAATGTAAAAAAGGAGGTTAAAGCTCACAAAATCATGAATTTTGATCGCCATAAAATTATTTTTCAATGAGTCAAAACAACTAAAAACAGTTAAAAGATGTAGGCTATAGCTCACAAAATCATAAATTACAACTAAAAATAGTTAAAAGATGTAGGCTATAGCTCACGAAATCATAAATTTTGACCTCCGTAAAATTAGTTACTAGCTTACAAAACAACTAAAGAGGCCCAAAAATTATAGTTTATAGCTCAATAAATCGTGATTTTTGTCCTCCGCGAAATTGTTTAACAGTCGGTCGAAACAACTAAAATGCTCAAAAATTGTGGGTTTTTAGCTTATGAAATCATGTATTTTTGGCATCCACGATATTATTTGCCAATGAGTTAAAATGAGTAAACATTGCCACAAATAGTGGGTTATAGCACACAAAATCATGATTTTTGTCCTACATGAAATTACTTGCTAATTGGTCCAAATGATTACATGGTAAAAAGGCGTGTGTTATTACTCATGAAATGATGAATTTTTGCATCCACAAAACAATTTGCCAACGAGTCGAATCAACTAAGATTGGGGGAAATATTGGGTTATAACTCACAAAATTATGAATTTGGACATTCATGAAATTATTTACCAACGAGTTGAAATGATAAAAAATTACTAAAAATTGTGGGTTATATCTTATAAAATCATGAATTTTGGTCTTTGTAAAATTATCTTCCAACTATTCAAAATAACTAAAATTAGCTATAAATAGCGGGTTATACCTTACAAAATCAAGAATATTGGCATCTACGAAATTATTTGCCAACAAGTCAAAATGACTAAAAATACCCAAAAACTATGCGTCATAGCTCATGAAATCTTGAAGCTTGGCCTCTACAAAATTATTTGCTAATAGGTAGAAATGACAAAAAAAATAGCCATAAAATCGTAGGTTGTAGCTCACAAAATCATAATTTTTGGTCTCAATAGAATTATTTACCATTGGGTCAAAATAACTAAAAATTCTAAAAAAATTATGGATTATATAACTCATGAAATTATATATTTTGGCCTGCATGGAATATTTGCCAATAGGTCAAAAATTAGCTATAAAATTGTAGGTTATAGCTCACAAAATTGTGACTTTTGACATTTATAGAATTATTTGCCAATAAGTCAAAATAACTAAAATCACCCTAAAATCATGTATTATAGCTTATGAAATTGTGTATTTTAGACTCTAAAAAATCAATTGCCAATAGGTTGCAACTCACGAAATCAGATATTTTGGGTTATAGCTCATCAAATTGAGAATTTTGGCTTCTATGAAAATATTTATCAATATGTTAAAATGCCTAAAAATGGTAAAAAAATATGGGTTTATCTTCAAGGAGGTCGAAACGAGGAAAATGATAAAAATTTATGAGTTATAACTCATAAAATAGTAAGTATTGCACTCAGCAAAATAATTTACCACAAGGGCGAAACTGACGTAAATAGTACATTAAATCTTAAAATTTTCCTTTTACAAAATTATTTGCTAATGGATTGAAATGACTTAAAATGGCCAAAAAATTGTAGGTTACAGCTCACAAAATCATGAAAATACCCAAAAATAATGGTTTACAGCTCATGAAATCGTATATTTAGCCTCTACGAAATTATTTACTAAGATCGAAACGACTAAAAATGATAAAAAATTATGGGTTATAGCTCATAAAATCTTAAATTTTGGCTTCTATAAAATTATTTGCCAACTGATCCAAATGATTAAAAATGAGAAAAAATCGTAGGTTATACCCCACAAAATCATGAATTTTGACATCCACAAAATTATTTGCCAACGATTCAAAATGACTAAAAATGCTCAAAAATCATGGATTATAGCTCATGAAATATTGAAACTTAGTCTCCACGAAATTATTTACCGGCAGGTCGAAATGATTAAAAATGGCCAAAATTTATGGATTATAGCTTACGAAATTGTAAATTTTGGCTTCCGCGAAATTATATGCTAACTGTTCAAAATAATTAAAAATAGCAAAAAATTGTTAGTTATAGTTCACAAAATCATGAACTTTGGCTTTCATGATATTATTTTCCAACGAGTCGAAACAATGAAAAATGGTCATATATCATGAGTTATAATTCATGAATTACGAATTTTGTCCTCCGTGGAATTATTTGCAATATGTTAAAATACTAAAAATGGCCAAAATACACAGGTATTAACCCATGAAATAATGAATTTTGGTTTGTACAATTATTTGCCAAAAGCTAAAATGGCTAAAAAGAGCAATAAAATCGTAGATTATAACTCACAAATTCATAATTCTGGCATCTGCAGAATTATTTGCCAATAGATCAAAATGACTAAAAATGACCAAAAATCATGGATTATAGCTCATGAATTCTTGCATTTTGGCCTCCATGAAATTATTTGTCAACACATCAAAACGACATAAAATAGCTAAAAATCATTGGTTATAGCTCAAAAAATTGTGAATTTTGGCCTCCACCCACTTATTGGCCAACTAGTCCAAATGAATAAAATTAGTAAAAAATCATGAGTTATAGCTTACAAAATTATGAATTTTTGTCTCGATGAAATTATTTGCTAATGGGTCGAAATGACTAAAATGGCCAAAAGATCATGCACTACAACTCTTGAAATTATGAATTTTGGCCTGCACAAAATTATTTGCCAGCAGGTCAAAATGTCTAAAAATTGTAGGTTTATTTTCAGTTGGGTTGAAATGAAGAAAATGCTAAAAATTCATGGGTTATAGCTCTTGAAATAGTAATTTTTGCATTACACAAAACTACTTGCCACACACGCACGCGCGCACACACACATACACAGGCTAAAATTGACAAAAATAGCTCATGAAATCTTGAATTTGACATCTACAAATTATTTGTCAATGGGTCAAAATTACTAAAAAGGGCCATAAATCATAGGTTATAGCTAAAAATCATGATTTTTGGCATATGTGAAATTATTTGCGAATGAGTTGAAATAACTCAAAATGTCCAAAAATCATGGATTTTAGCTCATGAAATGGTGTATTTGGCCCACATGAAATTATTTGCTAGCGGGTCGAAATGGCCAAAAATGGCCAAAATTTATAAGTTATAGCTCATGAATAGTGAATTTTGGCCTCCATAAAATTATTTGCTAATTAATCCAAATAACTGAAAATGGCAAAATATCGTGAATATTGCCATCCAAAGAATTATTTGCCAATGGGTCAAAGTGACTAGAAATGATCAAAAATCATGGATAACTCACAATATAGTAAATTATATCAACGAAAATATTTGCTAACGTGTCGAAACAACTAAAAACGGCTAAAAATTATGAGTTATAGCTCAGGAAATCCTGAATAAGTTATTTGCTAATGGGCCCAAATGAATAAAAATTGCTGCAAAATCATAGGTGCTCAAGAAATTTGTGATATTTATCCTCTGTAGAAATATTTCTAATTAATCAAAATGACTAAAAATGCCTAAAAATCATCTACGAAATTATTTGTCAACACATCGAAGCGATTTAAAATTGTGAAAAATCATGGGTTTCATGAATTTTATCTTCCGCATAATTATTGGTCAATTAGTCCAAATGACTAAATATGCCAAACAAATCCGAGCTTAAACTCATGAAATCATGAAGTTTGGCCTTCTAAAAATTATTTGCTAATAGGTCAAAACAATTAAAAATAGCTAAAAAAACATAGACTATATCTCATGAAATCGTGAATTTTAGTCTTCTAAAATTAGTTGCTAGCAGATGAAATAACTAAAAATTACAAAAATTTGTGGATTATAGCTCACAAAATTGTGATTTTTGTCCTCAATGGAATTATTTTCCAACAGATCGAAACAACTAAAAATGGCTAAAAGTCGTGGTTTATAGCTCATGAAATCATGTATTTCATGATATTATTTGCCAACAGGTTGAAAGGACTAAAAATTACCAAAAAATCGTGGGTTATAGTTCATGAATCATGAATTTTGGCTTTGTAAAATTCTTTGTCAACTGGTCCTAATGACTAAAAAATAATAAAAATCATGGATTATAACTCACAAAATTTTAAATTTTGATATGCACAAAATTATTTTTTAATGGGTCAAATCAACTAAAAATGACCAGAAATCATGTGTTATACCTCACAAATTTGAAAATTTTGGCTTCGGTGAAATTATTTGCTAACTATTCAAAATGACTAAAATGGCCAAAAAAATGTAGGTTATAACTCACGATATCATGAATTTTGACATCCGCAAAACTATTTGCCAATTGATCGAAATAACTAAAAACGACTTTAAAACATAGGCTATAACTTACGAAATTGTTAATTTTAGCATCCATAAAATTAGTTGCTAGCAATCGAAACAACTGAGAATAGCAAAAAAATATGAGTTATAGCTCACGAAATCGTGAAATCTGGCTTGCGCGAAATCATTTGCCAACGGGTCGAGATAACTAAGAATGACCAAAAATCGTGGGTTATAGCTCATGATATCATGAATTATGACCTCTATAAAATTGTTTGCTAACAATTTGAAGTGACAAAAATGGTCATAAAATCGTAGGTTATAGATCACAATATCATGATTTTTAGCCTCCACGAGATTATTTGCCAACAGGTCAAAACGAATAAAAAGGCTAAATACTCATATTGGTATTATAATTCAACTCCATTTGCCAAGAAGGTATTTTAAATAAAAAAATCAGCGTTAAGGCATTTTAATTGATTAAAATTACCAATTAGGTCCTTTTTTCTCGTCGGCGATCACTTTTCCGGCGAGAACTCGTCACGTGCGTGGCACGTGATGACTTAATCTGTATAAATACCCATATTGGTATTTTAATTTAACCCCATTTGCCAAGAAGGTATTTTAAATAAAAAATCGGCATTAAAGCATTTTAATTGATTAAAATTACCAATTAGGTCTTTTTTCTCGTCGGCGACCACTTTTCCGGTGAGAACTCGTCACGTGTGTGGCATGTGATGACTTAATCTGTGTTTTAGCTGATGATGTGGCTCGGTTTGCTGATGTGGCTCGGTTTTAGCTGCTGATGTGGCTTAATCATAATTTAAGTCCAAAACGAACCAACCTGAACCCTAAAAATTCCAAAACAAAGATCAAACTTCCACGCATTCACTCCAAATCTCAGATCCAACTCAATTATCTTACCTTTACCGCTAACAGAAGCAGCCAAAACCCCCGATTCTAGGAACTTCTAGAAGAAAACGCCATGGGAATTTGAGAGAAGAAAGTGAGAAGACGAAGATTCACTGCAGACTAGATTGCCGCCGGCGCGGCCATGGATCGATGCAAGAGAAAGAGGTTCTATTTATACGGTAATTTCTCCACCGAATTTTTCGCTAATTTTTTTACCAATTTTAGAAATGGGGGATTTTAAAATGCATCGACTCTTATTCTTCCTGCCACTACCACATCAGAAAACCGGTTGAATTAAAATGCACTTGACTAGTTCTTGCCGGAAAAGTGGTCGCCGACAAGCAAAAAGACCTAATTGGTAATTTTAATCAATTAAAATGTCTTAACGCCGATTTTTTATTTAAAATACCTTCTTGGCAAATTGAGTTGAATTAAAATACCAATATGGGTATTTATACAGATTAAGTCATCACGTGTCACGCACGTGACGAGTTGTCGCCGGAAAAGTGGTCGCCGACGAGAAAAAAGACCTTATTGGTAATTTTAATCAATTAAAATACCTTAACGCCGATTTTTTTATTTAAAATACCTTCTTGACAAATTTTTAATCAATTAAAATACCTTAACGCCGATTTTTTTATTTAAAATACCTTCTTGACAAATGAGGTTGAACTAAAATACCAATATGGCGATTTTTTTATTTAAAATACCTTCTTGACAAATGAGGTTGAACTAAAATACCAATATGGGTATTTAGCCCGAATAAAAATGTCCAGAAATCATGAGTTATAGTTCATGTGATCGTGTATTTTAGCTCTCTCTGCCGAATTATTTGAGAAATGACTAAAAATAGCAAAAAAAAGTTAAATAAAATGGAATATTCCCCAGCCACTTTAACATCCAACTCACTAGGATTAATAACAGCATATTAAGGCAATTTTATCAAAATACGAAGACATGAGGGACTAGTATCAAAATAACTATAACGTAAGGGACTAATATCTAAAACCATTAAAATTATTTTGTATCAGAGATCCTCCGCAGATAAATTACGCCTCGTTCTCGAGAAGGTTCCGTCTCGCTCTACCACGAACAGATATTTGATCTCGGCTTCGAGATTGTTCTGTTAAAATTTATAATGGATCCAGAAACTGAGAAATTGGTACCCCGCGATCTCGGAGGTATCTTTTCATGTTGCCCAATCTTTCTCCCTCTCCGCCTCAAATTCATCGAAACCCCTGCCCCTCGATCGATCCATCCTCATCTCGACAACGCCGACGAAGTCATTTGCGCCGTCGGGAAATCACATCAAAGGTTTTTTTTTTTGAAAAATTTCAGTCTTACTTCTCAAAACTGTAATCTTTTTTAAGATGTTCTCATGTTTGGAGATTGGATACTTGAGATTCCTTAGATGAATCGTTTCTGGTATTTTTTTTAGAAGATATAAGCTTAGTTCAAACGGTTGAAACGTGGGATAACTTAGATTTGGAGTTTTCGGGTTATTAATAATTTTTAGAGACGTGAAACTCGATCGCATTTGGTCTTAGATATTTAGCTTCCCCTTTTTTCTGTAGATTTTATGTTTTATATATTTCTTTATACAGTTTTTTATCCCTTTTTGTTTAATTATGGTTAAAATGGGTCAGCTTTTCTATAGTTTGATGCGATCGTACAGTACCTGTGAAATTGAACAGAAAATCTATAGGATGGCCGCTATTGTTGGGTATCTACTCAAACTCTAAGTTGAGATAAAATTTTTAATTCTTTGTATAACTTCATGAGAATTAGATAAGGTTAGAGATCTATCATGATTAGGAGTTTGTGTTCTATCATGATTGGGAGTTTGAATCTTATTCTAATTAGGAAGTTAGACTAGAGATAATGTTTTGGTTTCTCTATATATATCCTTCTAATGTTAGAGAAAAAAAAAGAGAAGAAAAAGAAGTGTAGAGAGAGAGGGGGTTTGACAGTCTTTATCCGTGCAAAAGATTGTAATTTGGAGGTGATAGTGGATTGATTTTGATCCCGTAGTTTTTTCCTGTTGAAGGTTTTTCACGTTAAATCTTGTGTGATTTTATTTGCTACGTTTGATGGTTTTTTAGGGGTTTTTACGAGATCTAAAAATCCCTTACAAGTGGTATCAGAGCGTGGTTCGACGGTTCGTGGAGATTCGAGATTTGCAACAACATTGGTGGCAACGAACTGTAGCAACAACACTGTTCACCGAGGGTACTGTAGCAGAGGAATTGTTCACGATGACATACTGTTTACGGTACTGTAGTGGTGATACTGTAGCGACAATAGATCCGACGGTTGAGGTTGATTTGTCTTTTGATCGAGAATTTGAAGGCGGATTTCGATGATCCAGGAGTCGTTCCTAGGGTTTTTCGACGTGCTGAGTTCGTTTTTGACGTCGGTTTTATCAAATTCAATCTCTATAGGGACTGATTTGAATTTTGATCGTGGTTAGAGGATGATGACTCCTTCGGGTCCGAAGCTTGATATTCCGCTATTCAATGACAAGATAAATTTTGTAGTATGACAGTACACGGTTCAAGATATTCTTGTGCAGTAGGGTGTTGATCAAACTTTGGAGGAGAAGAAACCAGAAGGATTGAAGGATGTTGAATGGAGTTCCATGTAAAAGAGGACGGTTAGCACAATTCGTTTGGCACTCGCCTCCGAGATCAAGTACAATGTTATGCAAGAGACCACACCAAGGGGGCTGTGGAAAAGGCTCGAGGGGATTTATGCGTCGAAGTCGATGACCAACCGATTGTGTTTGATGATGGAGCTTTAGTTGTTGAAGATGGAAGAAGATACTGTAATTCAAGACCACATCAATGTCTTTAATCAGCTAGTTTACCAACTTATGAATATTGATGAGAAGATTAAAGAAGAAGAGCAGACACTACTCCTATTGTTTTCCTTGCCGAAGCCGTACAAGCCGTTAGTTCAGGCGATAATTGCAGAGAAGCAGACTTTGAAGTTCGACGATGTGACAGCACTCCTACGTGAGAATGAAAGAATGATGGGAAAGAAGAGCGCATCTAATGGTGGTGAGAGTGCACTAGCTTTTAAAGGTTCTAATCGAGGGAGGAGTATAGGAAGATGTGACAGTTATCGAGGAAGGTCAAAATCTCGGGTCCGAGACGACAACGAAAAGGAGTGCTATTATTACGGAGAGAATGGTCACATTCAGTTCAGATGTTCTCAGATGCGTGATGATTTGAAGAGTATTAGACAGATGAAGCTTCAAGAAAATGTGAAGAAGACGGACTCCTCAGTGGTTGTGTGTGATGAAGATGTGGTTTTATTGATGTAGAGTACAAGTACTGATGCGAGTAACACTTGGGTGTTAGATTCTGCAGCCTCTATGCACGTTTGCAACAACAAAAATTATTTTAACACATTGAAAATAGATGAAGAATTTGACGACATGATTGTTGGAAACAACGAGAAGATGAAGGTTGAAGGTGTTGGAAGTGCTCGCCTCAAGCTTTATACTGGGAAGGTCGGAATTCTTCATCATGTGAGATATGTGCGAACATGTGGTGCTAATTTAATTTCGCTAGGTGAGATGGCATCACGTTGGTACAAGTATGTGGGTGAAGGAGAGTGGTGCAATGTGTATAGAGATGGTGATTTGATTTTACGAGGGAGGAAGAATAGCAATCATATTTGCTATTTAGATGGGCGATCCGTTAATGGTGCATATTACTCTTCTCAGACTCTTGTCCACAAGGGAGAGGTGAAGAACAAGAAAAAGAGAGTGAGTTTTTCTGAAGTCGTTGAGACACTTGAAGATTTTTCGTCGAGGGAGGATATGTTGGGTATCTACTCAAACTCCAAGTTGGGATAGAGTTTTTAATTCTTTGTATAACTTCATGAGAATTAGATAAGGTTAGAGATCTATCATGATTAGGAGTTTGGGTTCCATCATGATTGGGGGTTTAAATCTTATTCTAATTAGGAAGTTAGACCAGAGATAGGGTTTTGGTTTCTCTATAGATATCCTTCTATTGTTAGAGAAAAAAAGAGAAGAAAAAGAAGTGTAGAGAGAGAGGGTTTGGCAGTGTTTATCCGTGCAAAAGATTGTAATTTGGAGGTGATAGTGGATTGATTTTGATCCCGTGATTTTTCCCTGTTGAGGGTTTTCCACGTTAAATCTTGTGTGATTTTATTTGCTGCGTTTGGTGGTTTTTTGGGGGGTTTTTACGAGTCTAAAAATCCCTACAGCTATGTGCGAATCTGAATGCTGCGCAATTAAGAAATAAATTTGTGAACGATGAGCGTAGCATGGATGAATATGTTATGATGTACACGTGAATGAGAACTGAAGGGGTTTGAAGGTTGTTTCTGCTGAGTACAAAATGAGAGAGAGATAAATAATAAATGACTTGGGAAAAAAAACTCCAGGAATCAAAATCAGCATGTACCCCTTTAGATGTACTCGGATGTATGCTTGTAGGTGAGATCTATAGTTTTTTTTATCGTCTTGTGAATCATGTGATGCAGTATTCAGAAAGATAAACATGGAATGGAACATGTATTCATCCTAAGTTGCACGGGTATAGGGGTTTGGATACGGTACGGGGAAATTTTGTAGAAGGTAGGGTACCGGAACTGACGCGTATACATACGTAAAAGTGTGTGTGTATTAAAGTTAATAATTTTGATATATGTTCAAGAAGTGTATGAGGAGTGCTTTAAATTCAAACATGTACTGTATAATTTGTTTTACACCTAAGTAATTGTATGCTTATATTCAAGAAGTGTCCAATGAAGTCTCAGTATGAGTACAGGTACATGTTCACTATGATACGGGTACTTGTCGGGTAAGGGTATAGCTTCCGATAGAAGCACCTAGGTAACATAAATCCTATTTAAGAATCTTATTATGCTTTATACAGAATTGGACAATATGTTCACATATATGCTTTTCCCTATTCGGATAAAAAATTACTTACTTATTTCTACTTAGGTAAATGTCTGCGTTTGAGAATGTTGTTGGTGGGAAGCTGAAGTTGAAAGGGAAGCCTTTGAATGTAAAAGCTGGTGGAGTAAAGAAGAAGAAGAAGAAAAACAAGTATCATTACGAGAACAACTCAGAAACTTTAAGAAACGAGCTTCAAGAAGGTTAGCACATTCAACTTTGCTGAACTAATACTGAACTAAGGCCTCATTTATATATGCAGTTACTCCTTAGTTTGATTACTAACGTTATATCATGTTACTCTTCGGGGGACATTATAGAATCTGACAAATTGGGAGATGAAGGGCATCGACCGTCTTATCATCATCTAACCCCAGCTGAGAGGCGCTATATGGAGCAGAGGGAGAAGATAGAGATGCGAAGGCTAGCAAAGATGGCGAGCAAATCTCACCGTGATCGGATTCAGGAGTTCAACCAGTACTTAGCCAACCTCACCGAGCACTATGACATCCCTAAAGTTGGCCCTGGTTAACAAGAAACAAAGTTGGTTTCATCTGCGCGAAGAAACTGTGCTATAATCTGCGCCTTTCAGAAGGAACAAATCAAGTTTGTGTAGTTTATCACGCGTTTAATTCTCTAAATTTTGGGCAAAGTGATGGGACGATCCGTGTTTGTCATGCTATTTTTGCTTTACTATGTTTGAAACTTGGCTTTGCATGTTGAGATTGAGACTTTAAGTTTGGAGAAAGCTAACTAATTGCTTGAGTTTCGAAATTGAGAATTCTTAAAGGGAAAACTGACAAATAAAAACCCAGAATAAAAGCGGCGTCTCCTTGTCTGATTGAGCCCAGGCCAGATCGAGGCCACAAATTCTTAGTTGCTCCACGAGCGATAAATCACACCGATAGGAGGTGGGTGCCTAGCACAAGAAAATATATTTAATTTCATCATCTTCTCATTTACATGTGATTTTGCACGTATTGTTTTTTCTATTAGTGTGGTGTAGCTCTGCCTGTCAGTTGCAATTTTGGAAAAATAAAAAAAGTAGCGGGCTTCAAATTAAATACACCAAAAGAAGAAAAAAATATTATAACATAAGGAATAGTATTTTCAGTTGTCTATAAATAGGCCTAAAACTCTTTAGAAAAAACACATTCCAACATAGAATAGGCCTAAAACTCTTTAGAAAAAACACATTCCAACATAGAAGACCGAGAGAAAGAATTAGAGAGAGTTTCTCCTTGTAAAGAGAGATTATAACTCTTAAATTTACGTAAAATCTGTGTGTTCACTTTTATTGGCGCCTGTGGTTAAATCTGGAATAATACAGATATATAACAACAAAAACTGAACAAAATACTGAAGTGCAATAATTTAAAATTTTCAAACTCAGCTGCTGTGCGTTTGTAAAACGCTGTGCTTAAAGCATTATTTGGCATACTCCGGTGCAAGGATCTCAAGGCCAAATTGCTTCCAGGAACAGCAGTCCAGTACTCTGGTATGCACCAACCCAGTACTGTCAAGATCTGCTCGATCTATCAGGAAAAGATCTCCTCGATCTATCAGGCAAAGATCTCCTCGATCTATCAAACCTTCTCGGTCTAGGCATTGTTCCTACGAGCACTAGCTATTCTATAATATATATATATAAGGATCTCAAGGCCAAATTGCTTCCAGGAACAGCAGTCCAGTACTCTGGTATGCACCAACCCAGTACTGTCAAGATCTGCTCGATCTATCAGGAAAAGATCTCCTCGATCTATCAGGCAAAGATCTCCTCGATCTATCAAACCTTCTCGGTCTAGGCATTGTTCCTACGAGCACTAGCTATTCTATAATAATTTTACAATCTATATATATATATATATTGATTGTTGTTTTTGGAATGAATTTTTCTTAAGGATTTGAGGTCTATTTATAGCGTTTGGGAAAACACTATACACTAATAAAATAATATATTTTACTATGCATGTGGGGTTCACGTACTAATTTTTCTTCGGTGGGTCCAACCACTTTATCCAAATTTCAAACATTACCAAACTTTGTTGAATTAAACACTTTTGCTTTTTTTTTTCTTCACTGCCTAATTTTTCTTTTTGGATTTTTTGTTTCATTTCATTAGATGTTAGGCAACACTTTCGACTTTAGTTTAATAAACTATATCCAACAACTTTATTACTTTTGCACTACTATTCGTTACGATCCTGTTCTAATGGGCCCCGGTTTTTCCACACCGCCTCCTCATGTGCCTCATCCTTCTAGAAAAAACCTCTTTTTACGGCCCTTTCGACGACAAACTCTTTCAGAACTCCTATCCTCTCTCAGTATTTCATGCCCTCCGCTAATCACGGCCGGTTGCTGAGCTCTGATGCTTCGGGCAGTAACTTCAGCCTCTTGAATCCAGTCTCTGGCGCTAATACCAATCTCCCTTCATCGATCAATTCATCATGGGATCTCATCGTGTCACGGTGCGGTATCAATTAACGTCTCACCTCCGCCCAATTACATAGCTTCGGCCGTTGGCCTCTCGGTAACTTTCTTGTTCCGCTGGCTCAATCCTAGTTTGATCGAACTAAATGTCCCGCAGAGCACAACTCCTAAAGAAGACGGTACCTATCAACGGGAAGCATATCACTGCATTCTCTTACTGATCTAGGTAGTGCTTGGTCCTCTCGCCGCTTCTGCTAGCATTCAACACTTTGAGATGGCGGGCTTTGAGGCCGATGCCTGAGGAAACTGGGCATACGTACGCATGGGGGGGTGCTACTCATTAGGTGGAATTCCGTGTCCTGAGTCGTAAATGCTTCCTAGATTCAGAAATGTCCGTCAACGGCTATTCGTGCCCAGTTTGTGTTAGCTCTTTTTTTAGTTATCTAACATGTTCTCTACCATAAAAGGTCCAAATTATTCTTGCAAATAACATTAAATCGTCAAATATGTTGATTAGACATATAACCGGCCGGAGTTATTATGCCATAGCGATAAAGCCTCTATATGACCATAAATGCATCATGCAAGGATCTTCCTAAAATAAGAATGAGTTTTTCTATAGAGTGTCCATGGGCATTCTATAAGAGAGGAGAGAGATAGAGAGAGATGATTGGGGAGGGGATCCCAATGTAAATCAGGTGGCCCCCTCTTTAATCATCTCTCTCTATCTCTCTCCTCTTCTATAGAGTGCCCATGGGCACTCTATAGAAAAACCCAATAAGAAAATAAGTAAAGGTTCGTTTTCTTGTAAGGATTATTGGTAAAACTTACTGATATTTATTGAGACCAATCAATTTGTTGTTTATAAGGGAAAGTGTCTTTCGTAATGTTCAGGTGGAGAGAACATAGAATAAAAGGCAGAATATGTACTGTTATGTACAATGTGCTTGAAGATTTAAGATATATAGTTGTTGCAAGTATATAGCTATTTACAATGTGGTCTTCAGGTTTGAGATGAAAGTATCAAGTTTACGGAACCAATTTTGGGTTTTTTGGATATTGGTCCCTCAAATCTCATCTAGCTGGATACAAGTACCTCCAAATCATCATATTTGGGATGCAAGCCCTCTGAACTATTAGGATTTTGAAATAGGTCCCCAAGGTTAATTCTCATATCTTCTTAAAATCTTTGCCCTTGTCGTCAGTCTACCCTCTTGCAAAGGTAAACAAGTCAATGTATCCTTTGAACTCATTTAAAAACCAATCTGGTAAGAGTTCCTAAAATTCCTCATGACTAAAATCTAATTCCTAGCAACCCCACTAGTTTAGTAGGATCAGATGGGTGTGAATTAACTATTAAGAATTTATCAAAGAACTTAAAAGTTTTGAGGGACTTTTATCCAAATAGATCATTTGGGGGACTTGTATCGAAATAGACGAGGTTCAGGGGACCAATACCTCAAAAACCCAAAATTATAAAACTCACGCGTAAAATTCATTTATGCATGCAAAGATTATAATTTTGCATGCAGAAAACTTTATATAAGACTTTATATAAAAATTTGAGAGAGACCCTTACAATACATTTATTTAATGATGCGTAGGCAATAGGTGATGCTTTTTGGGAGAAATTGGATTGTACAAAGTAGGGCTGGGCATATTCGGTTCGGATCGGTTTTAAGCTCAATCCGCATCCAATCCGAATTTTTCGAATTCTCAAAACTCTCATCCAGATCCAGATTTTTTTTCCCCTTCATCCGAATATTCGGCCCAACCGAAATTCGGATCGGTTCGGATCGGTTTCGGTTTTGGACCGAATTAATACTATTTCACAAAAATCTGCCCACACCTGAGATCATTGCCTATTAATTTCTGATGAAGTATCATTATTTGTCCATTTTGTCTACTTAACTTTTTCCCCCAAACAATGAAAAGTGGAGCTTGTTTGAAGTAACACCTTTACCACAGCTAACAAAAAATCAAAATCAGTGAAATGAGCGCAAACCATATCAACAAGTACATATGGTTACGTAACATTCAAATATTAATTAACTATAATCAAAAGGTTATCTTTCATTTCTTGGAAAACAACTTAACATGCCTCTAGTAGAATTTGAAAGCTTATATGAGGTTTCACCGATTTTAATGCGGGCATATACGCTAGCAGGCCCAATGAAAAAGGAACTATACAATATAAACATGTATGTAAACATAACAATCAAATTACCGAGCAATTATATAGCTTAATGTTCAAGTGATGACTCACTAATAAGAAAGCTATTCCATCCGACTTCGTCCGAACCAAACAAGTGATGACTCACTAATAAGAAAGCTATTCCATCCGACTTCGTCCGAACCAAAAGTCCTTTCCATTTTAACCGAATTCCAAACGACGAAGTCCTTCTCATTTTGAGCAATATGAATATCCGACAAAGAACGAATTAGAAAATTCAGTTCGGTTTTTTTTTTGGCGGTTCAGGGGTTTAAACCGGATCCAAACCGGTTTAATTCGGTTCGGGCGGTTTAGAGTCTTCTTCTCATCCATTTAATCCGGTTAATTCGGTTCGGGCGGTTTAGAGTCTTCTTCTCATCCATTTAATCCGGTTCGGTTAACCGGCCCGCTTTTTTGGGCGATTTTTTCGGTTGAACCGGTTTTTTTCGGTTTTTGCCCACCCCTAGTACAAAGCCCGGGTGATCCAAGAAAACTGGGTAATTTTCAGGCAGATTTCGACGTGCAACATACCATCTCTCTTGAGTCCTCCATAGAATCCTCATTATAAATGTTACAGGAAAGCTCAAGGATTGATCTATGCCTTCAATAACTTCATTGTTCCAATAGAGTTCCCGAATCAAAGGAAATCATCTTAAGACACAAATTGTGTGTTGAATAGGTTTTGTTTGTCTTAGTTTAAATACTTATGTGTTAGCTCTTTATTTTAGGAGGCTAGATTAGCAATTTTGCAACTTTTCACGACTTATGTAAGGTGATTTTTATGTAAGATTTTGTTTTGTTTACTATATTTCAGAAGGTTTTCTATTTCTAGGGGTTTCTAAGGTTTGTGTCATCTTGTTGTACAAGAAATAGTAGTGTTATTTGATTACACTTCTGCTACATCACTTAAAACTTTGGGCTTAGGCTAGATAAATGTTTTCCATGAATTTTTCATAAATTTTAATCCATTTTCTAAATTAGAAATTATGCTTTACATTTTCTAAATTAGAAATGATGTTTTAATTAGCTTATATAGTATCTTTGAAGCTTAAGTATAAGTAAACGGAAAATAAGAGATTTCACCTTTTTAATAAAAAGTTGACAAAACAAATAATAGATACCTTGATTTTAGCTTTTTAACTCTGCTGATTTTTCAGCAAGTAGGTTGGGGTCGATCCCAACTTGCACGCCAAAAATATGTAAATCTTTCAAAAAAAATACAATTAACCTGAATATCTGTTTTATTTTTGAATAGGTGGGTTGGGATGAAACTTGAGCCTTTACATTATGTTGAAATCCAACATAAGTTACCTAAAGGCGCAGAGCTCGATCCCAGCTCACCCATCAAAAATATGACACGAGAGAGATTACTATGATGAAAGAAAATTGGAGATATATTTATAGATTTTTTTGGTGCATCCTCTAAGAAATTAGTGAAAAAGGAATGAACGTACGCAGCTAGAGGAGAATAAGAGGCAACGGATTTGAGAGATTTGCAGGAAATGAATTAAAAAAAGGAAAAGAATAGAGAGATACAGGTTCTATGATTATGTGTATTTGGACATGTGCGAAATTTCCAAAGTTGTCTGATGATATGGTATTCAATTAACTAGAGCAGAATACGGACATACGAAGTACGGATTGTAACCCATACGTATAGAATTTCATATGAATACAAGTAGCTAGATCCTAATACGATTTAATATTCATATTTTGACAAATATGGATATTATGGACATTGTTACCATTTCAAAAAAGGAATTATTACTAATGAATCTGGACGCAGTATGAATGTTTCTGAATAACGGTGGATAAGGGTCCTCTATGCATCCTTAATTATTGCATTTTAAAAGTGTCACATTCTTATCTATGCTATTATTTAAAAGAACAACCGTTTTTTATTTGTGTGAGATTCACTTTTAGAATTTTGAAAAAGCCCTCAAGTTTGTTAAAAAAGGAAATGCTTTCAAACTTGGTAATATCTCGAAGAAGCTCTCACGCCTAGAAAAATCAATGGAATTGCCCTTAAAAAAAATCAAAAACAACACTAACAAATTGTCCATTACCTTGGCCGCTTGGCAGTCCGATTACAGCACTTCCCCAGGTTCTATATCATGTGCGCATTGCGTGCACCGTAGTACTTGTAAAACAGTAAAAGGTACATAAATGACAAATAGTTGCTCATGTAGGGATCCTTGGTCTGAACAAAATACTTGGACCCAAAAAAGCTAGCCAAATCCGTAGTCTAAACAAAATATTTTATTCAAAGAAGCTAGCCAAAACAATCTTTGTCTAAATGAACCTATACAAAACAAAACATAGAAATGATGGTGTCAGACAGCCACCATCTTTGACAAAGAAATATCAGGCAATCACTATATTTGACAAATGAAAATCGGTGACCGCAAATTTTAAAAAAAATAAAAAGGTGAGGGTCCTACTAATAAAATATTATTAGTCGAGGGTCTCACCAATAATATTTTATTAGTACATAGTATTTCCCAAATACTATAAATAATATGGCTAAAACTCTTCATGAAAAATCATCTCAGAAACAACTCCTCTTATAGAAGAGTAAGAGAAAGGAAAAATAGAGAGTTTTTTCCTAATATCAAGGAGAGGGTTTGTGAGAATTCTTAGAGTGTATCTTGATCAATAGAGTGTGTTCTCTTTGATCTAATTCTTTTGGAATATAAAAGAACTGTGCGTCATCGTTGCACCGTGGAGTAGCTCTGTAAGAGTGAATCACGTTATATCTGTGAGTACTGTGATTAAATTCATGTCTTTATTCTGTGATTCCAAAATCATTTGGGTGTGTATTGCGTCTGCGTGCGAGGCGTTCTTGTTGACGTACATCCTAACAAATGGTATCAGAGCCTGACAAAGAGCATGTATATCTGATTATCATATGCTCTGTGGCTGCTACTAAAAGTAGATCCTCCACATCAGAAAATAAGTTAGATTATCATTTACTCTTTAAAGGCACTGGGCACTATTCACAAGTACGACACTATTCACAAGTACAATACTATTCATAAGTATTGTTAGTATTCACAAATACGGTTCGGGAAAGACGTAATCTTTCGCCATGGGATCTACAGTTGAATACCACAAGCTTCGGATTGAGAAATTTGACAGCCAAAAATTTAGGTTTGGAGGATGCAGATATAATACTATTTGTACCAGAAGGATCTCTTCCTACCCTTCCAAGGAGTGGAGGGGAAACCTGAGAAGATGGACGACAATAAGTGGAAGGTGCTCGATCGTAAAGCACTTGTTATGCCAATTAAAACTAATAACAAGTTATCCTAGCAAGTATAAAATATAACAAGATATATGAGCTAGGATAAGTGATATACACAAGGGTAAACAAAATAAACAAGATAATGGATGATATAAATAATGAGCAATGGACAATGGCGACAAGAAATATAAACATAAGAGAAGTGCGCCAAAGCAAACTCAAACACACGATATGATCATGGAGTTCGGACCTTCCGTCCTACGTCTCCGCTCCCCACTCCCGGGGAGAAATCCACTATCACAATCGGGTTTTCTACGCTTACCTGAATAACGTTTACACCTCACAATGTCGGTTTTTAACGCTCACCGATCAACGTTCATACCTCACACTCTCACTCGGTTTTCTAGCTCACCAAAAACTTTACAACAACACACTCGGTTTTCTAACTCACCGAAAACCTTACAATCTCACAATATAACAAAAGTTGTCTCTACAATGGATGAGAACTCAATTAAGCACAACTAAATGTTACAATCCCATAACCCAAATTATACTATGAATGTAAATACAATAAGCTCAAGTGGGTGTGTGTAAACAATGAGTGAAATCAAATCTAAACTCAATATAAAACTAGCTTTAATAAAATGATAATCAAACAAATAGATATAAAGCTAGAAATAGAGTTTAGAAAACTTCTCAATAGATCAAGAGATAGAGGGAGAATAGTTGGATGCTCAAACTCCAATAGATGATCTCCTCAAGCTCTTGTAGAATTGATTTTACAAACTCAAACTCTCAAATGCTTAAAAGCTTTTTAAACAAACACTAAACAAAACTTAAACCCTTGTTAAAACTTTGTTAAAATATTTTCTTGGGGTATGAAAATAGTTATGACAAAGAGGTATATATAGGGTAGAAGAAAACAACCCAAAAAACCATAAAAACCCACTAAAAAACAAAAATCAGCAAGTTACCGTTACTGTGCAACGGTAACTTCGGCGGTCGACCGTGGTGGTCGACCGCGAGAAATAAAACTATAAAACTGCTCTCTGGACTGTAGACGGTCGACCGTGACGGTCGACCATACTGTAGCACGGTCGACTGTAGGGGTTGACCGTACTGTTCACGGACAGTTTCTGATTTTGACAGATTCTAGAAATTTGCATATCTGACTTTATAAAATCAATTAAAAATAGTAAATCAACTCCAAAAATTATGAAATTTTGAGAAAAGATTCTAGACATGTAGATAAACATGTTAGAGAAAGATTTTCTGAAATATAATTTCCCAGTTAAGAGAAATAACTGTTTGAACACAAATATACAGTTTCTAAAAAAACTGCTAAAAACTTGGTTTTGTAAATTTAATTGAAAATAACAAAACAACTCCAAAATTAGTAAAACTTGGGAAAATGTTTGTATATATGAAGATAAATATGTAAACAAAGAAAATTTTCAAATCGCATTTCCCAATTGTGAAAATGTATCAGTTTTGCAAAAACATGCACGAACATGTGCACGAACATGAGCTTATTAAAAACTTGATTTTGTAAATTCAAATAAACATAACAAACTAATTCCAAAATTGATAAAACTTTGGGAAACATTTATAAACATGAAATTGAACATGTTAGAAAAAGAACTAATTCCAAAATTGATAAAACTTTGGGAAACATTTATAAACATGAAATTGAACATGTTAGAAAAAGAAGTTCTCAAATTGAGTTTCCCATTTGTGAAAACTCATGTATTTTGCAAGTGTGTCCAAAATATGAAAATGTGATATACATGAAATTTGATGTATTGACATAAACAATGTTTTGAAACCCCATGAAATAATTTTATAGACTTAATGAAATATGTATACAATGATCGTTAAGTCCATAAACCAAAACTTGTGTATATATATAACTATATATATAAAAACCAAATATGTGTGTGTATATATGATTGAGCTTAAAGTACAAACACACATAATATAAAACCTAAACTAAATATACCCAAACTTGATAGATCTTCGATGTAGCTCAACTTGATACACTTGCGGATGAAGTTAGAACTTGGATCTTCAATTTGAATTGCATAGGCTTCACTCCACAATTCCGTCAACCTCCATTGGATATGATCGTGAATGTGCAATTCCATCCATCCTCTAACGTATTGTTTGTCTACAATAAATAACAAAACACAAACACTAGAAAAACAATATTAGATGTAAATTGTTTGTTAAATCATCATCAAAACAAGAAGGCCAACATTGTCATCACCAGGCTCAACCTTCACCAGCATGTGACTTACAACGTCTCGCATGCGACTACCACCAAAGAGTTAATGGAGGCATTGGAGGTGCTGTATGAGAAGCTGTCTGCTTCAAATAAGGTGTACCTGATGAAGAAGCTATTTAATTTAAAGATGCAGCAAGGAGCTCGCGTGGCGGACTTCTTGAACGAATTTCAGGTTGTGGTACAACAACTTGCTGTAGTGGATCTCAAGTTCGACAATGAGATCCAAGCTCTTCTGCTACTTTCTTGTCTACCAGATTCGTGGGAGAATTTGGTGATGGCGGTGAGCAACGCCAATGGCAATGACAAGATAAAGCTGGACACAGTGATTAGGGCAATTATGGATGAAGAATCTCACCGCAAAGTCTCAGGAGCTGAGGCCTCTAGCAGTGGGAGTGCTCTGCATGTCGAGGCACGAGGGCGTGCACAGAAGAAGGGTAGGGGATGATGAGACCGATCAAAATCCAGAGGAAAGTCTAAAGGGCCGAACCCAAATGGTTACGGTGAAGGGAAGTGCTTCAGATATGGAAAGAATGGTCACTTTACACAAGACTGCAAAGTTTCTGTTCCTACATCAGCAGAGGATGATCAGGCTGACGGTGCAGCCAATCTCATGCACGAAACAGATTCAGATGCGCTTCTCCTATCCCTAGAAGTCAAAAGTGATGTATGGGTCATCGACTCTGGTGCATATTTCCATGCAACTTCACAACAAAAGCTGCTTTCATCGTTCGTGAAGAAGGACCTAGGGACAGTCTATCTTGACAACATCAACCTTGTAAGGTTTCCGGGAAGGAAAATTATACCATCAAGATGGAGGGCGGAACCACCTTGACGTTGAACGACGTTCGACATGTACCGGATCTCAGGCGAAATCTTATATCAGTCGGACAACTGACTGACTCCAGTTATAGAGTATCATTCGAACAGAGAAGCTGGAAGGTGTCCAAGGGTGCATTGGTGGTGGCACACGACAAACGCGAGGGATCTCTCTACATCGCCAATGGGAAGATCGACCGCCTGCTTGTCACAGAACAAGCATCATCATCATCATCCGTCAACTGCATGACTCGGCATCGACGACTTGGCCACATGAGCCAGAAGGGGATGCAAATTATGGCCACGGGAGAGAGGCTTCCGGGTCTGAGCAAGATCGATCTGACTTTCTGTGAGGACTGTATCCCAGTCAAACAGAAGAAGGTGAGCTTCAACAAGACTGGACTAGCTCTAAAACTACATAAATTAGAGTTGGTGCACACCGACGTGTGGGGACCTGCGCAAGTCCTATCTGTTGGCAACTCTCTTTACTTTGTCACTTTTATTGATGATGCTACTAGAAAATTATGGGTGTTCTTCTTGAAGCACAAGTCAAATATTTTTATCATCTTCAAGAAGTGGCTTGCCTGTGTGGAGAACGAAACAGGCAATAAGCTGAAGTGCCTAAAGTCTGATAATGGAGGCGAGTATTGCAGCCAGGAGTTCGAGAACTTCTGCTTGTCCCATCGGATTAGGATACTGAAGACCATCCTAGACACACTTCAGCACAACGGAGTGACGGAGCGTATGAATCGCACTATATTGGAGCGCGGCAGAAGTATGAGGATCCACTCCAGATTGCCCAAGAGTTTTTGGGCCGAAGTTATCAATATTGCTGCATACTTGATCAACCGCGGGCTATTCGCAACTCTTGAGTTGGTGCACACCGACGTGTGGGGACCTGCGCAAGTCCCATCTGTTGGTAACTCTCTTTACTTTGTCACTTTTATTGATGATGCTACTAGAAAATTATGGGTGTTCTTCTTGAAGCACAAGTCAAATATTTTTATCATCTTCAAGAAGTGGCTTGCCTGTGTGGAGAACGAAACATGCAGTAAGCTGAAGTGCCTAAAGTCTGATAATGGAGGCGAGTATTGCAGCCAGGAGTTCGAGAACTTCTGCTTGTCCCATCGGATTAGGATACTGAAGACCATCCTAGACACACTTCAGCACAACGGAGTGACGGAGCGTATGAATCGCACTATATTGGAGCGCGGCAGAAGTATGAGGATCCACTCCAGATTGCCCAAGAGTTTTTGGGCCGAAGTTATCAATATTGCTGCATACTTGATCAACCGCGGGCTATTCGCAACTCTTAGTTATGGGATACCTGAAGAGGCTTGGACCGAAAAGAAGCTGAACCTAGAGCACTTACGAGTATTTGGTTGTGACATCTATGTCTTGACCAATTCTGCAGACCGGTCAAAGCTTGATCCAAAGTCAAAGAAGCTCTCTTTCATCGGCTATGGAGGAGATGAGTATGTGTACCATTTCTGGGATCACGATGCGCGCAAGGTGGTGTGCAGTCGTGACGTCGTATTCCATGAGAATGCTGGTGTACAAGACCAAAGAGGTGAGTGGGAGTCAGCTATCTCCCCCTCTTTTCCCAGATATTACTGATAGTGAGGACGGCAGTGAGATACCAATTAGCACAGAAGACGGAGATCAAGAGAACATGCCAGATGCACAGCAGCAGGATCCAGGAAAGTTGTCGATCACAATTCGCAAAGCTCTAAGAAATCCGAGGGTGCCAGAGATGTACCTTTCCACTATGAATCATCTTCTCCTAACTGACAGTGATGAGCCAGAGAGCTATGAGGAGGTACAGCAGACCGGCAAAGCTCGGGGAGAGTGGGAGTCTGTCATGGAGGAAGAAATAAAATCCTTGATGAAGAATGGGACTTGGGAGCTCGTAAAGCTTCCAAGAGGGCGAAAGGCTCTTCACAATTGATGGATTTATCGGGTTAAGGATGAAGCCGATGGACGGAGACGCTACAAGGCGAGGTTTGTAGTGAAGGGCTATGAGCAGAAAGCAGAGATTGACTATTCTGATGTTTTCGCTCCCGTCGTCAAGTTGACCACGATTCGGACTGTGTTTAGCATTATGACAATTCGAGATCTCCATCTAGAGCAAATGGATGTGAAAACGGTATTTTTTTCATGGAGATTTAGAGGAATAGATCTATATGCATCAACCAGTGGGTTTCGAGGAACGAGGCAGAGAGGGCCTCGTGTGTCACCTGCGTAAGAGCTTGTATGGCCTGAAGCAAGCTCCGCGACAGTGGTACATGAAGTTTGAGAACTTTATGGAGGAGAACGGTTTTCTCAAATGCGACACAAACCACTATTGTTTCATCAAGAGGTATGGCGAATCCTATGTGATACTCTTAATTTATGTTGATGGCATGTTGGTTGCTGGGCCCGACTTAGCCCGCATTGAGGAACTCAAGAGGCGTCTCTCCGAGTGCTTCGAGGTGAATGATCTGGATCCAGCAAACCAGATTCTTGGGATGAGGATCATCAGAGACAAATCAGCACAGAGGCTGATGTTGTCTCAGAAGGCATATATTGAGAAGATTCTTAAAAAGTTAGGCATGGAGAAAGCTAAACCGGTGGGCTCACCGATTGCGAGCCATTTCAAGCTATCGAAGACCCAAGCACCAGAGACTGTTGAAGAGCATGAGTTCATGACCAACATACCATATGCATCTGCCGTCGGGAGTTTGATGTATGCGATGATGTGCACGAGGCCAGATATTGCACAATGAGTGGGAGTTGTGAGCCGCTTCATGAGCAATCCGGGAAAGCAACACTGGGGTGCGGTCAAGTGGCTTCTACGCTACTTGAGATGCCCATCCGACCGTTGTCTTGAGTATGGCGGGGCGGATATACAGCTAGAAGGCTTTTGTGATGCAGACTACGCCGGGGAAATATACTCAAGAAGGAGCACGAGCGGCTACATCTTCATCTTGGGTAGTAGAGCGATAAGTTGGAGATCCAAGTTACAGGATACTGTGACTTTGTCAACAACCGAAACGGAGTACGTGTCTGCAGCAGAGGCAGCAAAGGAGTTGCTATAGTTGAAAGATTTTCTTCTTGAGCTTGGGGTAAGCTTTGAGAAATACTTCATCCACTACGACAATTAGAGTGTCATTCACTTGTCAGAGAATGACGCATTCCATGCTCGGATCAAGCATGTTGACGTGAAGCACCATGCCATACGGAGATGACAAAGCAGAAACGAGTTCAAGCTTGTGAAGATTGATACGAGGTACAATCCAGCCGATATGCTGACCAAGCCAGTTCCGCTAGAGAAGGTGAGGCTGTGTGCAACCTCATATGGCCTTCGTTGAGAACGTTGAGGGCCGTGCAAGACGCCAAAGATACAAGACATCCGGATGATACAACCAAGAATGATGTGAAGATATGATTGATACTCAATCAAATTTTCAAATGGGAGATTGTCAGACAACCACCATCTTTGACAAAGGAATGTCATGCAGCCACCATCTTTGACAAATAAAAATCGGTGGTTGCAAATTTTGAGAAAAATAAAAAGGTGGTGGGTCCCACTAATAAAATATTATTAGTGACGGGTCCCACCAATAAAATATTATTAGTGCATAGTGTTTCCCAAACACTATAAATAAGACCAAAACTCTTCAGGAAAAATCATCCCAAAAACAACTACTCTTATAGAAGAGTAAGAGAAAGGAAAAATAGAGAGTTTTTTCCCTAATATCAAAGAGAGGGTTTGTGAGAATTCATGGAGTGTATTTTGATCAAGAGAGGTGTTCTCTTTGATCTAATTCTTTTGGAATATAAAAGAACTGGGCATCGTCGTTGCACCGTGGATCGTAGCTCCGTAAGAGTGAACCACGTTATATCTGTGAGTACTGTGATTGAATATGTGTTTTATTCTGTGATTCCAAAATTATTTGGGTGTGTATTGCGTCTCCGTTCGAGGCGTTCTTGTTGACGTATACCCTAACAGATGGATCACTAGAGGCACTAGTTTCAAATCACATAAAAGATTTAGAGGGTTAATTCCAAAATATGAAGATTCAGGGGATTAATAACAAAATACTTGCAGATCTGAGGAAAATATGACGATTTGAGCGAGTAATTTCAATATGAAAGACTTTGGGGACTAATATTGAAAAAAACCAATGAATTTTCCTTTATAAATGACGACATGGTTTATGATTAGTACAAAGTTGCTACTAATAATCCTGACATAGTTTATAGTTAGTACAAAGTTGCTACCAATAATCCTGACAGGAACACGAACCTTTACTAAATTGATGAAATCGATTTGAATCTCTAACCACTATATCTCGACCATAAATTTCGCTTAACATCTTTATTGCATTATGACAATCCCCGCATATCCTGAGGTTCTTCACAACTCTGATGGTTGTGCCCGGACCCGTCCTTATTAGCCCGAAAGCTATCGCCAATTTCTCACTATGATGCGACAACGAGCTCTCCTTCACTTCTTCATCCTCTATATCCAAAAGCACTTCTTTTGTATCCGGCTCGTAACCTGCACCCCTCAATCTCTCACTCATCTCCTCCAACATCTCATAAATCTCCTTCTTCCTCGCATTCTTACCATCTCCGGCAATGAACTCATGAACGACGCCATCCAATTCGATCGAGCTACATCCAGGCACTTTCTTTACTCCTCTCTCAGCCATCATTGTCCTCACTCTACAAACGCCATTCCAATCATTCTTCATCGCATAAATATTAGACATCAATACGTAACTCGCATGATCATCCGGCGCAACTTCAATGAGCTTGTGCCCAGCTTTCACACCCAATTCAAAGTTGTGGTGAATTCTGCAAGCCCCAACCAATGCTTTCCACATGACAGCATCAGGTTTCACTGGCATTTTATCAATCGTTCTCTCGGCCTCATCGAATAGCCCCGCACGACTAAAGAGATCAACCATGCATCCATAATGCCCAATATCAGGCTCGATGTTATAAACATCTTTCATCTTCTCGAAGAGGTCTTTGCCTTGTTTAATCAGCCCCCCATGGCTACAAGCATTTAGAACGCAAGCAAATGTTATAAAATTAGGGATGACTCCTAAGCTTTCCATTTTATGGAAGAGATTGATTGCCCTGGAGCTCAGGCCATTTGCAGTGAACCCAGCAATCATCGCATTCCAAGTATCAACACTCCTATGAATCGTTGCCTCAAAAGTGTCCACCGCAAATTCAACGCATCCGCATTTTGAGTACATGTTGATCAACGCCGAGCTAAGGTTCTCATCAAGCTCAATCCCACGACGGTGAACATAAGCATGAATCCACTTTCCTTGGCCTAATGCACCCGATTGACAAACAGCTGAAAGAACAGTAATCATCGTAACTCTATTAGGGAAACACCCTTTGGTCTCTAACATAGATCTGAACACCATTATCGCCTCGTCAAATTCACCAATTTCTATGTAGAACCCAATCACGGTATTCCAAGAAACCACATCTCGATCCGGCATTCGGCAAAAGAGCTCCCGAAGACCATCTCCATCCTTGCCATCAGCATAAGCCTGCAACATGCTATTCCAGGCGACAACATCCCTTACGGAGCTCCCATCGAACACCTTGCGTGCATCTCCAACTCGTCCGCAGATCGCGTACAGGTGAATCAGCTTGTTACGAATATGAGGGTTCGACTCCAGGCCGAGCTTGATCACAAAGCAATGTAGCTGCGTGCCAGCGATGAGCGCGCCGTCGTGCGACAACCCGGTGCAGGCTTTGAGGGCGAAGGTGAACGTGAAGTGGTCGGGGGGCAGGGAAAGGGTTAGGGTTTGTCCGAAGAGCTGGAGGGCCTTGCCGGGGTCTTGCAGGTTGAGGTGGGCCCGCATGAGGGTGTTGTAGATGAAGAGGGGGTGGGGTTGAGGGAGGGAGTGGAGGATTCTTTCGGCGAAGGGGAGGTTGGCCCCGTGGGGGGAGAGTGCGTAGAATTCGGAGAGGCGGCCGGCGAAGTAAGGGTCGGAGGAGCGGGAGGTTTTGATGAGGAGGGCGTGGATTTGGGTGGCTTCTCTGAGGTGGTGGGAGAGTTGGAGGAGGGAGAGGGCTGGGTCCTGCTTTAGAGGTTTTTTTGGCGGG
>NC_033794.1:10338372-10363142 GCF_001876935.1 Asparagus officinalis | reverse complement strand
TGATGGCGGCGGCGGTTTCTTTGTTTGGACGAGAAGCGGGAGGGGGAGTGAGGGTGTTGAGGTCATTTTTGGTGTTTGGTTTTGAATTTGGTGGGAAGGAGGGGGAAGGGAATTTATAGTGGGCAGCAGGGAGCAAGTGAGGATTAGGGCCCGTTTGGAAAAAAAATTTTACCATGAAAATAAAGGAAAGCTGTCACAGTTGTCAGAACTGTGGCAGCTTTCCACCCAAAACGCCTCTTTTAGAGACGTTTTGGAGGAAAGCTGTCACAGTTGTCAGAACTGTGACAGCTTTCCACCCAAAACGCCTCTTTTAGAGGCGTTTTGGGTGGAAAGCTGCCACAGTTCTGACAACTGTGGCAGTTTTCCTCTTCTTTTCATCCCAAAAAACTAACAACAAACGGCCCCTATACGGTGACCCCTATTTACTAGTAGTAATTTTTTATTTATTTGTTCGTTTTTGTTTTTGTTTTTTTACATATAAGCCTATTTACCAGTAGTTGGAGCACTATATGCGAGAAATTTCTTGAATAAACTTCGTGAGATTAACCATGCCACGATGTGACGCGTATTACTTTTGTTAGGACACTAACCAAGATCCATGGCTACCATGGATCGACATCATGTATTTCATAACTGATCTTAGGATTTTAAAATTTTATCTGTTTATATACATCCAAATATAAGCGGTTATTGATGCCACTGCATATTAATCCAGCAGACGCAAATTACTTGATGGTTACCTGAGAACTAAATAAAAAAGCATGCTGTTAAACTTAATAAGACCTAACCTCAGCCCATTTCGTAACTCGTAGTGATCTTTCTTAATGGTCCCTGAAGATGAAGATTGCCTTCTCTTGCAAACACATAAGAAAAGCAAATAATGATATTAATATCAATTTGATAAAACATTTTCATAAGAACGATTGTATGTCATTGTCTATGTTCGTCCGCGGCTACGTCACGAGAATCCGAAACGGGTGGCGGAGGGAGATCCCAAATTACCAGTTGCATTTCGTGTGGGGCCCTTTCTTGCCAACCTAATGATGCCGAGATGCAAGAGGACACGTTCATCCACCTCTCCTCTTCATTTTGATCCACACATAAAATGTATTTTTTAGTGATCATAATACAAATTATTGTCCTAGTAGTACAGTTAACATCACTAAGTTATGTTAATTGCATAGATTAATGAAACATAAACATGCTAAGTAGAAAGAACAAGAAGTGAAACATCACATGTTGGTGAATAGGGGAGTTATGTGATTGAAATGGGCCCCCACAATGCAGATTTGCAGACAAAACATTCATCATTCGATGATGAACGTCACGCTTTGTCTTGAATAAAAAGTTTTGAAAAATATAGTTAAGGAATATATATGATGAATTATGTATAAAATTAATTATAATCATCTCCAATATAATCTTGTACTTTCAAATAAGAAGCTAATAAGAGGATCAAAATTGTTTAGAAATTAGAATATAGCTTTTATTTATTTTTATTATTATTATTTTTCGCTAGTTTTTGTTTCGAATTTATCTTCCAAAAGATACTTATCAATGGTGTAGAACTTTTTCTAAATTCACTAGTTTAAAATTAGCTATTTCACCTGTCCATCTCATCTTACCTTTTTATTGACTTTGATGTTTTTAGAGGCCTATTATCTTCTCAATCATATCCATACTTTGTCGTGTTTGATTTTTAATCAGTTGGATAATTTGTCACGATTCTGAAAGATTCTTAAGTTAAGTAACACGCTTTTTTGCTGGAATTACCCAATTGCCATTCTTCTCTTGAGTCATTGTTGCCGTAGATAAGAAGCTTTGGTTGCAAGAAATACTAGAAAGCTTTTACTATAAATTAAAATAAGAGTAAAATGTAAAATATTGCGGGTTTTTATGCAAGTATAATGCCACATTAAAAAAAAGTTGTGCATATAATGACTTTATTTCTAAAGTAAAAGTTGGGATCACTAGTTAACAGTTAAGAATTTGAATTAGATATACAGAAGAAATCATAATGAAAAATAGAAAATTGAAGACCAATGCCTACTAATTAAAGATTTATGATCAAATAGATCATCAAACTCTGATTATTAAGTTCTATCTAACTCCTTAATCTAGCTCTCTCTAACTTACAATTAATCTCATTAGAAACTTTAATTCACTAACTTAGAGATGCACCATATACCACAGGTCCATATACCTGCTAATTTATGAGCTGTTGAGAAAAATGACTTAAGCCATCGGGCAGAAAGAAATTGATACTTATATAAACTTAACTTTATAGTTAAAGCTGATAGGTGCATAATTTTTTAATAGAATGAAATATTATCCAATAAATAATATTCAATAGATCAACCGATTTTGGGAACCGCAGATGACTCGAATGGTTGGGAGGTTTCAATATGGCTCTCAAGTAGATGTGGAAACGAACCTAATCAAATCGAATACCGTGGTGCTCATATTCGTGTGTTCAGCTAGTTTCCGAATTCGAATTTGAATTCGAATTCCTTGTAAAATAAGAAAAGTGTTCAAAATCAATTCGTTAATTAGAAGAATATTTGTTAAATATTCACCAATATCTCACTAGCACTCTTGGTATGTTATAAGATTATTGAACATGAGATCTTGAGTTTAAACCCTATTTTAAAAGTCTTTTCTTATTTATTTTTTACAGTGTTTTACTTAATTGGTATTATGATATTTCACTATAAGAATTATTGTACTGTATGTTTATAAATTATTAATATAATACTTGTGAATAGCAATGCTTATAATATTTTGCACACATAAAAGACACTACAATGCATTAATATAGAAGTAGAAAATTATAAATAAATATTTAATAATTAGACAAATCGGATATACTCACAGCCAAATTTTATTTATTTAAGAACCGCATACTAAAAAATATTCATTTACTATTAAATAAACTATTAAATTGAATATAACTGAATATTTAAAGAATAATAAATAAATTATTTATTAATTATTTGGTCCGTTTCCAATCCTACTCCCAAGATCTTTAGATTAAAAAAAACCAACCGATGTTAAAAATATATATATAATAATAATAACAACAACAATATCAATCACCACAACTAACAAAGGGTACATAAAATTTACTTTAAGGGGCTGTTTGGTTCGTTTCCTTGATATAGGGAAATGCAATTCCATGTAAAGAAATATAAGTTTTGAGTTTTCCAAACTTTTCCAGAAAATAGATTGTTTTGCTTTGGTTCGCACATAAAAAATGATGAGAAACCAATGTATTTATTTTTCTTGTGTTTGGTTCGCATAGAAAAAAAAGAAAAACTTTTGTAAACAAAACAAAGAAGGAAAAAAATCTGACGTGACAAAGTTTTCATCAATTTTACTTGGTTGGGGAAGGAAATCGGAGAGGAAAAAAATCTGACGTGACAAAGTTTTCATCAATTTTACTTGGTTGGGGAAGGAAATCGGAGAGGGAAACAAATCTGAGTTGGCGGCGATTTCAGCAGAGTTTCCCTCTTCCATCCGAGCGAACCAAAGCGGCACAAAGAAATGGACGGAAATAAAAAAACTGACGTGGAGGGCTAAAAATCTAACGTGGAGGGGTTTTCTGAGTTTTCCACCCCTTATAATAGCGAACCAAACAGCCCCTAAAAAAACAAAAGGTAAGCTTAGTTACACTGAACACCCTATTGTTTCACCTATCTTGCACATGTATACCCTTAGTAGTATTTGGTTGCACTTAAATTTCCTAAAGTTTCTAAAAATTTCATTTTATTATATGCCAACACAAGAATTTCTGCTGAAAATGCTCATGGGACACTAACATGCTATTTTTAGGACATTTTAACCGCTAATTTTCTTAAAATTACTGTTTAACATGCCAAATCCTATTCTAAGATAGAATTAGAATATGTTTAAAATATGATTTTTATAGGTGTACCAGTAGATTTAATTAAAAAAAAATAGGGTTAAGATATTCTAAACATAACATTTGAGTGTCCCACAAAAAGTTTCCGGGGAAATTCTCATGTTTGCACAACAAAGGATACTAAAGTGCAACTTTTAAAAACCTTAGGGTACTAAAGTGCAACCATATACAAATGGGGGCGTATATCTGCTAAGTAGGCGAAACTATAGGGTATTTCAGTGCAATTAAGCCGACAAATAACTCCCAAGATCAGTAATGTAACTAATGAGTGGCAATTTCGTCATCTACCAACAGCGCGGTCCTCCGGCTTATAATTTCTTGGGATTCGTCAGACGACCGAAGAACAAGAGGGAAAAGAGGAAAACAAGAGAGAAACAAAGAATATCTCTTCCGTGCTGCGATTTTCTTTTTCTTTCCTTTTCTCCTATTTTCTTTTTAGTTAGATCTGAGAATTAAATTCCAAGAAAGCGTCGGCTGAAGGCGATTTCTAAGGGGGTAAAAAGAAAGAGGAGGACAGCTTTGTGCTTTTCCTTCGAATTTCCGAGCTCCGATCGGAATTGTTGCAGCTTTTTTGAGTCTGTTAGGTAAATTCTTGATCTTCCAGCTTAATATCTAATTTTTATTTAATTATGAAGACCGTAGCTTTAATCTTTACTCTAATGGCTTTCGTGCTCAAATTGATTAACTTAAAATAAAGGTTATCAATTTTTAAAGTGGAAATAACTAAACTAAACTCTTACGGATCCAGACCTTCTATGTTTTAGGTAATTATTGTTAGTAAGTGTTCTGGATTTGAAAAAAAAGGTTAATTTTTAGTTAATTAATGTTTGTGATCTTTTATTCAAAGTGAGAATCTGGAGTTTTAAGTTATGAATCATATCGTTCCGTAGTTTATTTGCTAGAAATTTGTAAATTTTCTTCGAACTCTTTTGGGGGCTTAATTCGGAGCTCCATAGCTGGCTCATTTTGATTGAAGGAAAATGCTTAGATAAGGAAGATAAGGGTAATGGCTACTTGTAATCATTCATGTTTTGATGAAAAGGAAGTTCTATTTATTTGCATTTCTAGCTCGTATTGGTTAAAAAAAAATTAAATCAAGTGATGTTGTCTGCTTTTTGCCCTTCAAAATCTTACCTTAAATCAGTGTTTCTGTTAATCTTTCAGTTGTATCGTAAGGACCATACTTTTGAATTGTTAATCATATAATGAACTTATTTCAATTTTCTGCTGGTTGCAGTTTACTGGGGGAATTCACAAGAATCGACTTGTTAATTAACTCCAAGTCTTGGAGTTCTATCTTATTTATCTGAATATTCAAGATTTGAAGATAGAAAGTATGACTATTGGAAGCTTTTTGGAGAAGAAGGGTAGTGGGAAGAACATTCAGATTCAAGAAGAAAATGCTCCCTTGCTACCCACCAAGCAAGAGGTTGGTGAAGGGTTTAGCGAGTTTAATGGAGCTTCTTTTGGTGGGGCAGTATTCAATCTATCTACAACCATTGTTGGAGCTGGAATAATGTCTTTGCCTGCCACTATGAAAGTCCTAGGATTGGTGCCCGGGATTCTTATGATTGTCTTCATGGCCTTCCTTACTGAATCTTCAATTGAGATGTTGATGAGGTTTAGCCGAGCAGGGAAGACTGTTTCTTATGGAGGAGTCATGGGAGATGCCTTTGGAAGAATTGGAAAGATGTTACTTCAGATTTGTGTTGTTGTGAATAATGTTGGCGTGATGGTTGTGTATTTGATTATCATCGGTATGATACCTCTTGCAATCATTCTTTCTTTATCTCACTTGCTTATTTTGCCCGGGATTATTACCTCATTTTTTCCTTTTTTTATTTTTTGTTTTTTGTTTTTTTTCTCCCTTATTTGTTTCCACCCAACTTGTTTCCATTTTGATTGTCTAACTGTGAGTTCTTCTTTGAACTGAATGAATAGGCTTCGTTCCAACCCTAACTTTGGCATATAGGGTCCCTGTTTGTTATTGTTGTTATAACTGTGATTTTAGCAGTCTAGGAAGACTATTTAGCTGTATGATTGCATTTATGAATTGCTATTAATATCTGATTAACAGTGCTGGAGAATTGTTATGTTTAGGAAAACTTGTTAGGATTATCTCGCATGAAAATTTTTTTGTTGTCTTAATAGTTTTCTAACAAATGTTCTTAAATCTCATTGCACTAAAATGACATTGCAATTCCCGTAGCAAAATGTTTAGTTTTCTGTTTCCATCTTCATTGAAACTTTTCCTACTTTAAGGAAGTTCGAAAAGTTGCCTCAGGTTTCTTAACCGTACGAGGTCCTCCTATCTATTGCAGGTTTTATGGATGTCATCTCTTGTTAATGACTTCATTTTCTAAGAAATCGGTGCTAGAATCATAGAGGATGCATGCTAGATTGCTGCTCAGTAGTGAGTATCACCAACTTTAGTTTGAACAGCAATGATATTTTCTTCATTTTCATATTATGATGAATAAAGGCTGTTTTTGACAAATTAGTGGTGTTATGTAGTTGATTTAAGTTAGCATTTAGATGGTAACTCTTGATGGCATCCTTTCTTTTAGATGTTTTTTAAGTATTGATCTTCTTTTATCAAATAGTCTAAATGTTATGATCAATTACCTGATAAAGTGTAGACACTATTATACAACAACGTGGAATAAATCATCTAGCGACACAGAAACTAGGAGTGTGCGTCGCATTAGAAGTTTTTTATTTTATTTTTATTTTTTTAACTCTTCAGTTTATTATTATTCAAGGAACATACAGCAGGCAAACATCTTCAGTCTTTTCAGATTATGTCATTTCTAAGTGTTTGCTGCTATTTTAGCATAAGGTTGTCATTCCTTTTGTGTTAGTAAACACCACTTTGTCACGAGTTTAAGCAATATTAAGCCCACACTATCTTACATATGGAGTACAACTTAGAAGACTACTCGAGGACTGTTCTTAATATAAACATGTTACAGTGGGATTTGAACCCCAAAGTTTCTTATTCCTTAGTGGTCTGATACCATGTTATCGATGTTCCAAAAGATTGTGACATGGGTTGCTGGCTGTCTTCTCTTACATATCTTGTGAACTTCTTATTACATCTTGCCAACATATGTTAACAACTAGATTCTTTTGTTGCCAGGTGATGTCCTTTCGGGAACAAATTCAGAAGGCATTCATCATTCTGGGGTCTTAGAAGGATGGTTTGGAGAGCACTGGTGGAATGGACGATTTATTGTTCTTCTTCTCACGACCCTTTTCGTGTTTTCTCCATTGGCATGCTTCAAGCGTGTAGGTTAGTGTCTTTCAGAAAATAATGATTTTTAATCTTCAGGATAATTTAGGTTCTGAGAGGACTTAAGAGGTTCCTTTGTGCAGATTCTTTGAAGTATACGTCTGCCTTGTCAGTTGCGCTAGCAGTGGTTTTTGTCATAGTTACTGCTGGTATAGCTGTTACGAAGTTGGTGAATGGAAGCATTTCAATGCCCAAATTGTTCCCTGATATTCCTGATTTGGCATCTGTTTGGTCACTCTTCACGGTGGTTCCTATTCTTGTCACTGCATATATCTGCCATTACAATGGTATGCATATACTAGAAAAGTTTAACCTCTACTTCGGGTCGAACATGATAACACTACAGTAAATTATTATCTTTTTACCTCCTAGAAAACTTTTGTTATAGGGAATATCATTGTGCAGAATTGCAGTAGGTCTGTCTTTTTCTCTCTTTTTTTTAAATATTTTATTTGTGTGGCTTATTTTGGAGAAACCCTAGGAATTAGTTTTTTCAGAATGGTAGGAGAGTCTTGAAAATGTATTGGGTCATGAGATTGGCAATTTTCCAACATAATATAGATTCTGTGAACTTTGCATTCACATCATCTAAGTTCGAAGACATTTCTTTCTCAAATTGCCCGCTCTTATGACCAAGTAACCCCTAAAACCTCAACTCATGGTGCTATAAGTTCAAATAATGGAATATGCCATGAAGTCTTAATGTGAACCTTGGAAATCCTAAGAAAGGCTAAATATGAATATTATCTGTGAGAAGAGGAACATTAGGTTACATTTATATCATTTTCATTTTAAACGTGAATATATTGCTTTTATCTATCCCAAGGATCTAAATTTAGTCTACTTTTGTGTAGACTCGCATAACCACTTCTGGATTCTTCGTTTTGTAATCTGTGTGCTGTTTCATTCTCATTCTAGGAAAAACAAGTAGTTAGCGTGATAAAAATCAAATAAATTATTCTTGTAAATGTGCAGTACATACCATCGATAATGAACTTGAAGACTCATCTCAAATCAAGCCTATCGTACAAGCCTCTTTACTGCTATGCTCTATCGTCTACATTGCCACGAGCTTCTTTGGTTTCCTCCTCTTTGGCGAATCCACACTTCACGATGTGCTTGCCAACTTCGATGCCAATCTTGGAATCCCTTACAGCTCTCTTTTTAATGATATTGTTCGAGTGAGCTATGCTTTCCACCTTATGTTGGTGTTCCCTATAATCTTCCATGCGCTAAGGCTCAACCTGGACAACCTCCTTTTTCCAACAGCAAGAGCTTTGTCTTCAGACAACTTGAGGTTCTCCTCAATCACTGTTGCACTGCTATCAGTTATCTTCTTAGCTGCAAATTTCATTCCTAGCATTTGGGATGCCTTCCAATTTACTGGTGCAACTGCTGCAGTTTGTATCGGTTTCATCTTTCCTGCTGCTATTACATTAAGGTAAGAGTTTGAAATATTTTTCTTGGTTTAAAGTTTTGAATTACTTGGATTATCGTTTTAACCTTTTGTTTTCGGTTGTTTCAGGGATTCTCATGGCATAGCGACAAGATGGGATAAGATTTTATCGGTTTTTATGATTGTCCTTGCTGTGCTATCAAATGCAGTTGCGATATACAGTGATGCTGTATCTCTTTTCAACAATAACACCTCGCCTCAGGCCTGAGCTTCTGTGGCCTACATTTTAGTGGAGGTAATATATTGGCAAAGCTGTTTAAGTGTAGAAACTGTGTTGTGATGATTCTGTAATAAATCCATTTATCAACCGTAGTTGATATGATGCATCAAGCGTGTATTGTGATATAGATGATATATATCTCTGTATCAAAATATTTGTATGGGTGAGACTGATGCAAGATTTCTTATTTGGTGGAAAGCTGTGTATAATTGCACATAAATATTCCAGATTGTATGTGCGCGTCTGCATATGTGAATGTAGGAGTAGTGGTATTTTTCTTTATCTTAATACATTTGTCTATGCGTCTCCTATCCTTTTTTTTAGGTACTTCCCTTCTCCTTTGTAGTCTTCATTGGGTGTACATTCTATTAGAATGTCTCATACTGTGCAGGGTGGTCACTCGTCTTTTTCTGGTACAATTTCTTTGTCTATTCTCTTTCTCAAAGAGAGCAGGGGAAAAAAAGGTAATGGTTAAATATGGTTCAGCTAAAATTATAATTGAAAATGAGAAATATTTCTTAACGTATACTACTTCAGACACATGACAACTATCATTGTCTTATATCCTTGTGATATAAAACATTTATGAGATAGTTGTCCAGGATGTTTACGACGTGTATAAAACCGAATTTTGCGCATTTGAGGGGGTGGGGGGGGGGGGGGGGAGCTTGAGGTATAGTACTGCCACCTCTCACCTTCAAACCCCCTCCCCCCACCCCACCCACCCACCACCAAAAACCTTACCAAAAAAAGGCTCGGATCTCACCATAGGGTGCGTTGTTATGATAAAAAGTGCACTCCTCTTTTTCTGGTACACTTTCTTTGTCTATTCTTTTTCTCAAAGGTAATGGCTAAACGTGGTTCTGTTCAGCTAAAATTATAATTGAAAATGACAAATATTTCTTAGCGTATACGACTTCAGACGCATCTCATTGTCTTTATCCTTGTGATATAAAACATTTCTGAGATAGTTGTCCAGGATGTTTAAGACGGGTATAAAACCTGAATTATTGCGCAATTGAATTGTTAATCTGTTTATTTCAACATATGATAGGATTTAAACCTAAGCTTCTCTTATACCATGTATACTTTCTTTCAATACCTCAAAACTGAATTTACAATCGGAATTGAATGTTGTCAGCTTACATTCCAACAATTATATAATTCAGATTTTGCATCCCATGCTGTAATTATCTAAATTTTTTAGCAATAGGTCATATTAAAGAAACTTCAATACATAAAAACAATTTCGTAAAGCCAACATGGTAACAGCAATTCCAATTCTAGCGAGAGAGAGACTCCAGAAAGTTTATGTGACGAGGCCCCAAAAGTAAATCATCACAAAGACAACACTGAGTTTTCTTAAGCCTGAAGTTACACAGTGAAAAGTAAGAGTTGCCATTGACAAGCTCGACATAATACCGAGTACCAAGCGGACAGATTCAAGTAAACAAATGATATGTAACAAATTAATTGCACATGATCAGACGTCTGGATGTTCATTGTGACAAGCAGTTCAAGTGAAATTCTGTCGAGCGAGAAGAGAATTGTAATACTAAGTAGTTAGCAAGTAATGTGTCGCAAAACATCTAAGAAAGTAACATCAAAACTGCCGAATCTGGATAAAGAATTACAGGGAAAGCTTACAAGCTCAAGGGATTTAAACTCCCAGTAGGATTCATTGTACTTCCATTGGACATACAGTATAAATCCTTGGAAACTCCAAAGAGCGCTTCCACGTAAGTTCATGAAAAATACGGTAAAAACTTATCGAACTATTTGGACTGAGCCCTGGTCACTGACTTTGATTTGTACCGGCATCAAGTTGTGCTCTCCACACTTTTGTAGCACATTGCTTTTTTCGGTTTTGCCTTCTGCTGCTTGGCAATGGATGAATATATCTACTGCCTAGTGAGTACAAAAATACACTCATGGGCAGGTGACCCGGCTTACAAAGAAAAATAATAATAACTTACAACATGCCAATTCAATAAAAGAATAAATAGTATACATATGGACCTCTAGAAGAATACTTTATTGACTATATGATATAAAGTTTAGCTGAGATATACAATTACTCCCATGAGGCTTCTTCTTCAGTTTTTGGTTTACTTTTGGGGCGACCGCTCTTTTTTGCGGTTTTACTGGACAGAAGCTTCAACCCATTCTCCAGTGTGACCTTCTTGGGGTCCATGTTCTGCAAATCATAATTAAGAAGCAAAACTTCAGTCCAAAAATGAGGACTTATAATGCACAAAGATGTATGCAGGGAAATTGTTTACGCAAGGAAAGCTAAGACTCAGTCTTGGTATATATTGACACAGAAATTATTGTTGGCAGACACCAGAATTGCTTTAGACTTTTAGTGCTCCAAATATTCGAAGATAACATCAGCAGAAAACAAATATGCAAATTAGGTTTTGATACTCATCATAGAGTTTGGGAAGAGATACTTTGCAAGATAAACGGAATAGAACATATTTCCATTTCTATGGAAGTTAGAATATAAAATTATAACCAATCAACCCCCATCACAACTTCAGAGTTTTGGTGTAGTGACATGGGCCTTTAAGATAGTAACCCAATTTATAGTCTTACTGACCACGAATTTCTAATAGATTTAAAATAAAAAAAATTGATACCACTATGTGACTTTAGGTTTCTGCCCATAGAAGGGCCCTCAACCTGCAAGGGCATGTCGGAATCTAAAATTATAACTCTCAACCATCCACAACTTCGGAGTTTCGGTGTAGTGGCAAGGTAACTAAGAGAAGTTACTCATAAAACAGAGAGATTTGTACTTATGGAGACCACATTCTTCATTGACCAACAAATGATTACTATACATACACTGGTACTTGATTAAGTTTCCAACTCTAATTAAAATTACTGTTAGGATCCTTAACTGAACTAGGATGTATTTAGACTCTACAAATTTAAGACGTTGGAGAATCTTTATTTAAATCATCATTTATCGTCGCAAAAGGAATTATTGAGATCTTGGGTGAGAACTTCTTGTAGAAGGTAGCTAGGCCAATGAGGGAAGTTTTTGTAAGTTAAATGAGATGGCAGATAGTCTTCATTGACATACTCGTCTTTATTATCATAATCTCTCTTTAAATGGACATAGCCCTCTTAAGATGAACACCTAAAAGATTGTTTGTTCTCCTTTTTTATTTCTTTTACTTAGATATATTTTCTCAAGCATTTTGTTGCTTTAGATCTTTAATGCAATTTTCTGCAACAATTTATAACCAATTGTAGGTAAAAACTTGAAGAAAATCAGGGTACACACATTTGACTCAAAAATACAGAATTAATTATTATCTACTTTATGAAGATAAGAAAATCATATGCATCATTATTCCCACTGTGTAGTATTTTTCTCCTTGCAAACTTATTTTGTATTTACAATCTATAACTTGTAGTGCTGTTTCATTCAACTGAGTGCCTCTGGATATTCCTAACTAGGCAATGAACTTCATCATGCCAACCCTTCTCAGGTGAATTTAGTGATAAAACTAGAAAAACCCAAACATGGTACTCATAGAAATTTCTATCAAATCACGATTAATCGACTTTTCATCCATTCAACAAGAAAACAGCTCTGAAGATTGACAAACCTTTGGCACTGGGGCAACAGTTCGTCGGTGTTTAACTGAAAATCCAGATTTCGAATGTCTCAAAATAACAGGATGTTGATCATCTGGATGCTTACCCTATATATATATTTTTTAAATAACATATAGAGATTGCAGTTAGGAAACATTAGCGAAAGAATTTATAATTCCATATTAAACTAAATAAAAATTTGGAAAAAGAAATATACCAAGGTTACAGGATACTGCAGCAGCTCAATAGCATCCTCCAAATTAACTGAATCTATATCTTTCACCTGAAGTATATGATAAGCATTACCCTCTAAGACGTGACAGATGATAAATGAAAATGAGTAAAAAAAAGTGTAGTTTCAGAGGATAATAAAAATAAAGTACTGAGGACAGAAAAAACACAGAATTTATAGGAAAAGTAAACTCCTCAAATGAGAACCTATCACAAGAATAATCTTGCCCTCATATTTACTGGAGCAGATTATATTTTACTTAAATTGTTTGCACATTGAAATTTTATCATCATGGGGTAACCTCACACAAAATTTTACATTAAGGTAACATATGGATCTTCTCTAATTTGATATCTTTAAAATTCACAGCCTTTTTTTTCTTGAATATAAGGTTGGTTTTTCCCACCATCTCCCGGTACTAAGGTTTTAAATATCGGCCGACATGTCCGACATGTCGGCCGACATATCGGTTTGAGGGCTTGACCGACACGACATGGACGTTTTCAACTCGTATGTCGATTTTCAGGGCCAAATCAGAAATATCAGGGTCATATCGGGCATATCGGTCTATTTTTTAGCTTTGAAAAATCGGCCGATATAGTACTTTTTTTAAGATCTGTTTTTTGTTATCAGGTTTGTTTTTTGTTATCAGGTTTGTTTTTTGTTATCAGGTTTGGGTTTAGTGATAAATAACCAAACTCGTTTGACCCGTTCTCATGTTTAAGGGTTTCTTATGAACCCGATAGAAAGAATTTATGAACCCAAATCCATATATTATTTACTTTTTTTTATATGTTTAGTCTATAGAATTTATAAAATATGCTTATATTGAATTTATGAATGCTTAGATTACATTTAGGACATGATATTATACATATGCGTACTACCCGATATGACAATCCGATATTTAGTCAATGTCCCCCGATATATCCCCGATTTTCGCTATCCGACATGGATTTCAGCCATCCTACATAAACCCGACATCCGACATTTAAAACCTTGCCCGGTACAGGAGGAAAAGTTCGTCTCATGTTAGTTTGCCAAGCTTCAAGTGTGACCTCATTGTCATCCATTGCTTTTGACTTTTTTTATAATTTTTTAATATCGCTACATTTTAATTCAGTTAATAGTCTATATCAATGTTACCGGGTAAACCCATTGGATCACCATAATAAATACAAACATATCTTGCCTGAACAACCCTCAGAAGAAACAACTGCTTAGTAAAGAAAAAATAGTTTTGAGTACAAGTTATAAAAATCTTAAGAGCAACTTCTATTTGTTGAATAGGCGGGCTAACTGTATTTCGAATATCACATAATACCACATAGGAGAGAAACAGGAAGTGAATAAAATCATCTATTTTATTGCATCCTGAAAAACCCCTCAACTGGCTAATCAAATCTCTGTAGAAGCAGTAAAATTTTAAGTCTGCATAGTATCAAAAACGACCAAAACCTTAGATCTGTCTTTGACATTGATACGAGTTGCCATGCGAGCACCCTTTGGTCGCGGAATTACCAAAATGTGGGTTGAGAAGAAGACAACTAAAACACAAGACAATTCAGTATGGCGAAGAAAAATACATTCTTCTAGATTATGAAGAACAAAAGATTACAATCTCTCACTCACAATCTCACTAGAATCGAGAATAACTTCTCAATCCTCTCTAAACCCTAATACAAAGATTAGAATCTCTCTGATCTAAGATCTCTAAAATGATCATAAACTTATCATCACAATCTAAACCCTAATCCTTTTGATTAGGATCTCACTTAGACTTAAAACCCTTTAGATCTACATCTTAGTCTCTCATTCTTTTCTCTCTGATTTAAGAAGATGAAAACTGATGTTTAGAAACCCTAAACAACCCTTTATATAAGTGTACAAACGTGAATGGCAATCTGGTAATTAACCAGACCAAACCCCAACAGGAATTCGTGCAAACAGAAACCCAAACGAATCAGGAAACCTTCGATGAGTCGACTCATGAACAGCTATGAGTCGACTCATGACCTTATATGAGTCGACTCATAACTGATGAGTCGACTGGTCAGAGCTAAATTGCTAACAGGGCTTGATTTCTTGAGTCGACTTATGACAGGCATGAGTCGACTCAACCTGATGAGTCGACTCATGTACATGTATGAGTCGACTCATGAGCTAAAAATTGGATTCTTTGAATTTGCTGCTCGTCGTCTCGTTTCACGCTTCCACTTACGTTCCACTGTACTGTTTTACACCCCTATTACGCTCTATCATGTGCTCCGCCGTATCGCTTCACACCACTATGCTCAAGATATCATGAGAATCACCTATCCTCAAGCTCCCATGAGGATCGCTAAGCTCCCGAAGCAGAGGAGAAGATACACACGTATCAGACATATAGTGTAGATTCAATGTGTTAAACACCTTGTCAGATAACCCAGTAGGTATAATGATTGCATGTTCGGTTAAGACACGAAGCAAGTGACTTTCATGATGAGCAGTGGTCCATCTGAGGAGTTACTATACAGTGGGTAGTTCAGGTCCATATCTAGTGGTACAGATCCGAGCCAACCTGGTAGAAGCACTAATCAATCTTGAAAGAGGGGTAAAATCTTTCTACCTATCTATGCACATCAACTTAGTACAATAATGGTCATCAAATGAACTTCTGAAAGAAACAAGCTGTTATAATCCTATAAAGTGGTTCTGAAAATAAATAAAAAAAAGAACCGCTAGACTTTATCCATAATGCTGATTCAGAAGTATATAGTCCAAAGGGTATGTGTCTATACAGTACACAGCCATCAATATGTTGCTAGACAAGAGAGGAATATGGATTACAAGATATATCAAAAGTACACATGATCTGGAGATATAAGCTTACAAGTTCAAAAAAGTTTCTTGAAAGAATGTATGAACCATTAACACATGAACATTTGTCAATAATAAGTAGAAGAATACCTCAGCAAGAGAAGATCTTTTGGGCGAGTAACCTTTCCTATCTTCTCCTAGCTGGACATAGTATCCATATGGACCCTTCTTCAAGAAAATCTACAAAGGAACATAAGGCAATTATTTCTGATATTCTAAATAAATGGAAACGATAACCAATTAAGTATCATCTTGACTACAATGCGAATATGAAGGTTTGTTAAAATAACCTTCTCATCAGAACCAGGGCTGTTGCCTAAGATTCTTGGTGGAAAAGACTTCTCTAGCTTCTCAGAAGGAACATCTTCATCTTCTTCGCTGTATATTGTCATTGCAGTGTGCCTGTAATCTCATTGGTAATTAGGCTGTTGAACTAAAGAAGACAGGCAAAACATTGTAAGGAAAAGGAGATAAAATCTTGCATAATTTGAGAAAATATATTATTATGAACATACCATAGGTATCACAAATGATATCTATATATACAGACACCTATTAGGTAAATACGGGTCAACGTCAAGGAAATTACTTTCTAAATGATTGGAAATCTCATATTTAGACAGGAAATTCCACCATGAAAGGGACCCCTTCAAAGCCTTTACAACTTACTTTAGGTTCAGCGTTCATGTAGAGAATAATTCTGGTGCTAATTGGTTAGTTGCCATGGAGTCACATCCTAGGAACCAGGTGAACGCAACTGAAATTGTAAGAGGGGAATGTGCATAAAAGGTAAAAAGAGACGTGGATATTGCAAAAAATAATGGTTGTAATATCATCCTAACACGGTACTCATTATGGCAGTTAGAAACCTAAAAATTTATGATATGTGTAAGTGAATAATTGAAGTTCCCGTGCGTGCAGTTTTTAGTCACTCGATTATGCAGATAAAAGAACATATGACCAATTGGCTGCACATAAAAGCTGCTCTGGATCAGCCAGCCAGTTGAAATGGCTCTCCCTTTATAGTAGTAGAGATGAAAAATTGGAAGCTTCATAAATAGATACTTGAAAATGGGGGGAAAACATAAGTTACTACTAAAGAAACAAGTAAAGGTACTCACTTGCATTTAGGGTATTCATCACAACCAATAAAATATCCAGAACCAAACCTACTAACTTTAAATCTCAAAGTGCCAACCGAACAACTGCAGAATTTGAGACAAAAAATTGTGATTAGTATGTTTCCTAATTGAAATATTACATAACAATAAAGCACAATACACTTTCCACAAATTAATGTTCAACGAGCAACATGTGAATGTGTTTTATTTTAAGAGCAGAAACTGCCCTTGTTAATGACAGAATAATCAAAAGAATGACTTAATTGATTATTATATGCAAACAGTAGCAAGGTCAGAGAAGAGGACAGTATAGGGGGTATTTGGCAATTCGAAAGTGAATTGAAAATGCATAACTTACTTTTTGTTTCAAATAACTTTCACATCCACGTTAGCACGCATGTGAAATACATTTTATGTTTGAGAAACAAAACTATTGTTGAAAGTGCAATGTGAAGATGATATGGAAAAGTAGGATTAATTAGTAAATGTAGTTAAAATCATTTAATTAAAATTGGTTACCATTTTGGTCACTTTCATGTTGACTTCAACACGTTTTTAGAGGAAGTCAAAATTGCATTAAATCGTATGTGGCAATTTTCTTGCAGTTCACTTTAGTAACCACTTGCATGAAAAAAAAAAAACTAAAATGTTAAAAACAAGTCACTTTCTCACTTCCATCCTTCACTTGCATGCAAACAAACACCACCATAGTGTCAGCCAAATTTTAAAAACACAAAAGCGTCTATCTCAGAATAATGAAAGATGCCGAGCAATAATAGGTCAAATAAGTCCTGCATTCATCAAAATGACTAATGAGAAAATACCTTGGACAGACCCTACTATCACTGTCCATCCCAGCAAACAAGTAGTGATCAAATCTTTTCTCTAACATCTTCTCTACCTATGAGACAAATAAGAAAACACATTAATTTTCATTGTAGAGAACAATGAACATAAGAACTGGTTTATAGAGAAAACTGAGATATAATTGATTATAAATGGCACTGTTATCAAATCACTACCTGGCGAATTTCTGTATTGCTTGCAAGATCGCAATACTTGCTAAACCGTGACCAGTAATCTTTAAGAAGACCCTTCCATTCCGTTTCTCCAGCAGAGACATTATCAAGCTAAGAAAGGAATGCACATGAACAAAATGCCAAAATACAAAAATAATCAAAAAGATTAAGAATAGCAATAACTGGTATATGAAGTAAACAGCTGAAAAAAATAAAAATAGAAATAGAGGTCTAATATGGTTCATAACACTGAAATGCTACCATTTTTCTTTTTATATTGTTTAACAGCAAGAAAGAAAATGAAGAGTATCCCAAACAACCACATTAGTACATTACTGCTGCATAGAGATAGAGTTTGGATGGTTAAGTTGCATATAGAGTTAAGCGGGTGGCAAACTGAAAGTGGACCTGAAAGTGTGAAAGTCACATTTTTTACAAGTGTGAAAGTGCATCAGCATGCAGAGTAAAATATAGATTTGGTTAAAAAATCTGTAAACCATCAAAGCAAAGTTGATATGGCAATATTAATTAATTAATTTAAAATTATTCTACACTTTCGGTGATATATTAACAAATCAAATACTTCTAACTAATGTTGACCCCCACTTTTAAAAGAGGGACTTAAGCACTTCTGCAGGGTAAGTGACATATGCATTAAAGCATGCTACACTTTCACCTACACTTTCAAATTTCTAAAAAACAAACATCAATTGAAAGTGAGTTCACTATCACACTAATCAATTTCACTTACATGCTAACAAATGCCCTCTAAGCCTAACCAAGTAGCTGCCAATTGAAACTACCAGATACAATCTTTCATATTGCATCAGCTATCTCGGAAAGTCTACTATCAAGAAGAACGCATAATGACATTATTGAATTCAGTAATGAATATAAAGTTAATGAAGCTACCTCATTCTCCATATCAGCGGTGAAGCTATAATCAGCAACCTCAGAGAAATGATGAGAAAGAAAAGCAGACACCTGAGGATTGAGAGTATTTTCAGAACACCGCACGAAACGACAGTGCATAAATAAGAACTATAACAAAGCTCATAAACCAGGACAATCAGTGTAAATGCAAAGGTTATTTCATAAAGTTAGAATCAACTTATGAACATAATGACAACATTAAAAGATGACAGATGGACAACATAATGACATTAAGGTTACAGCTGCTTAATTGAATCCTTTCTGCAATATAGCATTGGCTATTAATTCAGATCTAGATTGAAAACAATGATGGCGCCAAAATATGACAATAGGATGTCAAACCAAACACCTATCTTCTGCCATGGTAAATACCTGACTAAGGAAATCACAAGTAAGAAAAAAGACTTGCCATGCAACCGATAAGGCTGGTAGCTGGATAGAAAAAAATGCACCCTATTCCTTGATGAAGTGTAAGCTCATGCAACCAGAGAGCAAACCCTAAAGTTATCTAAGATAAAAGATTCTAGACCATCAAGAAGCAATAAAATAAAATTGCCAAATGAAATTGTTACTTATCACACGTCATGCACAATTTAAAGACGAAAAATATTTTAGCATATAAAATTGTTACTCTCAGCCCTCAACAATTTTTGGAGTTTTGGATAAGCGGAAGAGACTTGAAGATGATATAGAGCAACATAGGTTCAAATCCCACCAGGTATGCATTAAAGCGGATTCCAAGTTTAAAAAAAAGATAAAAATGCGCACGATAGCCCATGTTTCGGTCAGTAAGAAAAAACCTCAATCAGCGGAAACATGTTAAGAGTATAACTATAACCCTCATTTGTGCTGTGAGAGGAACTTTAAGACATAAAAATAAGATTTAAAACAAAGTTAGAAAAAAAAGAACATTGGTTTCTAACCCACAAAAAGAACATACAACATACAAGGACAAATCTATGTCTAGAAACATCATGTACGAAAACATAATATCTGCTTCGTAGAACAAATTCCTGAGCAACTCTCATATAGTAGACATCCAAACCTTCTATTGAACCAGCCATGTGAATTCCAAACCTTTTGGCTCGCAAAGTACTTTTAGACACTATCTGTAACATTATAAAGAAATTGCACGCTAAGATAGCAAAAAAGTCATGAAATACCATACGGCCGCGGAATTCAGGATGTAACACTCGACCCTTCATTGTTATGTAGTTTCTATCCTGGATACAACAAACAAATATAAATAAAAATTATTAGATCCAGCTAGAAGTTAGCTTTATCCAGAATCCAAGAAGAGTATCTCTATTGGACATAAATTTGAACAAAAAAATCATGGGACACAAACACGTAATACTTCAGAAAATATTTAACCAATATCAAGAGATTTAATTATCTGGTATTAAGAAAGAATTCTGAAACTTACCATAAAATCTACAATTAGGAAATGTTATCATTTTTATCTCAAGAAGTGCAGGGAATTTTATACATGGCATGGAAGGAAAGTTTCATAACGTCACCACTAAATAAGTTTAACTTCAACACTAAACAAGTTAACTTTGAAGAACCAAATTGTCCCCACATTGCCAACCCGAAGGAAGCACATTTAAATAAATTTTTACTGCTGTCACATACTTATCCCTTCATCACTATTTATGCTAAAAAATGCATCATTAAGAAACTTGTTAAGTTGCACTCATGAAACTAAGCGCATCTATTTAATAAATAGCAAGTTGACAATCATAGGTCTTATTTTATTTACAAATTTTCACTTTTGACAACATTTTCCAGTTTTCTTCATATTGGAACCCAAAAAACTCAAAAGGTTAGTTTTGACAAAGAGAAGTGTTCACCGAAATTAATAACATTAAAGAATCAGGCAAATAGCTTCTTTCATCTGAATGGCTAAGCTTGTTGGACCATTACTCTCGAATCAGAAAGCTCACAGCTCACTTATCAAACCATGTGATTTAGAAGTATATAATGCACGGTCCAAAGAAGAAGAAACCTTTCCTGTTTCATATGAATACCTAGAATTTTACTACCCACGAATGATGACTTTGCAATAAGATATAGTTGCATGTGAATAGCTAATTATGCCATAAACAGGTTTAGTTCAGCATATTACTCATAACATTTAATTCCCACTGTATTTCTTCAACCTTCTATATTCTTAAGAGGCTGACCTTGAGTTCAGTAAATCATACTGTGCCCACCAATCCAATTATTCTTTTAAGACACTTAGCTAAAGTATTGAGAACTTATATAAAGTAAAGTATGATATTGGCAAGACTCTAAAAAATTTTGTCCTTCGCCAAGAAAAAACGTTGGCAACTAATTTCATGACAAGGCCGCATGTGTACCATGCAATTCATAGACTCCACCCGTGGGAAGTAATGCAGAAACATCATGGGGAAACCAAATACCAAAGGAGAGTTGACAACAATATCAGACAATAACAGAATTGAGGATTTTGCATCTCTCAGTAACTAGCATTAATGGAATAAGATTGCACAGTAGTTTCATGTGGTACCTATCATATTTCTCTTCCCCTTTGGAAAGCCAAAGACAAAAGATATTTATTCTTCTGATGTATTCAGAATGGATGTGTAGTCTTGCTCTCCACGGGGTAGCAGACAAAAAAACAGAACGTTGTTACTTTAGTTCCCTTTTTATTACCTGATTCTACAGAGAACATTCTAAAGAAGTGGAAAGATAATTGAACACGACTGCATGAAATTCTAGCTATGGTTTCTACAGCTGTACTATATCCATGGGAAGATCAATTACACGAAAATGCTGAAACAAGAAAACAGTGTTCACTAATAAAACTAGAACTAATCACACAAGTCAAAGAAATGCTGAATAATAACAGCTAAGTTTGTTGAATCGGACAGATATGCTAATAAAAAATATTAGATCATGTGTAAGGAGTGCATCCGATAAGCTATGACACTTCAACAAAAAAATGAAAGCAAATATGTAATGCTAATCAAAAGGTATTAACAAGCACCTGCAACACTTTCATAATGGATGCATAGGTCGATGGTCTTCCAATTCCAAGTTCTTCCAACTTTTTGACCTAACAAATTTAGTTTTCATAAGCAAAGGAACCAAATCATGAATCCTGAATTAAGCAACTCAAGCAAAATTTGTGACAGAATATGCTAAGACGAGGATGGTATATATCTAAAGATACAACAGCATATAGCAAACTCAATAATGAAATTGAAGAACACTTACCAATGCTCCCTCAGAATATCGTGGTGGTGGTTTAGTATAGTGCTGTTGGAGATCCACTTCGACAAATGATAGTGAATCCTTAGCCTATGAGAAAACAACCATAGAATAAGAAACTGCCCTTCTTTGAAGTAGTTATGAGTTAGTAACTTAGTATACCAATCTTTTGGATGGGATAAACAGGCAATAGCAAATTAATATATGAGAACCTGAATAAATGTAGAGAAAAATAGGCAGAATATAGCTAAGTCTTATAAATGGTGTGTATCCAATTCATCAATTACAAGAAGAATTCTAGAGTAGAAATTCATGATCAACAAACAATTGATGGAGAAACAAAATAAAATAGCCAAAGCATAGATGTGAAGTTCTTCTTGAGTAGCAAGTAATGCTCAAAAACCAATTTATGGAAGAAACAAAAGATAGTTAAAGCATAGATGTGAAGACTCGTAATATACCTTCAGCTTGTAGAGAACCTCAAAATCTGACTCATTATCTTCCCTTTCCTTGTCTTCACTTCCCGGACCAGTAGCTTTTCTGTCCTGGAACAATATTGCGGATAACCTTTAGAAAATTCAAGATGACAGTTGAAAGTGGATAAAGAACTACTGTATGCAACTCCAAGTACAAGTTGACTGTAAATAAGGAAAGATCAATGACCATCTACGCACCTAGTAATCTTGTTGTGAATGCTAAAATTGGTCAACCAGTAATCTCATTCAACCAAAATGGGGAACATAGGATACTATCCCATAGGCACCAAGACCAAACAAAAAACATCAATTACATATTGTCATCCTGACATTAAACAATATCCTGAGCACTACTTCCGAAACCCTCAATTTTTACGAGACTCACTTCTCTCTAAAATAAATAATGATGGTTATTGAAATTTATATCTTAGAAAATGGCAGAAAACAGGAATATGAGCTCCCATCTATTAAAATAGAGAGCAAACAAATTTCACCAACAGATGATACTGAGATTACAGGTTATGGAACAATAAGGCAGTCCCTGGAATATACAGATAGTCTTAACATGCCTCTTTGTCTAACTGGCAACAGAAAAAAAATCTGAACTTAAAGAAATATAAACAAGTTTCTATCAAGACATGATAGCTATAATCAGCAAAGACAGTACCATAAGAGAATGTATGCAGAGAAATAAACAAATGTTACAAAAATTTGGAATCACAGTGAAGGAATTTAAGAAAATTCAGTTACTATACAAAGAGCAAAAAACTCAAAAGGTTGACAGGAATCTATTATATATATTATCAATAGAGTAGCTTGGGTTATTATGTGCCAACCGTGCAACTAAATAAAGGACAAACCTCATAAACTTCTTGATATCCAGGAAACCCAACTCTAGAGGCAACTGATCGAAAAACCATGTCTCCTTCCGTGTTCCCAATATCAACTTGAACCTAAAGCACAACCAAGCAAAATCTAACAAATGTCACATGAATCTCTCCAAATAAACGACTATGGAATAGATCAATAGATGATATAAAAGATACAAAAACTAAATATGCAGAGATTGATTAAGATCGATAATAGTAAATGGATTCAAGAATGCAATAAGACATTTCTCCTAGTATCAAACCACTGGAACCATTTCTGCAGGAGCCAACTTTCAGCTGTTTTTATCTATGCACACATAAATGAATGATTCTCTCTATTTTCGAGCTAATATTCAGCTGCTTTTATCTACGCACACATTGAATGGTTCTTTTCTATTTCCCAATTGTGGTGGTTGTTGGGTGGACTCGCGACTCTCAGTTTAAACTTTTTGTAAAACATATCCAGCAGTGCGTCAAGATCTCTTAGCAATTGTTATTGAGCTTAACTTCAGCTTCTTACATCAATTTGAACCACCGGACATCATAATAGGTAGAGATGTGTGGTAAACAATAATCAATATAGGAGAATTATAATTGTGTCCAAACCATTTTTTTAAGATAAAGGTTAATTCCCAGGAACCATAATTAAAGTAAGATTCTAACTTGATCTTGTTTCTCTATAATTAAATTGGAATTCTCACCTGATGAAATTCCTATTACTTTATATATTCGAGTCAATTTGAAATTAAATGTACCTTTCGGTTATAAAAGTCAGAAGTCGATGCAGGAAAAAGATCTGGACCAAGATAAGAAATGATGCTGGTAACTTATTCTACCATGATCACGAATGGATATTGTGTAAGAGGGTCTAACTGAGGCAGCAGCTTTTTTCTTCCATAAAGAAAGAGAAGAAATATGATAGCATATAAATAACAAAGTAAATCAATGAATAAAGCTCCACTTTGTAAAAGTCTTAAGTATTTACTCCTAAAAAATGAAATAAAAAATCTGACTTCCTTCTCGAAAATACTGAAATACTGAACTAAATAGAATAATAAATAAATAAATTTTTAAGAAATTTCTTAAATTTAATAGAAACCAGAAATCCTAGAAAGATCCGAATATTTCCCAACTGAAGTAGAAAAACACTACTGTGAAGAAAAGGAAAAACTTCAGCAGTAACTCCCTTTTTTCGTATCCTTTCGGTAAAAGACAAAATAGTTTGAAAACTCTCACTTGATACTCGTACTTGGAAACTATGGACCCCATATAACCCCTTAAGGATTCAGACATATTGACAGTAAGAACATCCTCATGACAATGAAGTGCATTTGAAATACATCCTTAAAGACTTATCCAAATTTAGATAAAAGATATAAAGAAAGGAAGAGACGAACCATATTGCTGGTAGAAGGTTCCATTTGGCATGCCATTGTTCTAGTCCATATAAGCTTGTACAACTTTTGAGAGTCATCGTCCAGTATTCCCATTAATGTTTCTGGTAAAAAAATAAAAGAAGAGG
>NC_033794.1:10319102-10338362 GCF_001876935.1 Asparagus officinalis | reverse complement strand
ACTAAAATATACAACTAGCTAGCAACTTGAAATAAACTTGCAATTAATCAAATGATACTTTATTGCTATAGACGAATAAAACAAATTATACAGCTAATTCTACCAGAGGTAAAAGTATTGACCAGAAGTTTAACACCAAAATAGCATGAAACCAGAACTCAAAAAAAAAAGTCCCATGTGTTGATGCTGTACACGAAATATCCAAAACTCAAATAGAAAAGAATTGGAATGCTGAAAAAGTAAAAGTATATACCAAACTAAAGTGCCTGTTCAAAAGCTTATTACCTGGTAGCCTCCTTATATTGGTGGGCCTAATAGCTTCATGAGCTTCTTGGGCATTCTTCACCTTCTTGAAGTATCTTCGTACACTCTTCGATGCAAATTTGTCACCATACCTATGAAGAAAAAAACAATACTTTTGCTTAGAAAGACAATAGATTAAGAAAAGAAAAATCCTCAAAATAGAGAAGGAGGGGGATACAATGAATGTCAGTGTATAATTTACAAAAAAGAAAAAAGGAAAAAGGAAAAAGGAAAAAAAAGAAAAACGTCAACAATTATGACGAAAATAGGATCGCTTATTTTAAAGTTTATATTAGAATCAAGGTTAGATAAAGCAGGAAGAACAGTTTTTCTTCATCCGCCCTCCTTCTCCCTTCCTCTTTGTGCAACGTGAGAGTCTCTTACTAAGTACTGCCATTTTGCACTTGCAATTAGTTAGGGAAATACGAAGGCTTTCAACATTCAAATTCAAACTGCTGACAATGACAATACTAGATTGTCGTCCTGCATTTGAAGCATGTTTGTGGATGAAGGAGGCACTTGGTATGTTGAATTTAAGAATTTGGTTGTATTTCACAGATTTTCTATTAAAAAGAATGAACGAGACCATGTATGAAATCCAAGTGCAGGAATTCTCAAGGTGTTTGCAAAAATTTATAAGATTGGAAACATATCAGACCCCAAACACATCCAACTAACAGCAAAAATTGAAATTTCAACAAAATTAAGCATCTCAAATACAAGTAAGAAAACATCATGAATTGGATTTGCAGCTTCATGATTCTTAAATTGATATAGACCAAACAAACACCTGAGTTTTCCGAACAACCATATAGACCTTAGTGGTCTGGAATCTGTACCAAATACTTCAAATCCTCTATTCCAGCATATCCATGTGTATGCCAATTAAATGCAAGATGTTGGGGGGAGCTCAGTTGGAATGAATGCCGTATCAGGTCCTGTGACTTTGTGAGCTCATGAAGGCTCAATAGGAATTTTAAAAATGTGGCTAGGTTCTCTATAGTCAACAAAATATATCGGAATTCGAAGATGGAAATGGCATGAGACGCACACATGCACACACAGACTCTGGCAATCAGAAGATCAGACCTATCTCACTAAAAATGGCTTCCACATAGTCAACAAAATACATAAAATGAAAAAGCTGGAAATAGCATGACACTCACACGTACACATATGTATGCACTCACATCAAAACTAGCTTACATATAGTCAACAAAATAGCATGACACTCACACGTACACATATGTATGCACTCACATCAAAACTAGCTTACATATAGTCAACAAAATATACAAAAATTCAAAGACAGAAAACGGTATGCACTCACATCAAAACTAGCTTACATATAGTCAACAAAATATACAAAAATTCAAAGACAGAAAACGCATGCGTGCGCGCCCACCAGTTAATGTGTAAACATGACAAACTACCCACCTTTCTTTGACAAAGGAATTGATATCCTCTGCAGCGTCTTGAGAAACCTAATCAATCAAGAAGTGAGTTGTAATAAGGGCAGAATTAAGTTTTCCAGAATATAGAAAAACATGCATTGACAAAGGAAGTAATGTCCTCGCACAAAAGCAGCAGTTTTCAACTCATAGACAAACACTAACTATATAATACCCCAATGATATCAGTAGTAAAATTAGAAAGTACAAAATATGTAAGGGATAAGGCTCCAATTCATATGTAAGGCATAAGGCTCCAATTCATAATTGAGCTTGTACCAAAATAGAAGTCATCTGACAGAACTGGTACCTACATGCAGACCATCAGTTCTCATATATGTTATCAACCCGGTTGCCTCCCCGTCTGAAAGTTTAATCCCCTCATACAGCTTCTGAGCGAGCTGTTGAATATATGTACTAGTTAGTGATAACTAAAAGCACAAAAACTGTCATCACTTAGAATACAAATATATGAGAAATATGTTGACCTACTAATTTGTCAAGGTAATATATGAGAAAGATGTTGACCTACTAATTTGCCAAGGTTAGGTTAACATGGAAAAAAAGTTAAAAAGATTGCAGTAAAAAAATGCAAGAACAAGCGCATAAAAGCAAGTTGATTTGTCTCCACGACTGTTAGACAGCATGTAAACACCAAACAGGCTTTGCCTGCATAAAAAGTAAAAAGACTAGGAGAAAAATGATTTAATCCATGAAAAATGCTCTAAGCTTGCTTTTGAATGCACAAAAAGTTGCATTCCATGAAAATAAGTAAACAATAACTATATCAGAAAGAACTAAAAAAAACTATACCAGAGTGGACTCTCCACTATCTAAGTGAATTTGCAGTCTTATCAGTTATCAGTTTAGGAACAGATAAAACAGGACCGCGTACTTAAATATTTGAAGAAGAAGCTGACCTTCATTGTATAGGAAGCTGTAAAATGCAATTTATGCAGCAATCCTGCTGCAAGTGTTGCATGCTCTATATAGGCAGGGGGCATTTTTCACAATTTTGCTTGTTTTGGTGGCTAGCACTTCAAATTTTGAACAATTAATTCGCTTTTCAATGTCTCGTGCCTCAGCAGAAGAACTTATAGAAAGCTGATCCAATTTTTGGGAGTTGAAATGTGTCATATGTGAAGAAATAGAACTTCTTCTCCCTGATGAATCCAAACAAGTATTATGAAAGTCTACTCCAATGGTCCAATACTCTTTCTTGTTGAACTTTTCTATCTCCATTTCCCTATCACATATGAGAGCTAAAGCTGCAGATTGTACTCGTCCAGCAGACTGACAACCAGGTAATTTCCTCCACAGTAGAGGTGATATATTAAATCCAATCAAATAATCCAAGGCACGCCGTGCAAGATAAGCATTGACCAAGTTACGGTCAATATCCCTGGGAGCCTGCAAAGCACTTTTGATTGAAGACTCGGTTATTTCATGAAACACTACCCTTGCTACAATAGTGTTCTCGCTCAAGGCATCTTGCTGCTGCAACATCTCTGTAATATGCCAGGCAATTGCTTCACCTTCACGATCAGGATCTGAGGCTAGAATTAATTTTTTTGCTCTGAAACATAAGAACATGCAAAAAGATGATGAGATGTACAAAAAGTTCACAGACAAATAACCGTAGATGGATAATACAAAACCCTAATAGAGACATCAAGAAAGAATATTCATAATCTTATATAATGTGAATAAGCTAAATAAAAGGAAACTCACCCATTTAGTGCAACCTTAATGCTTTTGAGATGAGTCCAGGCACTCGCAGGCACTTCCCACACCATGCTGAAGTCATCATCAGGCCGAACAGATCCTGATCTCCCAGCCAAATCCCTCACATGACCATAACTAGGAAGCACTTCATACATATCTCCTAGATAGTTCTGAATAACTCTAGCTTTGGTGACTGACTCTACAACAACTACTGATTTACCAGAGGGTGGATAAAGGGGTCCAATTTTCTTAACTTTAGAGTCTCCAGTGAAAGTATGTAGAACATTGCTTGTGGTTATATGAGATGAATTAGTAGAATTCGTTGCCTTGTCTTCTGATGTTTTCTTTGAACTCTTAACCTCCACTTCTGTTGAAGAGGAACTAGAAAGCACCTTATCCTGTTTGTTATTCCTGGGCTTTTGATTACGTTTTACAGAAGGCTTAGCACTTTGGGCTTTGTCAATGTTCTTAGCTGACCCTTCATTATCTATGCTCTCTTGTACAACCTTTTCTTCATCCTGATTCTTCTTAGGCTTCGGATTCCTTTTTGCAGGAGCTTTAACATTTTTGACCTTAGCATTGCTTTTGGCTGATTGTCTTTTAGCTAAACCATCTTCTGCAGCTTTCTCTTTGCTCTTCGCATCACTAAGTGTACTGCTAGTTATCAACTTACTAGGCTTGGCATTGCTTTTTCTTATGGATGGTTTTGGGGTTGAAACTGCAGCACTTATTTGCCCATTAACACTGTTACATACAGTTGATTTGTCCCTTTTCTTTAGCCCATCTCCAGTCCTTTTACCTTCTGATACTGCATCATCACCAGCTCCTTTTGATTTTATTCTACATGGGACCTTCTTTTTTCTCTTTGAGGAAAATGATCTTGTTCTCATAAGTTCATGAGCCACCGAATTCAATCTAATACAGTTTCCAAATTCAAAAGTGTTTCTTGGAGAGCAAAGTCTCCAAATTGGCAAGTGTGAACAAATGCTAACAGGGATATGAGAAATATAAGAATCTGTTAGGTTTACTGATATATCTGTGAAATTAGGATGTGTTGTCTTCCTAAACCTTGCCCCTCGGGAAAATGGTGAGTATGGGCTACATGAAAATTTCTGCATTGTCCTGTATTTAAGCTGCCACAAGAAACCCAGAACAAAACATACTGTCAATAGAGGAATAAAAGTAATGTAAACAAAGTTCTAGAAAATAGATGCCCCATGCCAGTCTAATTTGAGTTTTTTTTTATTTTTATTCGCATTCAGTAATATGTAAGGAAACTCAACAAAGTGAAGTATGGGAAGAGAGCAAATTAATTGGCTGAATTTAGAATCCAATCTTACACAGTACATTTCACTTAGCGAAAATAAATTGAAGGCTTTTGTTTTGGAAAAAAGTTGACTTCTTTAGAGCAAACAAAACCTGCTTGAACAATTTCTTCTACAAACAAATTAACGAAAAGTATAAAGCTCAGTTTTTTATAGTTATGTTAGCACTTCACTGAAGCCTACTCCAAGGAACCATGAAGAGGAAACAAAACATTGACTCAATAATATAAAGGAAAAAAATTAAAAATATCAAGAATGGCAAAATTCTAAGTCAACTCACTTTACCAATCAACTCGCAAAACTAAAGAAATCAATTCAATGTCTCAATAAGAAATCAAAGTCACACAACCCGAGCAATATAGGATCATTTTCTATCTGAATCCATGAAAAGATTGAAACTTTCGTCTCTCATCCAAAGCTCAGGACATTGAAAAATTACCATGGTCGCAGAAATAGACGAGGAATCGGAGAAATTCCTCGTAAGGCAACTGAAGGTCGAGAGCTTGCGGAGTTGGAGCGCCATTAAAGAAGCTCCTGTGATGTTAAATTATAATTATAGCATTCATCGTATTGGTATTAATGAAATTAAACAGGGGGATTTGGTGTTTGCAGACGACCGCTGCTCAATAGAGAAGAGAGAGGGAGGGAGATTTATCAAGGGTTTTTGGAGGAGCGTAGAGGATAGGGGCTGTAATCGGGTTCGGTCTGCTCATCACTTACCCGACCCGTATGACTGTTATAACCACACCCGATTAATCCGGTTTCCAAGCGGGTTCGATTCGACCCGCTTGCATCCCTAAAACCCTTGCCGCTCTCTCTCTCTCTCTCTTTCTCTCAAGCGAAAATGGCGACGATGAGAACGACCGCGAAATCTCTCCACCTCCAGCGATCTCTACTCCGAACTCCCTTCATCCGCCGTTTCCACTCAGGTCCCAAACTCTAACCCTGACCCTAAACCTCCCCTCTTTTTCTCAATTCCTTCTAAAAAAATATCCCCTTTTTTATCGCAGATGACATTTTCGGCGACAAGAAGGGCAACGACAGCAACGCCTTCGAGTCCTCGACGATTTCGAGAAGGCGACTCTTCGGATGCGGACCCCAGGAGGCGGCGGCGGGGCGATAGTCGATCCCGATTCGTTCTTTCGGAAGCTGGATCGGATCGAGAAGAGATCGGGAGGTGCGGCGTTCTGTCGAGAGGGAGATGGGCGGAAGGTGGAGGCGCGACGGCGCGGCGGGGGATGAATGGAGGGTTTTCGATACGCTGGATGATGGGATGGATGATAAGCTGAAGAGAGCTGCGACGACGTTTCAAGTCAGCGATGAGATCGAGGATGATGATTATGCGTTCAGGCCTGATGTCACTTTTATCCCGCCAACCACTTACACGCCTAGGGTCTGTATCAGTTTTTTTTAGGGCTTGTTTGGATTGAGGGGAATGAGGGTGAAGGGAAGTTAGGGGAACCATTCACCTCCATTCACCTTGTTTGGGAACACTTAGGGCCTGTTTGGATTTGTAGGGGGTGAAGGGAAGTTAAGGGAAACTGAGTGAAGTGAAGTGAAGTGAAGTGAAGTGAAGGAAAGAGAGTTCTCTTCTCCTTGATTACACCCCAATTTGGGGGGTAACAATTTTTATACTATTAGGGGGTGAATCAAGGAGAACTAGGGTGAATTAACTTCACCTCCTAAGTGTTCCCAAACAAGGTGAATGGAGGTGAATGGTTCCCCTAACTTCCCTTCACCCTCATTCCCCTCAATCCAAACAAGCTAGAAAATTGTACTAAAATGTTAATTCATCTTGTTTGGGAACACTTAGGGCTTGTTTGGATTGAGGGGAATGAGGGTGAAGGAAAGTTAGGGGAACCATTCACCTCCATTCACCTTGTTTAGGAACACTTAGTAGGTGAAGTTAATTCACCTCCATTCACCTTGGTTCACCCCCTAATAGTATAAAAATTGTTACCTCCAAATTGAGGTGTAACCAAGGGGAAGTGAATTCCCTTCCCTTCACTCAGTTTCCTTTAACTTCCCTTCACCCCCTACGAATCCAAACAGGCCCTTAGGAGGTGAAGTTAATTCACCCTAGTTCCCATTGGTTCACCCCCTAATAGTATAAAAATTGTTACCCCCAAATTGGGGTGTAACCAAGGGGAAGGGAATTCCATTCCCTTCCCTTCCCTTCACTCAGTTTCCCTTAACTTCCCTTCACCCCCTATAAATCCAAACAGGCCCTTAGAGGTGAAGTTAATTCACCCTAGTTCCCCTTGGTTCACCTCCTAATAGTATAAAAATTGTTACCCGGTGAAGTTAATTCACCCTAGTTCCCCTTGGTTCACCTCCTAATAGTATAAAAATTGTTACCCCCAAATTGGGGTGTAACCAAGGGGAACCCTAATAGTATAAAAATTGTTACCCCCAAATTGGGGTGTAACCAAGGGGAAGGGAACTCCCTTCCCTTCACTTCACTTCACTCAGTTTCCCTTAACTTTCCTTCACCCCTACAAATCCAAACAGGCCCTTAGTGCAAAAGTTTTTACTTGCATATTAGTAGTTATATTGATTTCCCTCTGCATATATTGAATACTTTTAACTCCTCCAAATACTATGGCCTCTTACAGGATCTCGACCTTACGAAACCTGCGGTTCCAAAGAGTTTCAAAAGAAATGAATTTGAAACAACTACGAAAGAGGCTCTGATGAAAGCCGATTTCAGGGTGAGTCCTTACTTGAGAAACAAGAGCTACTTTTGTAAGTGCATGGTTCAAGAATAGATACCCATTATGCTTTTGTACTGTACTATAAGTCGCACTATATCGTGAATAGCTGGTTATCAATATCTAAATCGAGAAAGTTGTTGCCACGTCTTTTTGGGATGTTCATCAGGGCAATGCATGCAAAAGTTCCTCTTTTATGCATGAAATTCACGGTTGTAGAGCATAAGTTGCAGACACGTTAAATAAAGATGTAGGTCACTTTTAAAGCATATTAGCATATTAAGTGGCTAATGAAGGCTTAGAGGATATTCAAGTATCTAATTAACTTGCAGAATCCAATGAGCCCTGGTGAATAATTTTTAGGCCATGTAGTTTTTTTCTTGAAAGCTGCTATTCAATAGAACATCCATAATTATGTTAAGGATGTCTGTGAGTAAAAAATTCATCTAAATTAGTCATATATGACTATCAACTTATATCAGGGGGGCCAGTGTAATATTAGTTTTGGTAAAGTAGTGTCACAACAATATTTTTAAGCTAACTCCAAAGTAGTGGCTGATGAGTGGTCATGTACCTATGCTAAAAGCATTAATTACATGTCCCAGAATATTTATAACTTACCTTATACCAAACTTCCCCCTCGAAATGCATTAGTTGTTTGTTTTCCCTAAACGTAGTACTCTTTAACGTGTATATCACTCCATGCAGAATGTGCGTTACCTTTCAAACTTTCTCACAGAAGCAGGAATCATCATCAAACGAAGCCAGGTGAACATGTAAATGTGCTTTAGTCTGCCTTAATATTGTTTGAACATTTGGTCCGAGTGTAAACATGTTTCCCCCTTACTTCTGTGCAGACTAAGATAAGTGCCAAAGCGCAGAGGAAGGTGGCAAGGGAGATTAAGACAGCACGCGCCTTTGGTCTCATGCCTTTCACTACCATGGGTAGAAAGCCTTTCGTTTTCGGAAGATCAATGGCAGATGTAGAGAATGATTATGAGTATGGCATGTATTATGACGACGACGATGTTGATGATGTTGCTACGGAGCCGGTTGAAGGAAAATAATTTACCATGATCAGGATGTTGAGGTACTGATAGCTATATCCTAAGGTATTTACAGGCAATTTAAGCTTCTGCTTTGGGGGCATGCATTTTATTGGCTGATCATTTTTCGTAGTACCGTTTTGTTTGTTTGTACACCTTTTAACTTTTGTTTGTTATAGTGCATTAGTAATATGTAATATTAGTAGAGACTAGGGAGTAATTAGCGCAGCTGAGTTATTAATCTGTTAAACTTTGTGGTCATGAAATAAAGCAACTGGTTTTTTCTTTGCACTTTCCCTCTATGGAGACAATAGATCCAAAACTTTCATGTACAAAGAAAGCTCTGCACAAATGAAGCTCGTAATAACATACGCACAAAGTACAATACTAACCTTGCAGAAACCTTTCTCAGAAAATGCAATGATCCTGATTTCCTATTCATTTGGGATATCCAAATATCAGACTTGTACTTCATCATATCATTTTCTGTCATAATTGACGAAAAAAGGTCCTCACTGCGACAGATTCAGTATTCCATCTGTCTAATACATTCCATCTCTTGAAGATTTTTCTTATCCAAGTAAAACTGTCTAGCTTCAATTAAGTGGGATGAGGATCTTTTCCATCATATGTCTGTATGGTTCCTGCAGTCCCTGTCATAAGCTATAGAAATTTAGTTGAAGTGACAGTTTCTACATAAATCTTTGTACCTGCTAAATAAGCTATCCTCTGCTGGCCTTAGCACGTATTTAACACCTCTTTGATCTTGGTAGCATCTATTCCCTCTACCCTTATTCCTTTTGGAATAAATCATCCATAGATGCAGAAACTGAGAATGATACCTTTTGGGTTCTTAATGATCCTGTCACTGTAAAGCATCATCCTATTCTTAAGCTCAATTGTAATCATATGTGCATAACATAATAGAGCTCCACTAGGAAACCTAGGCATGCTGTTTAATGTGATCAAATCCAGATTGCAGATCCACCTTCGGTCAACTTCACTTGCTAGAATGAGGACATATTTGGCCAGGTGAGATAGGTCAAGAGAAGAAGCTGTGAGATGGATGGGCTAAGAGATTTGCAATTTAAGAATAGAGGAATACTAGTAATTGCTTCACAGCACTTGTGCAGTAATTCGTCTGCTGTTCTCCATTTAATCAGGAAGTTTCTATTCTTCAATGCAGAAATTACTCTGCTTTATTTTCTTACCATAGTGCTATTAATGTCATCTGAAAATGGGAATGTACATCAAGATACAGACCATGTATATTCTCTTGTAATGGGAATATATAGCAAAATATGTACTCATACAAGGTTGACACTTATCCTTTCACTGATAATGTTCTATTTGAAGTTAAATAATTCAATCCAGTTTTAATAGCAAATTGAATGATATAATCTACATTCTATAATGTACAAGTTTTACGAGATGCAATCCATTTACTTTGAATTCATATATGATCTGATGGTAGGGTAAATTAGGAAGAAGAAACCAAAGTAGCGGCTCACAAATCTCAATTGACATTGAAAAAAGAAAATTTTCTGCGCCTAATAGGACTAGTGGGCTTATCATGTGAATAGTAGATGGAGAGTTAGTTGCATGAGTACTCTTAGCATTCCTTAAAAGGTACTAAGGTAGAGGCCAGTATTGGGTCCAATTTATTACAACATTAACCCATCTTATTCTATTCAATGTGTGACTAATTACGGTTAGTGTCTTAAATGTTAGCCGTCATGTTAGACATGGCGGTCGGCTGACATATCGGGTTTGGCATCAAACCAACATGATATGTTGATTTTTAAGTCGCATTGGGTCCATGTCGGCGACATTTAGGCAAAAATCGGATATAGCAGGTGAAATATCAACGGTTAAAAGTCCGCGGATTTGCTCAAAAATCCTTTTTTTCTTAACAGTTTAACTTGCATTTGAACCCGATCCGCCCCAAACCCAACTTAAGCTTGAACTATATCTTTTGGTAGGACTTTCTTTTTGCCCAAATCAAAAAATGCAGCAGTTGCTGTTTCGACTTCTTTCTCTTCATTGCAAAATCAAAGACACATCATCAAATCAAAGCCTCTCTCTCTCTCTCTCTCTCTCTCTCTCTCTCACTGAGGAAAATTATGGTTTGAGCTTTCTCTCTCTCTCTCTCTCTCTCTCTCTCTCTCATCACACAGAGGAAAACTAGTGAGTGTTTGAAAGTAGGGGGTGGAACCTAAAGCTTCAAGCCTTCAACTGTCCTTTTTCTTTGAAAGATACGCCTCACCCTCCCATCTCTCTCAGTCCCTCTCTTAGCATCTTCGTCTCTCTTGTTCTCTCAGCCTCTTTGTCTCTTTGGTTGCAATCAATAAGTGCATCAAACGTGAGATGTGAATACATGTGGAATACAAAGTTATTGCTGTCACGCCCTGAATTTGCAACAAAAAATTTTAAATATGATTTACGTGACAGCAGCGATCCATGCACGAGACAAGTTCCGAACATGAGTCAAACCTGACACTTCATATCACAGAGCTTATCTCAAAACATAAGTAAACTTTCTGATGATAGAAGTTCAGAGCCACTACATATATAATCAGTACTTACAACCCACAAGCTCACCGTTACAAGCATTTTACAAAATAAAGCATATTGTTGATTGTATGAAACCACCAAAGAGGAGGTTTTCTCATGTAACGCTTCTCAGCGATGTGCCACAACCAAAAGTCCAGCTTATAATATAGCTAGACGAGATCTGAAAAATAAAAGAAAACAACGGGGTAAGCTAGGGCTCGGTGAGAACATTTCCCATTAGTGTTCCTAAGTTACTAACAAAATAATAACAATAATAATAATTCCCAGAAATAATGAATTATAAGGTTTGCACCACAATTTTAAAAATAGCAAGGTACGGTCCAAACAATATACTATTGTTATTTTTATGGAAGAAATGCAACAGTTTTATGTTTCTTTCTTATTTACAAACTAAATATACTGTAATATATTCCAAAATCAGACCTCTTTTTTAAAAGAAGGTAATTACTAAGAAAGAAATGGACTATTAAATTTGTGCAAAACCAAAGGTTTGTGGTTTTTTCTATTTCACAGTCAATTGTCACAATCTTAAATCTCGATGATTCATTCGTGAATGTGAAAATCACCTCATAGGTCACACTAAGACTATAAATTATAGCCTAGTAGCATGGGAATACGTAAAACGCATCACATAACAGATAATTCACGGGAATCAAATGCACCTAATGCTACTATAGGTTGTTGGCCAAATACAGAAAGGCCAGAACAGATTTTTCAGAATGACCAAATACTGAAGAGTCAAATACAGAAGGGCCAATAAAGGTGCAGACGGAATACTCCATAGTGGACTTTTTGAGGGTTTAAAAACATCGAGAATCACTTGTCAAATCGGAAACACATCACTAATTACTTAGGCTACTACAATTGCCATTAAGCGGATAAATTTGAAGCATATTCAAGTTAGATTGAAACAACAGAGATAATACAACATGCAAACTTAACTAGTCTAATAGAAGTACCAAGAATAATGATGTGAATCACACTTGCGGACATGCAAATATCCCATGGCTAGCACAAATTGACTAGATCTCTTGAAATAGTGGGAATTGTAAAAGAAAATAAAGATATACGCTAGATATAATTAAGTTTGATAATGTGATAAATGTGCAATGTCAGCCGAAAGATGGTAATTAATTTGCTAATGATCATTATATGACATATATGTTAATGGGTTGTCAAATTTTAACTCTCTTCCTATTTAAATATTTATGTTTAGGCGATATAATTTATTAAGTATGTTTAGATTTAAGTTATGATATTATATTACACGTATGCACACCATCCGATATGGCAATCCAATATTTTTCTCATGTCTCCTAATATATCCCTAATTACTGCTATCTGACATGAATTTTAACCATCCGACATGTATCCGACATCCAACATTTAAACCTTAATTCTAGTATTTAATTCCACACCTAATTGCTCATTTATGTGACTACACTTAAACCCAGCGCTGTCCCCTTTGTACGAATTAAATCATCATCCATTACTTTGCATTTCATACACTAGTCAATATTTTATGTTCTGGAGTTTTATTCTACTTTAAATTTATCAGAGACATACTTGAACACTCTACCCTCTTCATGGACCAGTACAATCAATTTCTGAAGAAGCAGACAATCTTCTTTCTCTTGCCCCATAAGTTTTCATCTCCAAATTATTTGATATTATTTGGTCTACAAAATTATACAAGAGTACCAATGAAATGAGAAATTACACTCCTCTGCCTATAATTTCTTGTAGAACCCTATTCCCTATATTTGTGCCAACTCGTATATACTTATGGGATAGCAGTCGCCGGCCTCAGGACCATAGCTTCTGGCAGCCATGATAGCATTAGCTGCTTGTGTCGGATGGAAGGAATCCCAGAAGACAAACTGGTCTCTGGTGTTGCATGGCCTTTGAAGTGGCAGACAGCTTACTTCTCCCCCATACATACCATTCCCACAACAAGCTTGGTTATTAACACTAAACCCTGAACGCATGAACAAGAAAATCATTAAACTCCATATCATTATTTTTAAGACTATTTAACTTCCATTTCTTTTTGGCAGATGATACTGACCATATTTAGAAGAATTTTGGATCAAGTCATAGAATGAGACGTAGATATTCTGGTAGACAAAGAAGGATCCTGGTAGGCTGTTGTTAAGTTTGACTGTGAGTGGAAGGAGTCGCTGGTTGAATGCTGAGACCACCTTATTGACTCGCTCGATGCAGCGCCCATCTGTGCTGTTGTGCTGGTTGAGCTGGCTTGGTATGCATCCAAGTGGACCAAGTCCTACTACCACTATTTTTCGAGCTCCAATGCTGTATAATCTCTGCATGAGGAAACAGATTTTAGATACAACAGCATTAGATTTTATAGGAGCAATGGGAATTCTGGACAGCATTAGATTGTATAGGAGCAATGGGAATTCTGGTTGTGTTTATGTGTTTGGCTTAAAGGCAAGGAAACTGAATGGCTATAGGAGAACCTAGCTTGATAGTAAGGTTGTCCATCCTATATGTCAACTAGCCTGAAGGTTTTGATCTTACTGACCAAGAATTTAGCATCAACTTGCAGGACTGAAGCATGTTTCAACTTTTCATAAATTTGGGTTGATTTTTGCCAAGGTTCCTTCTCAATGTCGAGTTTTTTTTGGTCAACTCTATCAGCTATTTCTACTATTTTTTTGCCTATTGTCTAGTGTTCCTACAGTGGAGATTAGAATAAATCACTGATCTTAGAGAGTTTTAGGGAACAAATGTCCCTTACCCTTTTTTCCCCTGAGAAAAGTTTGGATAGCGCTTTATGATCCCATTGGCAGTAATTTATTTTGATGACACAGGACTGCAGGAGAGACCTTAGGAATGATCTGGTTTCTGCTGGATAATTAAAAAGTTTGGTAGAAAATACAGTTGGAAGAGGAATTACGCTGTGGTCAGATTGCAATTACTATTTCCAGCAGGCATTCTGACAGCAGTTGGTGGACAAACTGTGGCGAGTTATTTCAGGTTCAGTGTGTCTTGGATAACAAATTATGTGCAGGTTGCTGCCTATTTTGTGACACATGATCTTTGTTCGACGGAAAATGCTAGAGACACACCCTTAAACCACACTTCCAACCACACTCCTCTCTCGCTACAGTGCACTGGGGTCCACATGAGAATTTTTTAAAAATTCTCATGTGGGGCCTAGTGCACTGTAGCAAGAGAGGAGTGTGGTTAGGGTTGTGGTTTAGGGTGTAACCGTAGCGCCTCTCTTGTTCGACATCTACTAAACCCTACTCATTTCTTGTCATAAATGTGCTTTAATGGGTTTTAGGCTACATTAAGATAAATGTTCTACGACCAGCTCCTATCTATGAGAACTAATGTCATTATTCTGAATACTTTGTGGAAACAAGAGTCTTTAGAATCTTAGACCGATGTAAACATCGGAAACATGTGCTTTAAGACAACAGTGATAGTTTGGTATCCTTTTTTTTAAAGTAAAAACAAGGGTTAAACCCCGTTCATTAACAATCAGAATTATCAAAAGATAGATCAGTACAAAACAAGGACACGAACTGTGTCTATATGTTGGAATATAGAAAATAGAATTTCTACTAGAAGTGATGTATAACCTTACCGTCATTCATCGTTGACACAGATTTAAGGAAGAACCAAAGCCAGCCATACATATACATATACATAGTAGAAATTAAAATTTCTATAAACAGCAAAAAAGATAAAGTTAAAAATATAATATATACAGAAATGTGTGAGAACAAAACAGCAAGAGAAAAACACTTCAATTGTCATCAAACACTTGCTCTTGATACTTTGGTATCCTTAATCTTTGGTGAAATTTTAATGTAACATTTGGGTTCAAATTTAGTTATTTCCAATGGTTTTGCTTGTTTATCTGGGATTTTTTTGTCCCTGCTGATAAACAATGCGAACTGAAAACTCTTGGTAGTAAGTATTGTGTTCTGTATATTGGTGACTTTTTGGCGCCGTTCATCCACCAGGAGTCAAGATATTAATAGTCTAGCAACAATTGGATCCTGCAATCGGCAATGTATCATCTTAAGTATTGTTGTATTGCCCTTTTCATACTTCTAACGTTTCTAGGATTTTCTACTTGACCTGTTTGCTCTTAAGCTGATTCAAATCCAATTTGAACGAGGTTGTCGATCTGTATGTCAATAGATGGGCATCCAGTACTTAGTTCATCTGAAATATTACGTGCTTGGATATCGATAAGTTATCCAAAGTGTAAGATGGTGATGGAGTATTTGCATGCCCGAGTATTAACCTACGTGACTGAACCCTTTCTACTCAAGTTTCATATTCCCCTTTCCGTAGTGATCATCTATAAGCATGTTGAGTGTCATGAAGTGAAAACTTATTCGAACTAGAACGAAACTTTAGCAACGTCTATACAAAATAGAAGAAATCAGAAAGTACCATGAGTTGCTGAGACAAGTTGGTGATGAGAAGATCGGCGAAGGCATCGCCTGAGTAAATCCGGCTAGTAGCATAAAGTTTAGGAAGTAGGTAGTTGTTAATGTAGTCATTGCTCCCTATATTAACTATGAACAATGAGCTTTCCAGGAATCGAGCGAGTGCTGCCGCGTTTGGTATCAAATTTGGTAGATCCTTCCTCACCGTCTTCTCAAATAAATTTAGCTGCCCCGTGAATGTAACCCTGGCTCCCTGTCACACTTACAAGCGTCAGCAAAACCGCTTTCAGGAAGTGAGGCGCGACGCGACGAAAAGGAAGCAAGACTTACATAGTTTATGCCAGTGTCTTCAAGAATGCCCGCGGCAGCTGAAGCGTAGTTCACACCATCCAAGATCTTGGAAGTTCTTGAAGCTAGACTCAAGTATGGAGGTGGGTAGGGTAACCCTAGGTGCTTAGCTACAATGCATGTCAACACAAGGTTATGCTACCACATTTTTATGTAGGGTTAACTGTAGACACAACCCTTCTCTCATTATCGCCTAAACTATTTTATTCGTGTTTATACCGTTTGACGGTGTAATTTCTCTTGTTTGGTTGAGATATCATGTGAGATTCACGTGACAGTAAACTATCTTTTATTCTAGGTCAGGTTAACTAAAAGAAGATTAAATCGTCCTCTAACTTGATAGCGAAAAAAAAAAACTTCTATCCTTTAGAATGTGTAAGCGCTCGTAGAATAGTTTAGAGAATCAACTTACAGCCGAAATCTGCAACAGTGAGCCCGTTGCAGAAACGACCGCTGGGCTGGCCAAAATCAATGCCGTAGGGTGCGTAGTTCGCCTTGGCAAGCGACGGTAGGAAATTGTTGTTGCCATTGTCAATAAGGGAATCGCCGAATATGAACATTGCCGGCGATTTTGCACATTCTGGTGTGCAAAGAAAGCTTGAAAACACAAGAAGTGAGAGGAGAAATTTGGAAGGGAAACAAGTTCCCAGTCCACTTCCTTTCTTCTCCATTATCTCGAAGTTTTCTCGGAGGGAAGCGAGTTAGTTACAAGGGAAGCTCCTATTTGTATTGTTTCAAAGTTACTTGTCATCAAAAAATAATGAGAGGTAGTTGAAGGTTACAATTATTTTTATTACTCCTACTGTCAATCCATGTTGAGCTAGTTTCTGTTTTTTTTTTTTTTTACCTCTGGAGATTCTTTGTATAGGGTCATTTAATTTTTCTGTCTGTGGATATTAAATGAAAGGTGGGCTCCTCTACATAAGAGCTTCTGATATACAGTATACCGACCAATCTCTACACAAAGTTACCACTATAGATGCAAAGCTCCAATTTTTTGATAAAAAAATTTGACTTCAAACTTGCAGCTAAAAGAGATCTTTGAAAACTACAGGTGAAGATGGATAAAATGTTGGGAAAGTTACATGACCCTGTTGAAGGGATCCTAGTCCAAATCTAGAATTTGAGCTTAATCATTTTGTACACAGACCCCTAGTTGCTAATTTTCCTTTACCTGCACAAGAGACGAAATAAGTGCACTGAGAATGTCTATCTGCACCTGAACAAATACTAAAGGTGGTCTTGCTCACAAATGGGTGATACTAGAGGGGTTTATTAACACTTAACCCTATAGAAGAAAGTTCAAGATCTACCACCAACGTGCTAGAGTAAACTGTTTCTCCACATCAATAATGGTGTTTTTTCTGGGTTTTTTTTTTTTTTTGGGTGGTGGGTCATCATCATTAACTTCACATTTATACTTCATCAAATGCAAATGCACCCTGTAGATATCATTTGGCAATATTATTCAACTGTTATATGATAAAGGCCTGTTCGTTTGCCTTAAAAAAATGGGAAATCAAAGAAATAGAAAACTATTTCTAAGAAAAATGGGTTTTTGAATTGTTTGGCTGGCTAAAAAAAAAGGAAATCAAAGAAATGGAGATGAGATGAGATGAGTTGTCACATTATTATTGGATGATGTGAGTGATTTTTTAAGAAAAATAGTTTTGCTGTTGTTCGGTTGGCGAAAAAAATAAGGAAATGCAGGGGAGAGCCTCCGCAGCAGCTAGCATCTGTATCCTGAGTGGCATTCTAGACATGCTTTGTTGACTTTGGGTGTTTTATTTGTTCCCTTTTGGTTAGGGGCTATCAGTGCCTAGCATTTTCAGTCTCTTATCAGTATTGTAGTGTTTTCTATGATCCTTATGAAACGTTGTCTATTTTTGGTTTCCTTTTGCCTTCTTTAGAAGATGGTATCGGTTGGTGTGGTGTGGTAGGGGACGACTATGGTCCGCTCCCTACCCACCTCTCTCACTGATCTCACCATCATCTAGAGAAGAAGTATGTACATTCTTCTATCTTCTATTAATAAATTCAAATGAACAGGGTACCTCACCCTGTTTCTCAGGTTCAAAAAAAAAAATAAGGAAATGAATTATAAGAAACCTATTTCCTGTAGTTTTGTTGTTTTCTTTTGTTTGGTTCATTCTTAAAAATAAGAAATAAAATGAGATGAGATGAGTTGTCATTGTATTATTGGGTGATGTGAAGAAAGATTAAGAAAAGTGTTTTCACAACTTTTTGGAATGAAAACTAAGAAATGAAATGTTAATGAGATGAGGTGAATTGTTATAATATTTTATTCGATGATGTGAGTGATTTGAAATGATGAAAAGAGATGAGTTGAGTGATGTTTGAATGAAAATAATATTTTATTAGATGTGATGGATGAGTTGTTAGATGAAAATAATATTTTATTAGATGTGGTGGATGAGTGGTTAGATGAAAATAATATTTTATTAGATGATGTGGATGAGTTGTTGGATTAAAATAATATTTTATTGGATGTTGTGGGTGAGTTTTAGGGATGGAAATGGAAGAAATGGGTTATTTTGAGATTTCCACCTTTTCCATTTCCATTTCTTGGTTTTTAGGAAATAAACGAATAGGCCTAAGTACTTAGTAGTCCTGTCAAGATGATATTGTCATTTTCAGATTTAATAAAATTGCTACATGGAAATTTCTTGCATATAACCAATTGAAAACTTTATAAGTGCTGGTATAAAACTAAGATTTCTATTACTATCAAACCCAATTATAAATATAGGGTTTATTTCGTGAAATTATCTGGATATTAAAAAAAATCTCTTGACCTTTTACATTTTTATCTTTTTCTCTCACTCTGATTCTCTGAGCAATCCTTTTAGTTGTTGGGAGTTGAACTGGTACTGAGTAATTGTGTTTTGCCCTTCACAGATCCTGTCTGCAACAATGGTCACAAAAACAGAATCTTCAGAAACAAGGGAGGATGGAAGTAAATTTGAATCTTCGGACACAAGGGAGGATGGAAGTAAATTTGATGTGACGAGTAAAAAAATGTTATCATAATTCATAATCTGTTCTTCTTGGTGTGTAACTTTGCATTGAATTATTAGTTTCTTTTTGCACCGCCTCCATGTTATTCATCCTCCTCCTCCGACTCCGAACACCTCCTCCGCCAATTCTGACTTTCAGCAAAATCTTCCCCACCTCCAGTTAAATAAAACAAGAAACATGTTTTGGCTCTGCCTAGGCGTCCGCTTAGGTGCCTATGCGTTAGACTATGTGTCTAGCGTCTAGCGTTTTCTATAACATTGCATGTGACAAGCACATGATTTGAAAAGAATAAGATACCCCCTTAA
>NC_033794.1:10273968-10319092 GCF_001876935.1 Asparagus officinalis | reverse complement strand
TGAAATTTTGTTCATTCGCAATTTAGATGAGTCTGTATTCTCTCAACTGCTCGCATGTGGATGGGCGATTTTGAGCTTTAACTGAAACAAGGAGGGGGTAAGTGGGTAATGTTCCCTACCCATTGTAAGTAAATGGCCCGTTCTGAGGGGATTCCTATTCGACTCGAGTCGGATTGTGGCAACCAAGTTTTCGACATATTTATGCAGAGTTCATGATGGTTGGGAACTAATAATTTTTTTTTAGAAAAATTCTTTAAGGACCCAAAATATGGGACCAATAGGGGGGACAAGTGAGGTGTCCCCCTCCTACTGGATAATGAGTTGGCTATCATTAATGATGATCAACTCATTATCCAATAGGAGGGGGACACCTCACTTGTCCCTCCTATTGGTCCCATATTTTGGGTCCCTGTAGCAAAGCTCTTTTTTTTAAATAGGATAAGCATATACCTGTAATTAATTAGGCCTACCTATAATTAGGACCCCGCTGGTAGCACATGAAGTAACTACCTGTATTCACATCCAGGGACATTAATCATGGCTTAAGTGGGAGGGTAGCAAACCATAAGAATCTTCCACCTAATATGTGTAGGAGGTAGCAAACCAAAACAAGCTCTCGGTTTTTGTATATAGAGTCACTCATCTCATCTCCTTAATTTGCTTGTAGCTGCACTGAACAAATATTCCTCAAGGCTAGGAGTAGGGGGTAAAAATGGTGCGCATGGGGTTCACAAGCTTGATTCTTTGGCTTCTGCTCTGTTTGGCAGGCCTAGGGGACTCTATTGCTATCGCTAAATGCTTCATCGAGTGTACCCTACCTTTGTTGTGCCTAATATCAGCCACCCCCCCCCACCCAACCCACCCGCCACAAACAACACCAAAGGAAAGCCACTCACACACTTGTGGGGGCCCGTTGCGTGCTGAAGAGGCTTGGAAAGCCTGTCAAAAACTGACAAAACTAGTCAGTTTTGGATTCAGGCTTCTTGCCAAAAACACATTTTTAGGGACGTTTTTGCAAGAAAGCCTGTCAAAACTGACAGTTTTTGTCAATTTTGGCAGGCTTTCTGCCCATTTCAACGCCTCTTTAACGCAACCAAACGCGCCCTTGATGATTATGAGATCAACTTCTATAACTTTCAAAATATCCAAATACCCCCATTTAAGTAATGAGATTACATAAAAAAACAACCCCTAACAGCATCAGTCGCAATTTTCACGAGCAAAAATATCTCTATGCGTAATTTTACTCACCCATTCCAAATTGCGGAATTCTAACATTTAGCATGTTAAGAGGGTTTTCTGATAATATTTTAAACTTGAAGGGGATTTTGTGTCAACCTCTAACTTAAGGCGGGGTTTTGGATATTTTGAACAAGGTCCATGAAACAGCATCTTGTATAATGCCCCCCGCAACCCTCCCCCCCCGCCCCCCCCCCCTCCCCCCCCCCCCCCCCCCCCTCCTAGTTAGCCTATCCCTGTACCTCATATTCTTAAATTGGTCAATAGGAAAAACAAAAAGGACATAATCAATTAGTATCAAAGTTTACTCTCACATAGGCAAATATAATTATATTTGGTCTTTGTTTTTTCTCAGCATTTAGATGCGCATGCATGTACTTCGTTCGTATCTTATATTTCTTTATTTTTTTTATTAATGAATTTGACTAATTCTATTAAATTTTCTTTTGTAGCACTTGACACGCTCGATCATGCCATAGAAGTCAATGCCATGGTACATTTTGTTAAATCCTTAGCAAGAAAGAAAAAAGAAATAAGAGATTTTATACATCTTGAGTAAGAAGTTAATTAATTGAGCCAAAATAATATTTAACATATCAAATGAAATATCACAGGATTACCATGGCCCAAGAACACGACGTCCAATATCGCCAGCATCGATGAGCGAGGACGATGATTCTGAGTAGAATATTGTTGACAACCCATAGTAGATTTTGTCATGTGATAATGCCCCTTTACTAAGTTGCTTACATATAATATCATGGTCAATAAGTTATATTTTTGTCCTTTGTTATGTTTAATTAAGGTTTGAGAAATTATGTTTATCAATTATGTTCGTCTCCGATACTCTACAGGAGAAATCATTTCTGTACTTCGCAGAGTTTTTAGTCTATTTGCCCCTCTTTTATAGAGTCTTCATGTTTCCTGTGTATCGCCATGGATTAGTTATGTACGCGGTTTTTGTTTCTCGTACTTATTTGATTAGTTTCGTTAATCTCTTATTAATGGAACGTGGGGTACTAACCCACCCACGTTTTACTCAATAAAATAAAATAAAATTATCTAATCTTGTTCCATGTGTGATATCCTTAGGTATGAAGTTTTACGCCAATAACTTCGGACATGGATCCTCTCCACTATTAAGAATAATAGTGAAGAGATTATTAAATGAGTTTTGCTACAGGGATCCAAAATATAGGACCAATAGGGGGGACAAGTGAGGTGTCTGCCTCCTATTGGATAATGAGTTGGCCATTATTAATGATGGCCAACTCATTATCCAATAGGAGGGGGACACTTCACTTGTCCCCTCTATTGGTCCCATATTTTGGGTCCTTGGGAATTTTTCCTTATTAAATTCTACAACCAGTGGGCAATTGTAATTCATTCCATATTTAATCGTAACTATATCTCCATGAATTGCACTAATTTCTTACTTTTCATTCATAGGCAAATCATTATCATCTATTAAACGAACCGATGATTGTGATATTATAGTGATAACTTCACTTCTTTTTTTTTCCCTTTTTTTAGCAGGGAGGATAAAATCAAATGACTTTGTGGAAAGTTGCTTACGTTGGGTTATTTCTTATTTTCAGAGGACCATTGATAAGTAGGCTAAATTTTTATTTGCCAAGGGAAGTAGTGAGGTGATACTTCTTAGAATAAAATGAAAAAAAGGTGCAACACATGACACCTAGTTTATAGTCGAGAGTTATAAAAACAACAAAAAAAAATTAAAAATGAATCATACAAATGAAATAAAACTATGAGACTCGAGCCTATCAAAGGCTAAAAGTGTCCAGCGCTAAATAAGTCATTTTTATATTATGAGATACGAAAGGGAAAAATGGCCAGATTGGTATATTTTTTCGAAGCTTGGTGACATGTTAGTATATTTTCTTTTAGTTTTGTTAGATTGGTATATATTTTTGACTCCGGCGTCATATAGACCTTAAATTTGGCCGGAGTTACTGTTCCGGCCAGGGCTGATGTGATTTTTTGCAAAAAAAAAACCCCTCTCCCTCCTCCTCCTCATCCTCTTCAACGTCCCCCTCTCCCTCCTCTTCCTCATCATCTTCCTCTTCCTCCTCATCCTCATCCTCTTCAACCTCCCCCTCCTCCTCTTCCTCCCCCGATGCCGACCGGCGGCGCACAGATCTCTGACGACCTAATACCTGGCCTCCCCAACGAAGTGGCAGAGCTTTGCCTCATCCGCCTCCCCTTCCCCCTCACCTCCGTCGCCTGCTCCGTCTCCTCAATGTGGAACCAGACCCACACAAACCCTAGCTTCCTCCGATCGAAATCCAACCTTTCGCTATCCCTCCCTCGTCTCTTCGTCCTCGCCTTTGACCCCTTGACCCGCCGCCTCCAATGGCAGGCCCTCGACCCCCATCTCTTCATCCCTCCATCATCTCTTCGGCCGCAGATCATTGGCTTGGTGGTGGTTTGTTGTGAATGGAGGAGGAGGGAGAAAGAGGGGGAGGGGGGGTTGAACCAAGATAACTCTCTGAACAGTTTGAAAGATGAAATGACATGTTGAGGGGATTTAGAGAATGAGGAGCTTAGAGTGTTGTAGGTGATGAGGTTTCTCGTGGGCATTGTGTCGAACAGTTGGTGGGCATTGGTGAAGGAGTTGCATTTTGCGTACAGATTGAGGAGGTTGTTGAAGAGAAATGGATTTTGGGTTGGGGGAGTTTAGATGAGAATGCAGGCATAGAGGGAGAGGGGGAGGTTGAAGAGGATGAGGAGGAGGAAGAGGATGAGGAGGAGGAGGGAGAGGGGGAGGTTGAAGAGGATGAGGAGGAGGAGAGAGAGGGGGGTTAGGAGCAAGAAATTGTATTTAATGAGGGGGGTTTTGCAAAAAAAACACAGCAGCCCTGACCGGAACAGTAACTCCGGTCAAATTTAAGGCCTATATGGCGCCGAAGTCGAAAATATATACCAATCTGACAAAACTTAAAGAAAATATACCAACATGTCATCAAACCTTGAAAAAATATACCAATCTGGCCATTTGCCCGATACGAAAGTGTGATGGTGTTAGTGACTCACAAAGTTTTATAGCAACGCACATAAAATCTCAGTCTTTTGTTGCTGTAGTGTAAAAATAGTATCAAATTTATTGTCTATTTAATATTATCCTCTTTTCAAAGAGTAAGATACTTCCCCTTTGAAATTCGGTTCCATAATAAAAGCTTTTCTTTTTCCTTTTTTATCTCTAGTAAAAGATGAGGCTCACATAATTCAATTGAAAAAAAAAAATTAATTTGACATGATATTTTCTAGTAGAGAAATGCTAGCCACGGTCGCGACTGCACCGTACTGGCACTGTGGTTGGGACACGTGCCCCGTACAAGGACATGTAAGGGCCCGTTTGGTTCAAGATTTTTGCCTAAGTTCTTGGGCAGAAAGCCTGCCAAAGTGTCACTTTTGGCAGGCTTTCTGCCCAAAACGCCTCTAAAAGTGGCGTTTTGGGCAGAAAGCCTGCCAAAAGTGACACTTTGGCAGGCTTTCTGCCCAAGAACTTAGGCAAAAATCTTGAACCAAACGGGCCCCAAGGGGCAATGTACTCAGCTGCAGTTGTGACTGTAGCTCGCGCTCCTCATTCTAGCAACCATGGATCCACTAAAACGGATTTCGTGGAGTTGCCGAGCATAGGAATGTACACTTGCTTGAATTTGTAAGCATACCCATTTAGTTTTTATTTATTCTTCTTTGGGCCAACAGTTTGATGCCTTGAACATGGGCCTTTACGCGTTAACAAACCTTAACCCAGCAAAAAGAATAACGAGGAAGCCCAAAAGCCTATTAGCTCTAGAAGAACCTAATAATTTACATTAGTTCTCAAAACTTAACAAAAGAAAAGGGAAGACAATGAAAACACTTATTGATCATCATACATGATACATCTAATATCCAACACAAGCTAACCCAAAAGTTAAGTTTAAAAAAAAACAACCAAAAACTACACTAGACTTGGTATTTTGAAGCTATAAATAAAAGCTATATCCCATGACAAAATTTGGAGGATATAGGGCTTTAACATATATAGCTACTACAACTAAGGATCATCCACATCAGCTTCCTTCAGAGGATGACTGTTGTGGATTGGGGCTCTCCTGCGTCCCCTAGAATGGTAGTCTTCACTCAGCAAGTTGTAGAGCTCCTCAGTAGCCTGTTGAAGATTTTTTGTACTTTGAGGAGAGACTTCAGTAGGATCTGCAACTGGAGATTTTATTGGCTCCGATGCTTTCCCTTGTGTTTCCAATCTCTGCACTGAGGACTTAGTCTCCTGAGCCTGTGAAATAAAAACTTAGTCATGGTGCTTAATCTTATGACTTTTTGCGAGTAAAACTATGGGAGGCAATCCCTCATGTTTCATATTAATAAGTGTTTCATAATGAGTCACCCGCCGAACCACCGTTCAAATGTACTAGCTAGTTATTACCCTCAATATAGAAGATATTTTAGCCCTTTGTTTTTCACTTAACCTAAAGGCGAAAGGTACGTAGTTCAATGTCATATGATTTCGACATGACATCTCAACCTAACATGAAAAATAACAACATTTTGAGTTTGGAAGATATAAAGGGTATAAGCAAATTAAATATATTCTCACAGCCCAGAGGGGGTGTACTACGATTAAACCCTTAATAAAACAATTCAAATATATAGAGGAAAAAGAGCAATATACATGAGCTATTTAAAGAACTAATGTTTATTTTTAACTTTGTTGCAGATGATACATACTACAGTGAAAAGATTGCGACCTTGCCATTTTGGCTTGATGATGCAATTTTGCTTGAAGAATCGACATTCTTTCCTGCATACAGAAGAGAAGACATCACAATCACAAACTCATAATTGTGTAACTGGTATCTATACAATAAAGAAATTCCTTAAGTAGTCAAAAGGCATTTCATACAAATAGATCAATTTCAGGTTGCTACATGTATCTACACAATAAACATTGAAAATGAAAGGAAAAAAATCCTCTTTTTTATTTTAAGTGAAGGGTGATTTTTACCTGTATTCATCTCCATATTCACCTTTTCTTCCACCCCCATTTTCCTTCCTCTCAACAATTTCCTCCGTGTCATCACTTCATCCTTGATTTGAAGCTCCTATAATATTCAATATGTTAAAATATTATTTTAGCTCAATGAACCAATTCTTCTTAACTTCAACATGTATAAATTCTCTAATATATTTTTTTTCTTTCTTATGAAAATTAACAAAATGTACCTTGTTGTTGCCTCCTATGGCATGATGAGTATTTGCGAGCGCAACAAGTTCTAAAAAAGAAATTTTAATAGAATTAGCAAGATTAATTAATAAGAACAAGGAATAGCTAAAGATTCAAAATGTGAGACGATTTGTGATACTTGATCATGCATCCTCTTTATTTTTCTTTTTGAAAAACAAGAAATATAGTACAACAGTACCTTGGTGAGTAGTAGCAGTAGAACCTCCTAGAGCAGCCAAGGAGAGCAATAGCCCAAGAATCAAGCTTGTGAACCTTTTGCACACCATTTCTTTCTTCTTCTTCTTTCTTTTTATTTTTATTTTATTATTTTTTTTTTTTGCCTAGCCTTTAGGTATATTTGTTAAGTGAGAGAAGATGAAGAGGGATCATAGGGTTTTAACAAAGACGTACAGAATCAAAGACATCAAGTCAAAGCTAGAATTCCAATACCATAATCTATCCATTAACCTCAAAATGTTGTCCCCACAATCTTTTTTAAACTAGTTTCCCAATAAGAGGTTAGGTTAATACGTGGCTCTCAAAGTTGCTCAAATCAAGAAAGTATATAATTAGTATTGAAAAATTATTGAACATGTGATCATGAGGAGATCAACTTGAATGTGGGTCCATTTGGGATTGGTTTTCAAACTAAACCTATGGATGCATGAAAAGCATACGTGAGGTTGAGAGTACATTGCCCTGCATGCAATTGGAATTTGATGTTGCCAAACCCTACAAATAAAGGAGGGGAAAACAAAGTCTCCTGGGTTTGGTTTTGACTTTTTCACAAACCACAAATTGGCCATATCATAAAAATGTAAATTTTCAATGGAAACATGCATGTTGAGATTCAAACGTAGTAGGAATTTATTAGCAAGAGATATCATCGACACAACGGCACCAACTTTTTAGTAACAGTACAACATGACCATGGGATTATAACTAGCAATAATTTCTTTTTAAATCATCCCACTTTAGGATACCATGCATATTGTGCAATTTAAACTACGATAATTATAAAATAAAATAATAAGCTGTAGTTTCTTGAAATCAGAATTTTTTTTTGTACGATATTGATGCGATAGGTCTCCCAGCAGCGAAGTTTAACGACGAAGGTCGGTGGCATATGTGGATGCATGTTGGACAACCTTTGATCTTTGACTACTTTAATTTTGACCCGGAGCTAATTAATTAATTGCTCATTATGATCATGTAATTAAGAAGCATTTTTGTTAATATTATAACGTTTGAAAAAGTTGTGTTGATCATCGAGGAGGAGGACCAAGGGTATCCGCCGACGGAAAAAGAACATTTTCAAGATTTGTCAAATTCCAGTTACTTTTGCGCATTGATTTAACGGATTCGGATAATTACAATTTTTGGTGCCTGCGAATGAAATTTGTTAGTTTCTGAAAGACAATTTGGTGCCTGCGAATGAAATTTGTTTAATTTGTTTCTGAAAGACTGTATACTTGAATTTACTATTTAGGATACCAATAAATCCATGGAATGCCTACTTTGATGATATAATGAGTTTATTGGAACGGCTCTGGACAAAATCCCATGTCCACCACTGATCAACAAGTGGTTATGTACAATATCAAATTATAGAGCTAGGGTATCAGAGACCAATGTCTAAAAAACCCTATTTCAAATTCTCCACGTATCTCTCTGATCTCCCAATTTTCAGAAAGAAAACATTGGCAAGATTCTGTTCAGCTCATATCACTATCTATTTCTTGTATTATTTGTCAGTTAAAAAATATCGTTTTGCGAGCCGCAACGTGTACTAGTATGTCCATAACAATTGTTACTGTATTTTAAACAGAGCTTAAGGATCCTAAGCCCGAAGAAGTACGTAATATTAACTTAAGCTTAAGTTTCATAATTATCTTTAATTTATGGCCGCACAGGGGCAGTAAATATTGTCGGGATCTAAACGAGAGGGAATTGTTTTAGTTAACCGATGTATTTATGCTGAGAGCATTTACTTTGGAGCAAGCAACTGAGTCCGGATCCTCTAGCTACAATATATCTTGATTTTGGGGGATGCCTACAATAAGTCACGTAGACTAATGTGACTGGTTTATCTCGGTGGCTCTCATAGTTAATAAAGTTTTTTTTTTAATACAATTTAGATAAATGATGTCATGCATGGAGTCCACTGCATAAAGAGATTTAATTGATTTGTGAATTATAAAAAGCTTCTATAGCTAAGGGTATAGAGGACAACTGTATGAGAGATGTTGTTCAAAAAATTTTAGAGGATAAATTGCAGATAAACTATAACCCTCCTTGTTGATATCTTTATTAGCACTTATCGCTCGTAAACTTTTTTTTAGCGACACTACTCATATTTTGGTTAACATTTTCGAAAGGATTAATTGCAGATAACCTTCTTCTTCCCCATGAATTGAGCGATCATAACTATTAGAAAACTTGTTGAGTGACAGTAAAATACAATATATTGAATGAATAAATGAAAGCATTANTATATATAAGACAAATATAGAGGCAAACTTAATTGAAATCTAAAGAATATCAAATATCTCTCGTTAGATATTATGTATCCTCTAGCTCTTTTCTTACTTTTTCTTTTTCCTGTTATTTTTTTTCCTTATTTTTTTAATTAAGTGGTGTTACATAACTGGAATATATCTGAGGTAAGTATATCTGATGTATGAAACCACTATCAAAATATAGAAAATTAGTTACACAATCATTGCATAAAATGCCCAAGCATGACAAGATTGGACAAGCTCCGGAAGAGCAGCTTATGACCGTGGAACATAAAGAGAAAATTCCATTATAACAAGTATTAACAGATAAGTTATAATAACTCCTGAGGATTATAATATTAAATCCCAAAACATATTAAAGTGATAAATATACGACCTTTATAACATGACAAAATTGGATAGGCTACTCTTTTAATTAATGCAATTTAATTATAAAGATAATATGATTTTTGGCAAAATAATAATAATAATAAGAATTTAAATTCTAATTGAGAATTGAGGAATTGAAAAAACATTAAAAAATGCGTAGAACATGCAACTTGACAAACATGAGATAATTAATAGAAGGATTAAATGGTTATGTCATAATATTTAGAAAAAAAATAGTTAATGTGTCATTAGCATTGTCGGTGGTCAACGAAAGAGGGAATTGCGGTCGTCATTGTGGTCAAAGTTCTGGATGTTGTGGACTCCAAAGTGGTTGGCATGATCAACAACAGTCGAAATCTTAAAAACTAGAAAAATGATTTAAGGACCCAAAATATGGGATCAAATAAGGGGACATGTAATGTGTCCCCTCCCTATTGTATAATAAGTTGATCATGCCAACTTATTATGCAATAGGGAGGGGACACCTCACATGTCCTCTCCTTTGGTCCCATATATTGGGTCCCCGTAGCAGCACTCTAAAAACTAATGGCTTTTAAGTATCATAGAACTCATCATTTGGGTTTCATAATTAATTAACACTGAATTTGAAGACAGAAGGAAAAAAAAACAAGAGCTTCGGTTTTAGAGAGGGCAGCTGCAGGAGGAGGCTAAGAACACGAGGGCGTGCTGCCCAACTCTAAACCAGTGTGTTCATTTTGAGAATCGTGGCAGTCGGTGAGTGGCATTTTAAAAAGTAATTAGGGAATGGAAATTTAGGAGAAAATATATTATTTTCATTACATTCTATTTGCAAAAGGTTATTTTTAGATAATAGAAGATGAAAAGGGGCTCTCCATAAGTGTCCTAGCGGTTCGAACTTTTAATTTCTTGGACTCTTGGCTCAATAGCCCAAGTTGGTCGTTGGCCCAATAAAAAGCCCAGGTTGGTCGTTGGGCTTCTCACTATAAGCATCCCGACTTTGTTCAGCATTTCAACAAGAAAATTATATTACACGAGCTTACCGTGTCCTTGAGAATTTCGCTGTATTAGACTATTAGAGCAACTCCAACCATTGACTCCATTTTGGAGTCCCCACTGAAGCATATTCTAAGGAATATGCTAAAATAAAGCTTTGTAACTCCAAGCACACTCCTCCATTTCTAACTCCATTTCAATTTCTCTCAATTTAACAAGTCTTTTACTTATTTTAAAAATATATAAAAATTATAAACACTTGAGTTGTTATTTTAAATATATAAAAATAATAAAAGTTATATAATATAAATAATATTATTAAATGTATTAATATAAAATATGTATTCGGACTAAAATAAACAGACATTGATATTACTAAATCCACGACCATTACAAGAAGATATTGTCGTTTCTACTCCACCATCAATTTCAAATGTTGAAGACATAGGGATGAATGATGTCGAACGGTTCCAACAATTCCTGACCCGGCATAAGAAATTCAAAGACAAAGAAGCACACTCCGCACTTCGAAATGCATTAATTGAACATTTGTGGGAGAGACACGGCAATGAAGTGATGTAACTTTTTTTTATTAAAGTTTTGATGTAATTCTAAGTTAATGTGTTTTATTTCTGTTTAATTTTTAATGTATTATCATTTCTAATTACTTGTTTTGTAATTTTATATCTCGATATTAGTCTCATTTTGAAGGTATCGATGAGACATTTCCAATGATATTATTTTCATTAAAAAATATTTAATATATTAATATATATATACATATTTTAAGTAAGTAAAAAATGATAATAGGACACAATTGGAATAATGAATTGTTTATAAATCCTTAAAAGGGTAAAGTGGGTATTTGGGAAATATTTGCAGCCGGCTTCAAATTTAGACTTGAGGCGGCATATTTGTAGCAACAATTTGATTTTTGCAGGTGGGCTGCATTTTTTGCGGAACGGTTGGAGACGGAACCGACTCCAAAATGGAGTTTTGCGGAACGGTTGGAGAAGCTCTTAGGCAATGTAAATAACGAAAGGGGAAATTTACAGTTTCCTTTGAAAAATGTTCACATCAAATCTAACGTGTATGATAACGCCGTCAACGCTGAACAAAGTCTTAAAGAGGGGACCCTTTCCTCGGAGCCAAATAATATCCTTTAGAAAAATTCTTCAAGGACCCAAAATATGGGGCCAATAGGGGGGACAAGTGAGGTGTCCCTCTCCTATTGGATAATGAGTTGGCTATCATTAATGATGGCCAACTCATTATCCAATAGGAGAGGGACACCTCACTTGTCCCCTATTTTGGTCATATATTTTAGGTCCCTATAGCGAAGCTCATGTCGTTCACCCAACCCGTGGAAATGAGGGGATTATCTTGTACGAAATCCAGCCGACTACCATCTTCATTTAAATAAAGGGCACGTGTTCATAAAATTATGGGGAGTCTAACTACAGGCGTACACGTGTATGAGTCGCTGCCACAGCGCGCATGAACTCGACGCGCGTGCAGCTGGAGCATTGCTCTAAATTTACTAGATACCATTAGAACAGGTCTAGCCACAGGCGCGCGTGACGCTGCAGTGCCTCGAGAAATTATGTATAAAAATATCATAAACGGCTTTTTATATATTAAGGGAAAATTGTTTCTAGTTTCCAAAATCTAACTTTCAATGTGTTTTAGCTTTCTAACTTTCAACAATATGCTGTAGTCTTTTTTTTTTTTTTAAAATTGTATCTAGACCCCTTCCCTGGGGGTCCCTACGTTTAATATCACTGATTCTCGCATGTACCGTTTTTCTTTCACCCCCTGACCATCTTCTTCCTGATCCCGCTTCTCCCTACCCATGCTCCCCATCCCCCGAAGCGCCGCGAATCTCTACCCGCGTCCTGGGCCGTGCGAGTGCTGGATCTTTCCAGAGGCGTCTGCCGGCTCCCTGCGCCTTGACGCCTCCTCCCGCCGCTGCGACCAGTTGTCCGAGCGTCTTTCAAGCGCGTCATCTGGGACGCCGGTCCGCTCCCCCGCTGCACCTCCCCCTACACCTCCCTCATCCTCCTCCGGTCCTCCTTTGCCCCCTCCCCCGCTCCGCCGCCGGCGCCGTTCTGAGGAACTTCGCGTGGCCGACGACGATCATGGTTATCATGTTAACTCTTATGGTTAACATGTTAACTATTAATAGTTAACATGTTAACCGTAAGAGTTAACATCCGCTGGCATGAGAAAGGGGATAAATTTGGGATTTAAGCCAGCTGGCATGTCAAATCATAAGCTGACATGTCTAATCATCCACTGGCATGAGCTGTAATCATGATGAAGGGGCCTGGACATAATTTTTTTAAAAACAAGGAGCTACAGCACATTAAAAAAAATATGGAGAGCAGTGGCACATTATTGAAAGTTAGATTTTGGGGCTTACAAGTAATTTTTCCTTTATATAATCTTGTACTGACCTATCATGTAACACGTATGTGATGTATTTTTGGACTTTTTTTTCTTATTTATTTTGTATTATTGCTAAACAACTGTATGATTGATGTGACGCACTGGAGACTTCCTGTGGACCGTCCACCTATCAAGGGCAAAGCATCCTAGTTGCTTGATTAGCAACTTCTTCCATTTTTTATTTGTTTGGCTGGAAATAGTTAGTAGAGTAGCAATATCGCTCAAAGTATGTGTGGTAACCTTAGATTGTGATCTACTTAGATTATACTCATCGTGTTTGATAAATTTAGTGAAATATAATTTATTTTTAATAATACATTGTTTGATAAATAGGTAGATTATAATCTATCATTGTTATCAAAATGATAAAAAAGAATATGACTTATAATCCATCAAAAATGAAATAACTTGAAATTTGTGAACTCATAAGTGAAATATATGTTTTTTACTTGGTCAAATCTTGTGGCTGATAATCTAGCAAAAAAGAAGATAGGATGCTTTATCTTGCTTTTTTTTAGATTATAAACCAAATTAAAATAAGTTATTTACCAAACATCTCAAGGTGGCTTATAAACCACGAAGTGACTTATTAGCCACTTTAACCATTTGTGAAACATGATTTACCTTGCACCAAAAAACTTGTCTTTCAAAGATACTGCTCAAAGTGTTTGGAACCAATGTATGTCATCCTTTCTGTAAAATCTAGAAGGATGCGAATTGAGTTTTGACTTGATACAATTGTGTATGGTTTGATCTCATAGGTGCGATCTCACATAAGCAATCTTCCTATTTTCTTATTTCATTTTTTTAACCAATAATATTCACTATTTGATAAATGGATAAGAACATGATGTGAGTATGGCATGGTAAAATCATTCGAGATATCTAATTAATGCTGAATGTCACAAATTATTCCCAACTAATTAAAATTTTCTAAACGTATATATATTCCATCAAAACAGTGCATAATTTTTTTTGTTCAAATTGAGAAATTTTATTACTTTCCTTTTTTTTTCATGCGTGAGAAGCTATGCTCGAGAGAATCAAGTAATGCAATTAATTAGTCCGCATCTGTGTCATATATATCATGTACTTATTCATTGCACGCGTGATGATCTAAAGAGCGAAAGACTTCCAGTCCAGAACTGTACATTCATTCTGAACTCTTCTTCTGTTGTGTATTTAGTGATAAATACTTAATAGATCTTATCCACAAATACGGTAACTTTCTTACCTAGCGCTGTTATTGAGCTCCTCCACCATGGCGTCAACATCTCTCAACGAGCTTCCACCCTCTCTCACCGCCCCGCCATTTGCTTTCATCCTTACCGCCTTTGCCTCTTTTCTGCATCTCTCTCTGCTTTATGCCCCCCAACCACCGTCTTCGTCAGCACCGCCGGAGCCCCTCCTCACGTCCGCGCACTGCTCTCTCGTGCCCGAGCATGCTCTGAACTCCGCGTCCCCACCTCCTCCTCAACCACCCTAGCACTTGTAGTACTGGTCGCGCCCCCATCGAGCACGTCAGCATCCCCATCCGCGCGCGATCCCTCTCCAGCGTCGAGTTCCACCCGCACCCCCAGCTGCGTTCGAGAACCACCCCACCGACGCCGCCTTTGCCCAGTCACTCACCCTGCGGGCCCACCCCCTTATAACGACCCCCTCCCCCCTGCTCCTCCCTTCGAACTCGGCGCGGCCCGCCGCCCGTCGCGCCGCATGCAGCCACACGAACTGAGCCCCGCCCTTCCTTCCAGCGCCGGCGCCAAACGCGTCGCCGCCTGCGCCTTTCCGAGGCAGTTGCGCCTGGCTCCCGCAAAACGGTGGCGGCACCCAGATGTACAGAACCGCACCTCCTCGTTCTTCCCGTCGAGCCCACGCCATTCAGCCCGCCGGCCTCCGCCCGGAGCTGCGCCCCGCCCCGCTGCCGCCGACAACCAGCCGTCGCCCTAGCAAGCTTTCAGGGGCAACCCCACGGCCCAAAAACCCCTGTCGTGCCCAGGTCCCTCCTTCATTGAGCGCCTGATTCAAGTACGGAGCTTCCACAGCTCTTCAAATCGTGTTGAACACAAACCCCCAGCCTTCGCCGTGTTCGACACAAAACCCTCTCTTCACGGACTCGGGACAGCCGCGGTCGTCCCCTTCACGTATCCCCCTATAAAGCCGTCGGACAGCTGAATCCCACCTATAAACGGGGGAACCCGGAGCGCCCTCGCAAACTGACGTCCCCTGGCTCCGGATATCTCGCCATAGCCAGTTGGTTATCGACAGAGCCAGCCCGCGCCCCGAGGGACAGAACGCCCCAATCCTCGCGCTACGCGAGCATCCTCAGCCAGCTTGACGAGTCCATCGCGCCGAAGAAGTCGCGAGCACGATCGCCCGGCCGCGGCGTGCTTAGGCAGCCGGAGCGACGGCCCAGAGCGCCTAAGATCGGGCCGCTGTGAAGGCCGGCTGACGGAGGGCCGCTGCATGCATGCCCCGGAAGAAGCGCGGCGCACGGAGTGAGGGGACGTCCTTGTGTTCTCGACGCCAGAGGGAGGGATGGGGTAGTTCCGGAAGGGAGGACGAGGGGTCGGAGGAGGAGGGAGGAGGAGAGAGAGAGGAGAGGAGGGGCAGGGCAGCTTCCTTTGCGTCGCCTGACGGCCGACGGTGATGGCGAGTCCGTTTGGCGGTGGGAGAGGACCGGTGGCGGTAGGTCCGAGCCGAGGGGGCAGCATGTTTTTTACCTGGCCCTGGGCCGGATACGGGACTACAAGGATATGAGGCGGCCTTGCCATCAGAAACTGATTTGGTCTTAGTTTGAGGGCGAGGAATTAAAAACGAGGAGCGTGTAGAGGAGAGGAGGGGGGCGAAATTTGAAGCCGGGCGGGCGTTGAGAAGTCAGATGAAAGGTACGTACCTGCTCGTCGTCGCTCCCGTCAAAAGGAAACGGGGACTTTTTGGTTGCGAGTGATGTGATCGAGCCCGCATGCGGTTGTTCGAGCGTACGACTCTCGTCGTTTCTAGAAACTGATGAGTGCGCTTTCGAGGATTAGATAAAGGGGTTTTTGCTTTTAGATCAATTTTTTTACTCCCATTTATCTTTAAACCCAAGTAATATTATTTGTATTTTTAAACCCAAATAATATTATTTGTATTTTTAAACCCAAGTGCTATCGGATCAAATCTCACATCACGATGTGATCAAGTGCTAGGTAGCCAAACATCCGACGCAACCCAAAATCTGAAGCAGCTCCACCAGATCCAAAATCTCTACATGCAGCAGTCGACAACCTATACATAAGACGGCCCAAACATGTCGTAGCCCGCACACCAATGCCAATGCTCGACATCAAACGCCGATCCTCCTCCAGAAATACTTCATTCTGATTTTGATGGGAGGTACAAGATGGACATGTTTCTGTATTGGAGCCGAGCTCACGGCATTTCGAGACACTTCGTTGGAAAGGAAATCTTGGGGCAACCAGATAAGGTGGCAAATTTGGAGAACCGTGCTTTGCTGGAGGAGGATCGGTGTTTGTGGTCGAGCAATGGTTTGCAGAAGAGGTTCTGGACTGAGGAGGATCGGTGTTTGTGGTCGAGCAATGGTTTGCAGAAGAGGTTCTGGACTGAGGCTTCGATATATTTGAGTCATCCTATTAAATTTGCAGAAGAGGTTCTGGACTGAGGCTTCGATATATTTGAGTCATCCTATTAAAGAGTTGTCAACTGCTATGATTAGAGGTAAAACTCTATTAGAAGATAGATCTGATTGTGTCACTTTGGATGAGGCTTCGATGAGGAAGCCAATTGACTCTCAGCAAGTGAAGAGTTTTGGACAGACCTTAGATGTATCACAGCGGGTGGAGAGTGGTGCTACTCCACATTGGGTGGAGATTACTCCATATACTCCAGATCATACTACATTGTTTGGGATTCCAGCTGAGGTGACACAGTTTGGATATCATTTGGATTTGGATGCAAATAATGAGTTGATAGATCCGAGCGTACCTGATAGATGTAATTTGGATATGGTCATTGGTTCACCTCAGGTGAAGGTGTTTGAGGCCATTGGAGATGCTATCAGCCGCAGAGTTGATGATATTGGAGAAGGGTTGCGAACTCTTCTATTGGATTGAGGTCGTTCGCGGCCATTTGGGTGAACTACGTTCGGCTTGATTCCTTGGGCAAGAGGATACGTAGGCAGTCTTATGATGCAGCCGGGTTTGGATTTTGATGGGGTGAGATCGATTTGGTGAGTTGATACCGACATTTAGAGAGTGTTCGCATTCTCATTTGGGTTCTCGACTTGTTGTGGATTGAGTCTGTTGTCGTGAATTGTTTCACTTCGTACTGGACGCAACAAGTGAGACATTTGGTTTGATCGGTATCGGCTCAGTTTTGGAAAAACTTCACCGAGGTGGAGAATTGTTGATTGATGGATCACGTGGGGGGATCACAGGAGTCCAACGGTTAAATGGACGTCTCATGAAGTGATGTGGTATGAGGAGATAAGGATTGTTCAGTGGTTTTTAACCACTGGTTGCTACCCACGAGCCCACCTAAAACCGCGTTTTCTCCTGTTGGGCCTATAAATACCTAGTTTTTCTAGGTTTTCGCTGGTGCAAAAAGTGAGGGGCAGAAACGCAGTCGGCTTTTGGAGAAAAAGTACAAAGTGAAGGGTGTTTGCGGCTGCAGCAGAAAAGTTCGTGCAAGGCAGGCTTTTGAAGAAAAACAGCGGCTGCAGGGGAAAGTCCTAGGGTTTCGTGAAGAGAGAAAAAGTATTTGAAGGCTGACATTTTCTTGAGAAGAAAAACAATAAGCCTATTTGAGGGTTTAGATTGTGAGAATTGTAAACCTATTTGTATTTTTTTCTCTCTAATAGTAGATCCCCCCCTCCTTGCCCCGTGGACGTAAGCAGTTTGCCGAACCACGTAAAATTGGTTTGTTTGTGTTTGTGGTCATTGTAATAGTTTTTAGGATCCCTCGACAAGTCAGTCCTAGAACTAATGAGAGGAAGAGCCGATATCTCACTTTGTTGAGATATTCGCTTCAGATTCTTGTTTCCTTGGTGAGACGAGAATTCTTATTGATCTTTCTCTCTTATTGTGCACCAGAAACTCTGTCGAAATTTCCGCTGCGCACAACAGACCCCTCCTCTCTCTGGTCGAGCCACGGCATCAGATCTCCTGCCGCCACCGAGCAAGGCTCAGCCCAATCGCCAGGAAAGCTCAAGGGCCCCACTGTCCCTCTAAATTCCTAATAAATTTCCTTATCAAAGTAGTGTCCCTTCATTATAGGAATTATTATAAAGGTCTCACGAAGCGTTAACGATATTCCTGATGACGCCAACTTGAATCAATTCCCTTCCAAAAATTGCGGGTATCTAATCTGCAGGGACAAAGGAGAAAGAAAAAGATGTCTGAATTTCTCTGCGTGGATACCTTCAGTTCCAACGACAGCTCTTTTCTCAAAAAATAGCAGTATACTAACCTTGAACCTGTACATTTAACTCATTATTTTATGTATTTAACAAGAATTAAGGGGACGGTAAAACCTTTTTAACTCTAGATTATACATGTTAATTATTAACTGAACACATTCTAGAACATGTAATCGTCGGTGCACCTGTTGTCTCTGTTGCGCGCAGCGGAAATTTCGGCAGCACTTCGGCAGCACAACAAGAGTCAGGTCGCAATAAGAATTCTTGTTTCTCAAAGGGAACAAGAATCTGAAGCCTATATCCTATCAAAGTAGGATATTAGCTCTTCCTCTCGTCAACTCTAGGACTGCGCGTCGAGGGACCCTAAAAGCTATTACAAATCACACAAAAGCAGTACAACCAATTTTTACGTGGTTCGGCAAATTGCCTACGTCCACGGGGCAAGGAGGGGGGAGATCTACTAATAGAGGGAGAGAATACAACTAGGGTTTACAATTACTCTCAATTTAAACCCTCAAACAAGCTCTCAAATCCCTCACACAATTATATCTCTCAAAACAACAAACAAAAGCTCTTTTACTTTGCCTGTATCCGCACAAAAGCAATCAAGTCTCCAAAGCCTTGCACTCGGTTCTGTACCGCAGCCGCAAAAAGGAAGAAATCAAAACCTCCTGCTCCTTCGCACTCAATCGCACGCCCCCACTTTTTCTTCTCTCCACCAGCCGCAAAAGAGAGAAAAACCAAAACACCCTTGCTCAAAAACCTAGGCGATATTTTTCGTGTGCATTTATAAGTTGGAGTACGGGTGGGCCTTCATGGGCTTCCTTCACGCGGTTTGCATTCCGCGTTCACACCTGATGATGCTTCACGTGGGTAGGTCCCACACTTCACAATTCTCCACCTCGGTGAAGTTTTCTCAAAACTGAGCCGACACCAAAGCATCCAAATGTCCCACTTGTTGTGGCTAGTACGAACTCAATCCACAACAAATCGAGAACCCGAACGAGAGTCCAAACTATCTCACCCCCTATCCTCTTGCCCAAGGAATCAAGCCGAACGTAGTTCACCCAAATGGCCGCCAACGGCCTCAACAATCACGAATGTGCAACAAGTTTCGACAATGATCAAACTTGTTGCTCGGAACCACCTTAGTGAGCATATCTGCCGGATTATCCTTCGTGTGGACTTTCACAATCTCCACATCGCCATCTTCAAGAACATCCCGAACGAAGTGATAACGAACGTCAATGTGCTTCGTCCGCGCATGAAAAACCTGATTCTTCGCCAAATAGATAGCACTCATGCTATCACAATGAATAGTGACGGACCTCTGCGATATACCAAGTTCCTCCAAAAGTCCTCGAAGCCAAATAGCCTCCTTCACAGCCTCCGTAACTGCCATATACTCTGCCTCCGTCGTAGACAAAGCCCCCGTCGACTGTAAGGTGCATCTCCAACACACCGGCGCACGGGTCAAAGTAAACACATACCCCGTCGTAGACCGGCGCTTATCCAAATCCCCGGCATAATCCGAATCAACATAGCCAATACATAACTGCCCACCTGCGAAAGGAGTTGTTGGTTTCTCATATTTTGTTTCAACGACGTTCCAAAGTTCGTAGCCAAGAGATTGGAGATAGATCTTCATCCTACACTTCCAGTAGTTGTAGTTCGTGCCATCGAACATTGGAGGACGATTTGTAGAGTGACCTTCCTTGAATTGTGATGTATTTGACAATGCCATCTTTCACCTTGCTCTGATACCAAATGTAGGATCTGAAATAGATACACTTGAACACTAGAGGGGGGGTGAATAGTGTTCTTTTAAAATTATTGCAAAGTAGATAATAAATTGCAAAGAAAAAATGGCAATCTCAGAAATTTGCAAACACAAACACAAGGATTTTATACTGGTTCCACCAAACTGGTGTACATCCAGTCCCCAAGCAAATCCCGCTTGAGAGTTTTCACTATGATTTTGAATAAACTTACAAAATCAAATGCAAACCTGACCAATTTGCAAGTTCCTGCAAATTGCAACACCAATTGACAAACTCCTTGTCAATTTGAACACCAATCTCTAACCCAAGAGACTAACCCTCTCACAACCGAGAGAAAACTTGTTGAAGAAGAACACAATGATCCTATAAGCCTTGAATGTGTAATAATGTGCAGCAGTGGCTTAGGATTCTTTTAATCTTTGTAAAATTGCCTAATTGATTTGTTTTTGATGAAAGTATATAGGCAATTTCAGAAACTCTTCTTTTTCAGAAAATCAGAATGTTTTTCACTTAGGAAATTGCTCAAGAATCAAAGCTTATGGGTATGTATATTTTTCCAATTTTTCTGAACAAATAACCTATATATACCCCTTGAAAAGACAAGTTTTTAAAGTTTGAAAACGTTTAAAAACGGCCAAAAACTGTCAGATATTCAAATTCTGAAAACTGAAAAACTGTCTCTTGTAGTCGACTACTGTAGTCATTAGTCGACTACACTGAGTTCAGACAGACTCTGTGTTTTCGGAAAATGTTCTCAGTAGTCGACTATAATGATAATTAGTCGACTACACTGAGTTCAGACAGAAACTTGAAAATTTATATTTTTCTTCAGTAGTCGACTACTGTAGTCATTAGTCGACTACACTGTAAAAAGACAGAAACTTATGTTTCTGTCAAACATCTCAGTAGTCGACTATAATCTCTATTAGTCGACTATACTGTAAAAAGACAGAAACTTGTATTTGAGTTATATACATGAGTAATCGACTACTATCCTAATTAGTCGACTATTAAGATCAAAAATTCAGAAATAATGAGTTTTTATAATTAAGTTTTAACTATTATTCTAATGGTTAACATAGGGGATTTCTATAGTTAACCAACACACTAAGCCTGTGTTAGTGTATTCTAAAAATGTGTGTGTGTGCGTGTGTGTGATCAAGGCTTGTACAAATATTCTAAGCAAAGAAAAATTCAAATACATTATCTTTTGTTCTTCATTTTCTTCACTTCAAAATGCCTTGATATTCACTTGCACTTGTACATATTCTGATATTGAAATCTGCATATGAAAGTTAGTGCACACAAAATATAAATTGTTATCATCAAAACATTATCATGGAGAAATGATATTCAACAATACTTACCGCCTGTGACAAATCTGGCCTCGTACATACCATCGCGTACATCAAGCTCCCAACCGCGCTCGCATATGGAGTCTTCGACATCAACTCACGATCTTCAACTGACTTCGGTGAGAGACCAGCTGAAAGCTTCAAATGGGCTCCCAATGGTACACTAACTGGCTTCGTATCCATGCTAACATGGAATCGCTGTAGAACTTTCTTCAAATAAGCCACCTGTGTCAAACAAATTCTGCCATTTTTCTTGTCTCTGCCGATCTCCATCCCTAAAATGCGCTTCGCCTCGCCCAATTCCTTCATCTCAAACTCATTTGAAAGCTGAACTTTCAACTCATCTATAGCCGACCTGGAAATAGAGGCAACCAACATGTCATCGACATAGAGCAACAAATAAATATACGCACCTCCTTTCAACTTGCGAAAATATACGCAAGGATCAAACTGGCTCCGAGTGTACGAATGACCAAGCATAAAACCATCGAATCGCCTATACCACTGTCGAGGAGACTGCTTCAAACCGTATAGCGATTTCTTCAGTTTGCAAACTAATTTTTCTTTCCCTGCAGCTCGGAATCCCAATGGCTGAGTCATATATATTTCTTCATCAAGATCACCATGAAGAAATGCCGTTTTCACATCCAACTGATCTAATTCCAAACCATACTGTGCCACCAAAGCTAGCAAAATCCGAATCGAAGAATGCTTCACCACCGGAGAGAAAACCTCATTATAGTCAATACCTTCCTCCTGTGCATAGCCCTTCGCAACCAACCTAGCCTTGAATCTCAACGGAGTGCCTTCAATGCCCTCCTTCTTCGTGTATACCCACTTGCAACCAATTGCTTTCCGCCCCTTTGGAAGCTCAACAAGCTCCCATGTATCGTTCTTATGAAGAGATTCCATCTCCTCCTGCATAGCCACCTGCCACGAATCAGCCTCCGAACTCTGCTCGGCCTCTCTGAATGTAGTAGGCACTAACTCATCGATACTCTCCACCGGAAGTGCATACGCAACTGTGTCGGCATACCGTGCTGGCATCTGTATGTTTCTCCTCTGTCTCCTAGCCGCAATAGAATCCTGAACCTGAGCCGTCGGTTCCTGATCCTGCACATTTGTACTCGTATCCTCCGTGTCATCGTCGTGCTCGCCTGGCGTCACCTCAGTCGGCACCTGCATGGATACTGTACCATCTGGACAATGTGGAGCTGCATCGATCTCCACCACCTGCGATATCTCCTCCGTCGGGTCGCTCTCCACCTGATGAGAGCTGGGAAGCTTCAAGATAGAAGCCTCATCAAATGTGACGTCCCTACTCAGAACAATCTTTTTATCAACTGGATCCCAAAGCTTGTATCCCTTGACACCACGCTTGAATCCTACAAATATGGCCTTCCTAGCTCGAGGTTCCAATTTATCAGTTCTAACATGATAATATGCAGGGCACCCGAATACCTTGAGCTGGTCATAGTCATGTGCTGGCTTTCCCGACCACATCTCCATAGGGGTTTTCCCCTCAATCGCAGATGAAGGCAGCCTATTAATGAGGTGGCTCGCATATGTAAGTGCCTCAGCCCAAAAGATCTTCTCCAAACCACTCTGCGACAATAAGCATCGGATCTTCTCCAGTAAAGACCGATTCAACCTCTCTGCCACCCCATTTTGCTGCGGTGTATGACTAACTGTGAAGTGTCTCTCTATGCCCTCGTCTCGACATAGCTGCTGAAAGGGGTCAGAAGTATACTCACCACCGTTGTCGGATCGCAACGTCTTGATCTTTCTCCCAGTCTGCAGTTCCAATCTCTTCTTCCACTCCACAAACAAATCTAGGACTTCACTCTTCTTCGTCATGGTGTACACCCAACAACGCCTAGAATAGTCATCTACAAAAGTGACGAACCAATGTCTACCACCAAGTGATGCAGTCTTGGTGGGACCCCAAACGTCTGTGTGCACGTAATCCAGGATGCCCCTCGTCTGATGAATGGCAGTCCCGAACTTCACCTTCGTCTTCTTGCCAAGAACACAGTGCTCACAGAACTCAATCTTCCCACTCTTGGCTCCCTTCAATAGCCCCTGCTTGCACAATGTCTGCAGTGACTTTTCACCTGTGTGCCCCAATCTATAGTGCCAAAGTCTGCTCATGTCCGCTTCTGAAATAGCCGAAGCAACCTGGCCAATCTCGGTGCTTCCCTTCAGATAATACAAATTCCGATTGCGGACTCCCCTCATCACCACCAATGATCCCTTAGTAACCTTCGCTACAGCGTTTTCGAAAGTCACCTTGAATCCCTTCGCCTCCAAAGCTCCAACTGAGATAAGATTTTTCTTCAGTTGAGGAACAAATCTCACCTCCTTCAACTCACGGACTACTCCATCGTGCATCCTAATCCGTACGGTACCTATCCCACAAACGCCACAGGATTGATCATTTCCCATGACAACAACGCCCCCGTCGACTTTCTCAAAAGATGCAAACCAGTCTCGCCTAGGGGTCACATGAAAGGTAGCGCCGGAATCAAGCATCCAATCTGATGCATCCACATGGTTCACCTCCGGAGTAATCAGTAGAGAAAAGCACGAATCATCGGAATCATCGCCTTTCGCAATGTTCACCTCATTGGCCTTCGGGCCCTTTTTCTTGCTATTCTCCTTCTCTTTGAGCTTCGGGCAGTCTCTCTTCCAATGTCCCTGCTCCTTGCAGAATGCACATTGGTTCTTTGTTAATTGGTGGCGGCCTCTAGACTTTGACCTCCCTCTGTTACCACCTTTCGGATATGGGCTTCTACCTCTCGTCGACAAGGCCTCTCCTGAAGTACTAGCGCGGGAAGTCTCCTTATCCTTCCTCCTCAAATCGTAGTTCGTCAAAGCGTTAGTCACTTCACTATAGCTGATAGAAGATCTCCCGTTCAACAAAGTGAGCACGAAGGTATCATACTCCTCATCCGGTAAGGAGCCCAACAAAATAATCGCCTTGTACTCATCCGATATCTTCTCATCAACATTCGCCAAGTCCGACAACAACTTAGTATAGTTGTTCACATGCGCCGCTAGTGAGGTACCTCTGGACATCTGAAATCTGCAGATCTGGACATCTGGAATCTGAATAACCTACGCAGCAAGTGCAATCGGTTCTCAACACTCTTCGTAAGGTACTTATTGTTGAGAATTTCCCACATCTTCATCGCAGACGTCACCCCAATCACATCATATTTCAGTTCCTGTTCCAAACAGGACCTGATCACCCCACAAGCGTTTCTATTCATTTTCTCCCATACCGCCTCTTCATATTTAGGTGGCCTCTCGTGAACCATGATGGTCTCTTCCAAATTCTGAGCATTGAGCGCATCCTGTACGTCGCTCATCCACAAACCAAAGTTGATTTTTCCGTCATACTTCACCACACTAATCTTAGTGTTCTGAAAACCAACTTGTATTGTACTCGCCATCGATTTGCTGCTTTCACCTTCTTCTCCCATTGCAAACTAACTCCAAATTGTAGAGAAAGAACAAATTTGATAGAAATTAGGAACCACCCAACTGAACCCTAGATCAGATTCCAAATAGATCTCCTATCCACACGAGGAAAGCGAAATCTCCAACGGCCACTCCTAATGCTATCTCCACCGAAGCCTAGAACTCCAAGAACCAAGCTTCCAACTGAATCTTCCTCCACCAAAAAAAAAAAACTTAGATCTGAAATCTGGGCTCTGATACCACTTGTTGCGCGCAGCGGAAATTTCGGCAGCACTTCGGCAGCACAACAAGAGTCAGGTCGCAATAAGAATTCTTGTTTCTCAAAGGGAACAAGAATCTGAAGCCTATATCCTATCAAAGTAGGATATTAGCTCTTCCTCTCGTCAACTCTAGGACTGCGCGTCGAGGGACCCTAAAAGCTATTACAAATCACACAAAAGCAGTACAACCAATTTTTACGTGGTTCGGCAAATTGCCTACGTCCACGGGGCAAGGAGGGGGGAGATCTACTAATAGAGGGAGAGAATACAACTAGGGTTTACAATTACTCTCAATTTAAACCCTCAAACAAGCTCTCAAATCCCTCACACAATTATATCTCTCAAAACAACAAACAAAAGCTCTTTTACTTTGCCTGTATCCGCACAAAAGCAATCAAGTCTCCAAAGCCTTGCACTCGGTTCTGTACCGCAGCCGCAAAAAGGAAGAAATCAAAACCTCCTGCTCCTTCGCACTCAATCGCACGCCCCCACTTTTTCTTCTCTCCACCAGCCGCAAAAGAGAGAAAAACCAAAACACCCTTGCTCAAAAACCTAGGCGATATTTTTCGTGTGCATTTATAAGTTGGAGTACGGGTGGGCCTTCATGGGCTTCCTTCACGCGGTTTGCATTCCGCGTTCACACCTGATGATGCTTCACGTGGGTAGGTCCCACACTTCACAGTCTCTAGTAAAACTAAATTTAAAAATAAAATTGAAATGATGATTTCACATGTTATCAGAATGGATACCCATCATTCATGAATATAGCAAGCAAAGATTTCAAAGAGCAACAGCATGTCTCGGTTCAGATGTAAGTCATAACCCAATGGATTCATGGATCAGCATCATGGAAGAATCATGAGCTGAAGTAAGACACAGCAGCAGTTGATATTTATGTCAATGCCAAACTTATGGGTGTAAGTGGTCAACCTACATGGTCTTGTGCTACAATACCTATTATATCCTTTTCCCTAGAAGAGCCTGTACAATCGAGGAATTTATGTGCAAATATTTTAACGTGCGCGAGCATCCAAGACAACAACACTTTTTACTAAGCGTCCAAGTAAACATAGATCAGTTGCTCTTGTTTTGATGCTATATGATTTTATCGGAGTTTTTGAATTCTTCATAAATGCAAACTCATAACTGGAAATAAGACACACAAGCAGTGAGGTGCCTAACCAAAGTGAAATCGAGGCACCAAAAAAGTAGTTAGAATTTAATATACACATGCATTGCCGTAAATCAAGACACTTAATTTATGACAATATTCTAAATTTAATGTTTGATGTGAAAACTATAAGCCCTAACAAATAGTTGATAATATAATTGTCAAGAATAATATGTAAAGCTACTTATTATTATTCTTTTCTCCAAGAAGTGACTTGATTTATCCATTAAGCCAATAAGTATGAAAGGTGCAATATACTTAACATCTTTATGTAGGCTTCCATCTATATAGTTTCATCTTTCTCCATTGCTGCTACAATTATAATGACTCCCCCTGCCAAAGAGATCTGCAACACAAGAATTTCCAATTTTTCACTTACGAGGACATGCAAACGGCCAAAGAAGTTGAACCATATAAATTACTGTAACATCGTATGTATCAGAATAAGGATAAGAAAAACTAGTCTAATCCTAAAATCTTAAGCATGATCTTCATCAAATATATTTTCCACTGCCCTTTCAGTTTGTCAGTAAAACTTCAGATATTTTCCTCCAAAATTTAATGAAGGGTTAAAATAGGTAGATGTTATTGGAGAGAAACATTTTCCTTTCATGTCCCAAATGTACCTTTCTGAGCCAATTCCATGAACGGACATGAAATATTCAGAAGGTACGTTAATTGTTTATTTAATTAATTCATTTGAAGTTTTGAATTAAGTTCAATTATTTATACTGAGTTTGTTATTTTACATAAATTTTCATGTGTGATAACAGGCAATTTCCCTGGTAGATAATGCTAGTGAGAACAGTTTTTTTTTTCTTATAGTTAAGCCTCAATATTCGGACAGCCTCCTTTCATTTCTAGAACTCCAGGCATCTGACGCGGATGTAATTAAGGTCAAGCTAATTGCGACATTTGATCTCTGAGTTGCTTCTAATTTACCATCTTATTTTAGCTTTCAGGTATTTCCAAATAACTTTAAAATACATAAAAGAGAAAGAGGAATGTTGCATAATAGTGGGGTAAGTATAAATCTGAAACAATGAAACAAAGGATGGATAGAAAGAGTACAACTCATATCGATACAGCTTGAAAGCAACATAAATGCATGCCTTGTTCCAAGAAGTATATTCTTCAGATGTAAACGAATTAAAGTGGGTCAAGCTAACTGGCTCTTCGTAATGAAATGAAATTTCTATAAATTGTGGAGATATTTTAGCTGAGACACATGTGAAACACAACAACTGCACACATTTTACGAATGAGAATCTAGCCATAACCATAACATACGGATAATAAAGATAGAGATGGTGCAAAAGAGAAATAAAGATACAGGGCGAAAACTTACTAAATTTTGATGCTTTAGTAGGAAGATTTGTGATTCCTATACTGTCTCATAAAAGACATCACCTTGCAGCAGCAGCAGCATCATCCTTTCTGCCATCTTCTAGAAAGCAAATTGCATTACATTTTATAGTGACCAAAATGTCTTACATGTTGCGCGTCGTGCGGAAGCGTGCTCGACAACCAAACGAGTCGGTGAGCAATGAGAGAAGAAAACCAAAACCAAACACGAGTGCAATTCACAAAATAACGACCAAAATTACACACAAACACAGGAATTTACGTGGTTCGGCAATTGCCTACGTCCACGGGGAGAGGATGGGGAGATTTTACTATATGGAGGAGAAATACAACGGGTTACAACTCACAAAATCACTCAAATATAACCCTAACCAAAACTCTCAACTCCCTCACAATATCTCCACTCAAATATAACCCTAACCAAAACTCTCAACTCCCTCACAATATCTCCCTCTCAAAGTGCTCAAAACACTGCTAATTCTCTCCTTTTGAAACCCTAAAAAACGTGGTTCTATTTATAACAAAACACAATCCCAAATAGATTAGGATTCTAAAAACGAGTCTGTCACACCCTGGTGTGGCACACACCACACCCATGACAAACAGGACAGATTCTGTCACACCAGGGTGTGGCAGACACCACACTCATAACAAACAGGGCAGATTCTACCACCGGTGTGGCAGACACCACACCAGGATGTGGTGGAGTCTGTTTTGCTTATTCTTCACGTTTTTCTCAATTCCTTCGCCGTTTTCACATTACAATATATCCACTTAGACGTTAGTCTACTACTTCCCTTTAGATGATCCAGTAGCAAACTCTTCCCTCAACTTTTATTTGAAACATTGTTTAATTTTAATAGAAACTAAAAAACTCGGGGAACATTTTGCTACCGAACACTTGGGGAAAGTGGAACAAAAGAAACATGGGAATGATTCAGCTGACTGGTAAAGACTACTAAGTTCATAGTCAGCAAGGTAACTATTTCACCTTTTTTTTTTTGAAGCAATTACTTTGGATTCCATAAAAGGTTCAAAATACATATATAACTAAAAAATAACCACATGATTACTTCATATGTGCTAGACTTAGTATAAAACTATAATCCTCAACCCTCACTATAACTTTGGAGTTTTGAAGTAATGGTTATAGGGACTTAATCAAAGATGGTATCACAGCAACTCAGATTCGAATCTTGCTGGCCACGAATTTAATGCAGATTTTAAAAAATTATTACCACTACATGAGTCCAGGTTGCGCTCAACCTACGGGGGCATGTTAGAATTAACATAAAACTATAATTCTCAACCCTCATCATAACTTCAGAATTCGGGTGTAATACTTATAAGGACTTAATTTAAGAATATATCTATATTAAAGGATTAGTCAGTCAAAGGTTTCATAACCTGAAAGTCAATTGGGCCTAGAAGTCCTGTGAAATAAGATAGTCTCTTAAATTTGAAGGTCTGTAGCGCTCTAAGTCCACCACCAAACCTAAAGTCATTACTGCAGAAAGGCATATCTTACAGGAGCATAATAATTGTACTAGGCAATTTATTATGAAAGCAAATGCTGTTAAGCACAAATCATTCTCAAAAAGAGAATTGAAGCGCAGAATTGAAGCGCAAATGTAACATTCTACTAAATACTAGTGAGAAATAGCAGCATAACTAACTCACGATTTCTCAAAAGTCAAATGGGTTCACCTTATTTTGTTAGAATTCTTCCATAAAAAAGTCCGTCTTATCTTTCCATCTCTTTGATGATTACAAGAGACTGACGAAATCTTTCTGAAAATCTTCATCTGTTACAATGTAGACTTAGACATGCTAAGTCAACGGACTCACGGGGAGGGAATTAGGAATGATTCAACTGCAAGTATCTTAACGTTTTAAATTATGTCAGAAGCAAATTTCTGGATGTGCTGTGAGTGCCTGTGTCTCTGTCTATGTGTGCTGTTGTGTGTCGTGCATGTGTGTTTAGAGAGGGTGTGCATGTGTGTATGCGCAAGCATACTGAAGAGTGGATTTCTCTGGCTAAACAAGAACATACCTTGTTTGCGGCAGGATTCCAAATCAACTGAAGCACATTAAGAAAGTACAATCAATCTCTCTTAAAAACTGATAAATGCTTTTGTAATGCAAGAAACTCAACATAACGCATTCAACAACTCATTGAAGAAAAAAAATTCATGATAAGAAGAGGGGTATGAGGTAGCAATAAAGTTTCTTAATTAAAGGTTTCACAAAAAAAAAATTCCAAGGACATGAGCAAATTCAAACTTTCCTTTCTAAGGCAAAGAATGCTCAATTTTATTCTCCCCAACCTCATTTTCATAGTGTGGTGCTCATGACCTTCTTCAAAATGACAATGTAGTGCCTAACTTGTTTTCTTCATATTTTGTTCAGATGGCAACATATTTAGAATTTGGATGTATACATTGTTGCCTCCATTCATAAACCGAAGTGAACGATCCAAAGACTTCTGATAAATTTATATCATAGTCCAAAAACTTGACACAAGTACTTAAGTAAACCTAAAACTAAGATTCAATAAAAACAACAAAAGAACTTATATATGGTGAAAAAATGAACCCTGCCTAAGCGAAATAGACGAATTAGTTCACCAACCCCTAGATTTACCATACAATTGAATTGCCATGAATACTTTCCAATTGACCTAAATTTTAATTTCTACAAATCACTATAACGGAAGGAATTTCACAAATTAAACAAATTTCAACAAATTTTGCAGAAAGATTCACTAATAATTAAGGTAAATCAAGCAATTTCATCCCCGATCTTCTACAGACTTCTCAAACTAAACGAAATTCGGCAATTAAATAAAAATATTGCATTTTTTGCAGCAAGGCTGGACCAAAATTGAAGCAGATCAACACAAGCTACAGTCAAGATCTCAAAAAACCTACCAAATTGTATAATTTAATTGCGATCGATCGATCAACGAGAGAGAGAGAGAGAGAGAGAGTACCTTCTAGGGTTTCGAAAATCCTTTCCTCAGCGTCGAAGCGAGGGAGCACGAAGGCGGGAAAAGCAATAATAATCGCAGTAAAAGGAAAGTTCAGTTTTGTGAAACTGTCAAAAGTCTTGAGGTTTTTCTCTGCTTTTTTTTTTTCGTTTTATTATTAAAAGGTTTAAGGTCGTTTTGCCAAAATTGAGGGTTCCCTAAATTTTACCCGGATTCTAAAATAGGTCCCTAAAAAAGTACTAAACTAAATCTTTCAAATTGTTTTAAGTTGCACAAAATAAGTCCACTTTTGTTTTTTCCATTAAAATCTAGTGCGAATCGGATTAATCACAAGATTAATTTCAAAATAAACATGATTTGGAGTGTGGGTTCAGAGCACCTTTTTTCGCATTAGTGAGTTTTTTTTTCATGAATCTAATATTCACATTCTCAATTATATTATTTATTAGGGTTGAGGATAATACTTGTTGGAATCTCTGAGTGGACTAAGAAAAATGGATGAAATGAAAAATGAAAGGATTATCGTTTTACAATTTAGTGTATGCTTTTCAAATATGTCACGCATAAAATCGTATTATATTGAAAGCAAGGGCGAAATTGAAAACCCGGGCAAGTTTTCTTTTGTCTTTTTATCCTTTGTTGCGATTAGAGTTCAGGCAGGACCGGCCCAATCGAGTGGATTCAACAGATACATTGAACGTAGACGGATCTTGGATTCATCCGATTGCTCATTGCTTGCTCTCTTGTCAGATATTCATCTGAGACTCTGAAATATTAATATTATCTCAATGCTCAAAGCCAATGGGTTCCTAAATGTGTAATGGATAAAGCAACTCATCTTTTTTTCTTTTTTTTTTCTTTATGCTTTGGGCCCCACACTGTATATTGTCAGTTGCACATGCTCAATGGGTGAAGGGGGGTGCAAATGGTTGTGGATATCAACACACGTGTCCATATCCACCATGTTGATATCCGAATACATGTTTTTATCATAAAATTATTTTAACCATTGTATTAATGAATTTAAGATACAATTTTGACGATCAAGAGATTAATCATGTTTTTAAGATGTAAAGAACATTTTAGTGAACTCCGTCTGAGATGTTCATTACACTTAAACATCTCTCGTATCGCATACATCCGTATATTTCTCAATCTGAACTATTCTTTTGCATCCGTTTTCTGTCGGTATGTTTTCTCATCTGAATCGTATCCATATTCAATTTTCGGCGGATATGTCCGGATTCGTTCGTATTCGTACGTGTATCCATGATTGGTAACTCAAGAAGGCCAACTTTTATGCTTGCCATCGTATTTCTAAACCCTGGGGAAACCAAAGAGCGTGTTCTCATTCTGGGCTTCCGCTCTTTCCTCTTTTGCAATTTTGCGCCCCCACACAATGGATTTGGATCCTCTCCACTACAAAAAAATAGTAGAAGGATCACTACGTAATCACAACCATTGATTATCTAGTTGATGGTTGTGATTTTTTTTTAGTGCAAATTAGGAATGAGTACAATACACGTGGTATGATAAGTGTTAGATTTAGATTATATCATAACCGCCTACTAAATAATCAACAATTGAGATTAAAAATAGTGGTCTCTCCACTACTTTTTTTTGTAGTGAAGAGGATCCAAATCCCCACACAATCACCCTTTTGAAATCCGAAGCAGCGGGCGCCCAAGGGGACTCGGCTCACCTACCTCTCACCGCTTTTGTCCAAAATCTCATCATCTCGCTTTGAATAAAATAGGATACAAACGCCTCTTAGCAAGTAGCAAACCCTTTACTCTGGCGTCTTGTAGCGGAGTCATGACGTGACTCAGGGCCACGTCGTAGGGATTGGGTTGATATTCTATAATATTGTTTTTATTATTTTGCTTCAAACGGAAGCCTTGACTGGTTGAGATTATTTTGCTAAGATGTAGTAAAAGTGAAGGCGCTTTATTGTTCTCAGCGAACAGGGATACTAAAGATGTGCGCTTTTCTCTCTTCAAGAGTTCCATTCTCGCCGCAACTTCGAAATATTGATATAACGACCAAGTCTCCGTTAAAGATTACCAGAACAATCTAGATTCACAACTTCAAAGTTTTGACAAAATGGTTAGATCCACTAGAGATTAGTATCAAAACAATCCATATTTAAATCTCGTTGGTCGCAAATTTAAAGATGACTTCAAGAAGCCAAAAGACGATTTTCTAAAAATTTACATCGCCACGTGAGTCCAGATGTCGACCCATAAAAAGAGCGTTCATCCTACAAAAGAATATAGGAACATTACAAATATAACCCCCAACGTTCACTATGACTTTAGAGCTTCGGTGGAATGGTTAGAGACTTTATAACTATTTATCGAGACGCAGAAAGAAATATATACAGTAACATACTAGCATCATACATACCTCAGCTTTTCATTCATAATAAGTAACATATGTTCTTCATAATATTTTATATTAAGAAAAAAATTAAAAATTAAAAAAAGGCAAGCCATCACACTCACCTTCATTAAACGTAATCACGATACCAACTTGCATCTAGAAATATATACAGAAGCAGCGAGATCACTTCCTCAGCTCTCGGTCTTATTCTCGAACTCCCACTCTTTGCATTCCTTACACCTACACCGTCACTCCAAGAGCACAACAAACAACAAACAGCAAACATAACGAACACAGACCATCCTCAATACTTCTCCTTCTATCTCCGTTCCCCTCTCTCTTACTCTTCTCTACCCTACTCAAAACTGGCAAGAAGTACCCAGCCTCTGCCGCTGCTTCTGGCCATTGAGCCCACACTTGCGCTCACGAAAAGCCCCAAGCAGCAGCACCTGGAACTTCTCGAGGAATAAGCCCCATTCTTCTTCATTCATATCCGCCAGCTTCACAAAACTTGCACTCACAGGTAGCTGCTCATTTGCACTCCTCCTGTTTCCACTCTGGTTGCCACCACTATTGTTATTGCTCTTGCCTACATTGCACTGGGATTTCTCATTGAGACTGATACCCTTCAGCGACATGGATCGCTTTGGAACAGTAGGAAACAGAGGTGGTTTTTCTGTACTGTTTTCTTCACTGTCACCGTCTTCTTCTTCCTCCTCCTCCTCCAAGCTTGCTAACCTTGAAAATGGGTTTCTAGAACTCCATGGAGGTGTTCTAGGCATCACAGGCTCAGTCTCCTCACAATCAATGACGAATTGGGTGTCATCTTCGCCACCAAGTTCAGTCCGAGGAGAGAAAACTTCTCTTTCTGCTACCAACCTCCTCGCTTCGAGGCAAACAACCTCCAGCTCGCTCGGCTCTTCTTCTCTTCCTGTAAACTCTCTGCTCATCATTTCCCCAATCTCAGCCAAGCAAAGCCCAAAAGCTGCTGCTTCCTTGAGAAAAATTGTGCAAAGGACCAGAACACGAAGACAAGCCTCACGGATCATTGGCAGTTCCATCCGAAGCATTTCAGAATCTTTGACTGGATTGAGATTAGCAATGTACTCAAGCTCATCCTCAGAGAATGGAATTGATGCTTGTGGCCAGTGAATCCACTCGAAATAAGGATCCTCTAAGCTCTCGGGGAGGCACAGACCATGATCAATTGGGATGAGTTCAATCTGACTACCAAATCTACCGACCCCAGCTTCAAGTTTCCTTACCAGTAAGTTTCCGGCATGCCTATCTGTGTTGAAGATTCTAACATCAAGCATCCCAATTCTGTGCACAGCAGCCACAGGAAAGCTGGAGGTACCATGGTCACTAGCATCAAAATCATGAGGGATGAACTGCTGGAATGAAGCAATCTTGCTAATAGGCTGTGGCTTCCTTTGATGAGCCTTGCTATTGCTACAATTCACCCCGTCATTGACATTGAAAACAGAATGTGTTATCTTCACAAGAACAGTAGGAGGCACATTGGCAAAGTTATCATAATCCAAAAGATATGCCGCTACTTCTCTAAAACCGGTCTCTCCGACTCTCACAGACCTTTTCAAGCCCGGTTGGCCAAGAGCTTTCCCGATAAAACCCTTTGGATTATTTGGGGCAAATGGCTCCTCATCTGTCGGCTTGACAATAGCGACACTCTCGCCCCTCTTGTTCCTGAAGTAGTATGCACCCCCAAGACCACTGTGAACTGGTATAGGGTCTACACCCTTTTTGATAGCCTTAACAGCATCCTTAACTAGTTGCTTAGTTTGAGCACAGCGGCTAAAGCAACCCAAGAATTCAATCACGCCACTGCTGTCTCGTTGCTGCAGATCTTTTGCAGTGGGAGAGAGACAAGGAGTTGAGGAACTCCTGTGAAGTAAATTCCTAGTAAGAAGTAAAGGTGAATCATTTCTTACAGCTCTGAGATCATCCTTAAGCACGAGATCACCAAAGGTGAGCGAGCTCTCCTCAGTAGGAACATTGAGGGCTAGCTGGAGCTTCCTTTTTACAGTATGCGCATTGTCACTGCGATCCAATTCAAGACCCAAGACACAGCCGGTATCAGTTTGGACAAAAACTCGCCTCCTACCAGTAGGCTTTACTTCAGATTTCTTCAAACCATGGTACTCACCACTGAGAGCTCGGTTTAAGACTGCAACTGTCATTTGAGTCTGAACAGGGCTGTCTAGGTTAGGAGACATGGAACAAAGGAGTGACCCTTTTCTTCTTCTTCTCTCTAGAGCGCACGCCAAACACAGAGGATGACGCGGTCAAGGAGAAAGGAAGATGCAGTGAGCAAATGACCATGTAGCAAAAGGCTGGGAATTGGACCGCACCCTCAACACGCAAGATTGAGGGCAAACGGAGATGAAGTTGAAGAAGAATGGAATGCTCCCCCTTACATTGGGGAAGCCATCTGATCCTATTCGAATTGGAAAGCGCCTAAAATCTGTGTACAAAAGTATTTTGTTATTGTTAGTGGAAGTTATCAAGAAGCCAGGTTTCAATTTGAGAAATTGTAAAACGACAAGGTTGAAAATCAATGATAAAAGAAAAGCAGTCGAATTAGTTAGACGCTCCACAAAAGGAAAGCAATTGATTTCAAGATTTACACACAACAATGAAAAAAAATAAAATCAAGAATCCAATGAATCTGCCACATAAAGGTTGAAACGTGAAAGGTATACAAAACATCCCTACAAGATTCTAAAGAGAAACGAAGAAAAACAGATTCTCCATCCTTAGGGGGTGTTTGGTTCAATTTCTAGAAATTATAGGAAATGTTTTCCACTTAAAACATGATTTCCTTGTATTTCTTAAAAAAATTATAAGAAAAGTTTTAAAAAATCAAAAAGTACCAATTTTCTTGTTTTTTTTACTTTACTTGTTTGGTTCAAAACAAGAAAATGTTTATAACTTTATAGAAAATAACAAGATTTGGTAGGTTTTTAATTAAATATGGTATGTGTCAGATTTCTGGTGATTTCCTCTCATTTTGAGAGGAAATTGACTTTTGTAAAATTTGGTAGGTTTTGATATTTTATAGAAAATATTTCTGTAAATTTTTTGTTGAACCAAACACAATTTACAGAAATCACTGGAAAACTTTTATCAAAAAAATAAAAATCTTTCTGTGACATATCAAAAAAATAAAAATCTCAGCAGTAGTTTAAAAATGATGCTACATAGGATTCATAATCAATTGGTACATAATATAGTTTGAACATTACAGACTCCATGCTTAATAGAAGAAGTTACCTTGACAATTTCTAAACAACGCAAATTATAGAAATCATGTTGTCAGTTTCATAATTACAAATTACAAATTTATCATTGTCAGATGTTTTGAGAAAAGTTTTCTCAAAAAGTTTGCAACCAAACAGCCCCTTAAGTTCAAGAAAAAAATAAACGGTCTAAAAGTACCACAACTAGAAACAAAAATGCAAATTAATTGAAGATTATCTTTCTGTGACATATCAAAAAAATAAAAATCTCAGCAGTAGTTTAAAAATGATGCTACATAGGATTCATAATCAATTGGTACATAATATAGTTTGAACATTACAGACTCCATGCTTAATAGAAGAAGTTACCTTGACAATTTCTAAACAACGCAAATTATAGAAATCATGTTGTCAGTTTCATATAAATTTACATGTTCTACAAAACAAATGTCCAAAGCTAGAAAAAAAATGAACTAACCTCATATTCAACTAATATAGAATGAAGCCGAAAATAATAATTGAACGGAGAATAATAATAAGAGATTGTTTATAAGGATTCAAAAGACAACAAAAAAGAATATTTTTATCTTATTCCAAATAAATATCCGAAAATTCATAGAAAAGTGAAGCAAAAGCCAAGCAAGAGAAGACTAAGAATTGTTAGGGGAAAAAAAGGAAAATGGAAAAAAAAATAGATCCACGAATTTTAAAATCGTTGTGGTTTCAGCAAATATTTATGTAAAATAACAAGATCAAGGTCGAATACATGTATTATTCCAGACAACTTTCGAAAAGTCGAAAGGAGTATATAAATATGCATCAAAATATATGTATTAAAAAATTCAATAAAAATAAGTTCTATCCAAACTAGCAAACTTTCTCTTACATTTTAAGATAAATTCCATTTCAAAGTCACAAAAAAAACTAATAACTTTGCAAGAAAAAATAAACAAAATAACATTTTTTTGAAAACACAAGTATTTAGATCGATTATTAAACAGAAAGATCGTAATATATCAAACTATTAATCAATCTTTCCTCTTCAATATAAAAACCGTAACACTCCACGGCAATTAAACCCTAATAAGCCAGACAGGAATCAGACATGCATTCAAAAAACCCCAAATTCGAACGACAGCACCAAAAGCTTAATTCCTTCAGCAGATCAAATCGACCCACCTCTAAAAAAATTGAACAAAACCCTCATATCCCATCAAAATCAAAATAAAGAAAGAGAGGAACGTACCGGATGCTAGGATCCCGCGACGGTGATCGGAGACCGTCGATAACGAGAGGGATCTATGGCTCAGATCCGACGCGACGCGCTCGATATCGAACCCCGACCTCTGGTTCGCGCTAAATCCTTCGCTCTTCTCGTTGTTGCTTCCTCTCACTCCCGCTGAACTCTTTGAAGACAAGAGAGGGTTGGGAAACTAACTGGGGTTAAACTTAAACCAAGTGCCGGTTACGTTTTATTTATTCAATTGTTTATTTCGCCACTTTGCATAAACATGCAACTTCTTCTTTGATATTAGACGTTACTATTCTCTGACAGAATTGCCCTTCCGATAAATTCTTTCATGCTTGGCTCCTAAACATTTTCGGTCGTCGTCTTTTATTATCTTTTCATGAACTGTTTTCAGTACTTATTATCACTTCCCCTCCCATCTTCTCCCTCTAAAATATTAAATTCGTCTTCGGTTATCTATCCACTAAACTATTTCTTTTAGTACTTATCATCACTTTTCTTTTATTACTTTGTGGGGTTTTTTAATAAATTTATGAAAGAAAAGTTGATAGTTCAGACACACGATGGGATTGAAAATAGTTCAGAGGATAAAGAAGCAAAAATTTTGGAAATTTATAGGCAATGTGAGATTGAAAATGGTTGAGAGGCTACATTGCACTTGGTTGAATTCCATAACTTTACAAAGTTTTGTAATGTAAAATATCATTTGATAGCACATCCACATATCGGAAAATTTGACTTAAAACCGGCCTTCCATGAAAAAGACCACACTTGTAATTAACTCCTCAGTTCTTTCCTTCAGAAGAGTCCAGAAGAGAATATGACAACCGTTGGATGAGCGAGAAAGGCTGTCTCTGCGGTCGGATCTAAGCCACGTCTTCCGGACTCTAGGGCGTGACCCTTGGTGACGTGGCAGGTCAACATAGGCTTGGAAGCGGTGAGCTTACCTCCAACCAGCACGCAAAAGGGTGCGGCCGGCGCGAGCGGAGCAGCGATTGGGCGCAGGATTTTTCGTGCCGATCTGATATGTACGTGGGAAGACAAGGTTGCCCTTGCTTTTGCTTGAAAATAACGAAACTACTATCGTATATATTGAACTTTCTGTCTTTCTATTAGTGATCTTAAAGTATTCTTTAAAGAAGAGTTTATTTTAATAGAAACTACCTTTTAAAATAGTGTCATTGACTCATTGACTCATTCTACAGATGCCGTTTTTTATTTTTAATTTATACTAAAATACTTAAAAGGTAATTTTGTTGCATTCAGTATTTTTCAGTTACTTTTCTTTGACATACTTGATTCTGCCTAGCCTTCATTGAATCATTAACGATCATCTCTCTATTATAGTTAGTATTTGCCTACTAATTGTTACATCACACTAGAAAAAAAGTTGACTTAAAATTGAATCAAAGTAGTTGATTGCAAGAAAAAACTGTTTAAATATAGTATATGTATAAATTGACAATGAAACTAGATTTTTGTAGAATGACTCTATTTTAAATATGATTTCTAGGAAGAAAAAACCCCTAACCAATTGTGGACATCCAACTTTGATTTAACATAGCTTTTCAGCGTATACATTAGTTTTATATGTAATAAATTAAAGTTATAAATTTGGATGGATACCTAACAATGTAACATGCTAAGTGAAAAATGATGATCATCATCAATCTGTCATTAATCAATATTATAAAATGTTACCTGATGAATATGCTAATTGTACGCGCTATATATTAATTACCCGTTTTGTAATGTGTAAGAAGTGTGAGCAAACTAAATATGAATATTTAATAAATATAATTTATCAAATTTTCTTTTAGTACAATATATATTCTTCTATACTTAAAGGATAACCCAAGAATCAACGTTCATGCTACAGCAAAACAAATCTGTCATATACACTTGAAGTACTGTAATCATTTTTAAGTATAAAGGAGTAAATATGAATTCTACATCAAATATATTAAAACCCGCATTCTTCTTTAAGTATAGAGGACCAGATATAAATTTTAATTTTAAGCATACAATAATCAAATCAAATGCATTAAAACTTAGAGGGAAATAATTTCAAAATGCAGTGCTTAAGAAAACAATGGGGCGTACTGTACTTCGCAAGATGTGCACGCTAGTACGTACATGTGTGTGAATACAGAACGGGGTACTGATGTAAATTTTGTTAACTTCAGGGTCAAAGTATGAGTATCATTCAACCTTGGAGAAAAAAGACATATAATTCTAACATTTTAGTACAATTTAAGAACAGTAACGGTACTACATCTGCGCTCTCTTTATTGTATGCTCGTACCCATCGGAGCGATTCCCAGCAAACGGAATCCTGAAGAAAGGGATGTTACTCGCCTTTGCACATTTTGTAAGGCTATTCCTGTAATGCCCCTAACCCTAAGTATCATCTACATCCCATGTGTGGACCCCATATATTTGTTAATTGTCATGTTAATGATTAGATTAAGTTTAGTTCTGTGATGGAGTAAAATATTAGATAATGTCATTTGGAAGTTTTTTTATGGCCATGAGCTATAAAGCTTACGTGGAGTGGGTCTCCTGGTCATGATTAGGGTTGAGAGTGGGTCTAGTTTGGATTGGGTTTCACTCAACCCTGAATTTAATTAATAAGTTTAATCGAATATAATCCAGATATTGTCACACGCTAAAATCATATGCTTAACTCAATTTTTGTCCAACTTAAAGGTTTGGTTGTCTCAGTAATGATGATGTTATGTTAATAAAATTTCTAGGGATTTGATCTTCGGTTACTTGAGATATTTGCGTTATCTTTTGGGATTTGAGTCGGAGCCTATCTTTGGAGAAACTTGGTTTATTTTATATTAAATGAGATGTGCGCTAACCCACATATTAGGGGTCTGGCCCTCAATGTGAATTCTAAAATATTAGGCCCCTAGCACACAGTATGGTGAGTAAGAAAATTCTTAGATATTAACCCACTAGTAACTCTGGTTTCTTTTAAAAAAATAGGTAGGAGGTTAGGGAACAATAAGTAATTTCAGACTTGCTCATATGTTTACAATTACATAATGTCACCATTATGTCTTTAAATTTATATTAAATTCGTGACCGATAGGAATTGAATTTGGATTATTAGATGCTATGTCAAAGAATACTTTCGTCACACCATATCTTTAAAGTTATCGTGGAGATTGAGAATTATAATTTTATACTCTAAAAAGATATTGACACGAAAAATAACTATTTTATACCATGTGGATGGAGAAATTTGATTCACAGTTTATTTTAGACCGAAGAAGAAATATGGTCCAAATTGATAATCACTGAACATTTTCCCCTCAAATTTTCATGTCAATTTTTTTTTTTATGGGTTTTGTTACTTCCTCATGCCTTTCAAATAGTAACATGACACTTGACAAGCTATACTGCCCAAATCCACATGCTTAACAAAAAAGACAAATAATCTTCTCATTAAAGAAATATATAAGTGGAGTAAGGAAGCATGTGCCTTCGACGCCGAGGGAATCAAGACACATGAACCATGCAAAGTCCTCTTCCGAACTGACCTATATATTATAAAATGTCTCGGATATAAACTTAGTTTAGTTCATAAACTAGGACAAGCTTTGCTTTATAATATTAAGGACGCCCTTGATATTTATATATATATTTTTTTTTATAGCTTTGATAACGTGTGGCGTCATCATCAAACTGCCAAGGACTTTGTCTACATACGTGGCGAGGTAATGAATCATTTCTTCCATTGTAATCTTGGAATATATTGCTTTCTAAAGATATTGTTATTTAATTCCGTACGCGTTGATTGGGTGAAAGTTTGTGGAAGTATTCGATCAATCAACGTCTGAGATTAGCTTATTAATAGGGCTTAATTAGCGTACGACATGTATAAGATAATATTCCATTACTCCAAATTTTGAAGCTAGTGTTTATAATACTCGATAATTGTACGTAGAAGACGACAATAACAACGAGACTATATGCTTGTAATACTCGATAATATTCGGTAATATTCGGGAATGCTTGTAATTTTATTTATGGGAATAGATTTTTTGAATGAAATTTTCAAACCATAAAACTGTTAAAAGGATTTCGAGGAGGCGGATATATTTCCTACAATTTTACTAGTGAGAATAGATTCACAACCGCTAATTTTTTTTGGGCTTTAAAAAGAATTTAATAAAACTCACTGAGACTATATGCACACTTAGGTCAATACAAATGTATATTTACACAAATACAATTATAAGACCATCTCCAACAGCTTCCCCATTTTATTGGTATTCTCACTTTTGAAGAATTTTGGGTTTTTTTTGTCCAACAGATTCCCCATTACATTCCCTAAAATAGGGATGGAGGAGGGGGAAAATGGAGCATTCCCCAAATCTACAGCATTCTTCAAATTTTTGGGGAGAACTTTGTCATAAATGTTTCACGTTCTTCAAGTCTCAAATTACTCAAAAAAACGACTCAACACTATAAAATAAGGGGGCAAAAACAAAAAGTTCATGTCTAAATCTTTTATTGTTAAAGTTCATGTCAAATATGTAGAATATTTTTATTATTGTAATAAATACATGATTCTTCAAAATGGAGAAACTGTTGGAGTTGGAGCAAATTTTTTTTAAAGAATATGACTTTTGCTTCCCCATTTTGGAGAAATTTTTGAGGAAGCTGTTGGAGATACTCAGTCTATTTGTAATTGGTGAGTCTATTGGCAATTAACCCTATAATAACGACCAGGCTGTACTTTTTAAAAATTTAAAAACTCGGATAATCGCGCAACAAATGCACGAATATACGGATTAAATTTCTTGAAATTTAGTTCGATAAAAATTATTTATCAAGTAATCGTTACGGGCTTGATTCGGGTAAATGTCATCCGATATGGGCCAGCTACAGTCCAAGCCCCGTATCGACGGACCGAAGCACATGAACTCATGCTTTCCAAAATCTAATCGCCCACCGTTTCCTCGCCACTTGTCTCCTGCTCTTATTCTCCGTCTCCTAACGTCCTAATCTTTTATTTCGCTAGGCCTTCTCTTTGTATTCTCTACGTACGTACTCATTTTTGTATTTTTCTTCTATGAATTCAAACGCAATGCATTGAGTCAGGACTTGCTTTTTCCCTGATTTATGTACGTTGTTTTTAGTGAGAAAGAAAGGTTTGAAGTCGTGCGTACAACGTATGCTGGTGTACAGAGGACTCTCGGAAATGGAGAGAATCCAAAGAAAATTTGATATTTTCGTGTTTAATATATTAAGTAGAACAACTTGCGGATATATTTATGGAGAAACGGGATCATCAAAAGTCCAAACACAGGCCCAGCCAAGGGAAATAGTTTGTAATGAAAAACGGTTCATCTCTCTCAAACCGCACGTTAGAATTGAACGAATTATCCATGTAAATCGCGTTTTTTTTTTTTAGATGGAATTAACCAAACTCATCGTTGTTCGATTTTTGTCGCCCTCTGTTTCACAGAATTCTGCCTTCCTTCGGGAAATAAAAGAAAATCCTTTTTTGTCTTTTTTGCATCAAAACCAGCCAGTCGGAATTAGGATCCGGATTGAGAGATATCAGAGTTTCTATCAGTTTTTTGCTATTTTTGGTAATGTTTTAGGAGTCTGTTTTGATTAGAAAATAAATCCGGTTTGAAATTCCAAATTTGATCGATTTACTTCCTAATCATAGAGAGTCTTTTAAGGAGAGCTTAATTATTTCTATTTTTTGTAAAATTTGGGTCCTAGTAGAGGTCTTGTTTATTTTCTATTTAAGCGGAGGATTGTAAGCTCTTGAATCATAACATTTTATCAATAAAATTCCTCTTCAATATTTTCTTCATGGATTCAATGCTCTTCATGAATTCAGAGATCGTTCTTTATGGATTCAGAGAATACTCATTGGTGGATTTCGAGGTTTTTACTTCTGCGTTGCGTTAATATATGACAAAAAATTTTAAGTTGTTTGTATGTCTAAAGTTTTTGGAGATGTAATCAAGACAGCTAACCTTTATTATGATTGTTTTTATGTAGAATAAATTGCAGATAATCCCCTTTTACTCGTAAATCCATAAGTGCCAGTATAATAGAGTGATTAATACTGCTGACAGTATAGAAGAGACCACTAACTTTTATTATGATTGTTTTAAGCAGAATAAATTGCAGCTAAGCCTCTTTCGCTCGTAATATACAAGTGCTAGTAAAATAGAATTAATGATAAATACTATTGAAAGTATAGAAGAGACAACTAACCTTTATTATGATTGCTTTAAGTAAAATAAATTGCAGATAATCTCCTTTGACTTGTGAATCCACAAGTGATAGTAAAATAGAGTGATAAACACTGCTGAGGCCTTGTTTGTTTTTTAAATAGTGAGGTTATTATTTTAAAATAGTCCGGATCCACCTCTTTAGCTTTTGTTTGATTTTTAATTTGGCTCGGTCTATTTTTAAGGAGGGCCTAGTTAACATCTAAAAAGGGGCCTAAACTAAAGCCACATCACCCCCACTTTTACAGTCCACCTAAAATTAGGGGTGTCCAAACGGGCCAGCCGGCCCAGTCCCAGCCCGGACCCGGGCCCGAGCACGACGAACACCGGCCAGGGTCGGACCGGGCACCGGGCCGACCTGATTTTTTAGGTTTTTTATTTTTTTTTATTTCTTTAAATTTTTAATGATACATAACTAAAAATTAAAGAAAAATTTAATAAAAACAATCATATTATTATTTATTAATCACTTGAAATTACATAATTTACAAATACAAAAAATTATAAAAATTAAAATAATAAAAATAACTTCTTTATTAATAATCAGTAAACCATTTATAATTATAAATTTATTTTGGAATTTATCGCATCACAATAGATGAGTACATGCCAACTAGATTGACACATACTCATCTATATCACTATCATTTACAACTGTTTTCAACATAATTTATTATAAAATTTTATCTAAGAAATAAAAAATACAATTTGATGAATATTGTTTACTCTTTATATCAATCTGCGAGTCCTAACTCTTCAAATTTATCTTCAATACCAGTCATCTGATCGATATCTTGCGTTCTCTTCTCGTACCTCCACCAATCTTGTAAGCACATTATCACTTGTACAGTATACGGATCTAACGATGTCCTGTGATCATCAATCAAACGTTCTGTTATGCTGAAGGCAGATTTCAAAGCTACCGTAAAAATCTGCACTGTCAGTAAGTCACGAGCTATGATGGAAAGTATAGGATGTGAAACTGTTCCTTATACTTTCCACCATTGCAAAATATCTAAACTATTATTTTGACATTTAACTAAAGATGTAGTTAAATATTGATCAATTTTAGAAACCTCCACTAATGATCCAAGTCCAGATCCACCAGTTAGCTCTGCTACCATTGATTCCTTATCAAAACGTACACTTTTGCCTCGAATGAAGCTCCTAGAAGCAGAAGCTGTAGACTGATGTGTAGTTACACCGTATTTAGCTGCATGCTCATCATATAATCTTTAAAAATAATTTATAATAGTATTATAATAAGTAATAGCAGTGTAGGCTGTCTAAAAATCACAATAGATAGCTTATTCAAACAAGCTCCGACAACGGAGGTCACAATC
>NC_033794.1:10173742-10272968 GCF_001876935.1 Asparagus officinalis | reverse complement strand
CGAAACTCTTATTGTTGAGTTTGATCAAGCCAAGTTTGAGGAGGCCCTCTCATCCAGATCCCTTAGCCCTAAGGCTATGCGCAAGATCAGCAAAGTTTTCAAGGAGACTAAAACTCCAGATGTGGTCGACTCGCCGAAGGACTGTCTCCCTTGGGGGTTGCACTGTTCATACAGTCCCCTCTCTGAAGGAGAGTACTTAGCTTCGGCACAACTCCAAAATAGCCAATCTTCCAATCAACGCGAGCTCCGCGTTTGTGAGCCTCAACACGAGCTCTGCATAAGCCAAGCTAAACGCAGCACTCAGGGGTGCGTTTCACCAGCAAAACCTGGAGCTCAGGCATGCATTACTGAGCCAGAACGCAACCCTCGAGGGAGCGTTACAAAACAAAAATGCAGGTCTCCAGACCGCATTAACCATCCTGAACGCAGTCCTCAGCAAAGCATTCCAGAATCCAAAGGCGGACATCAGACATGCGTTTGGGTAAGGAAACCCAATATAGAACCTGGTGTATACCGTGGAGCTTCGGGGCGCTGCCCCGAACCCCGCCGGGGGGGTATTCCATCCCCCCCGGACCCCCTGGCCAGGGGCGCGCCGCCCCCTGGACCCCCGGCTCGCTGACCGGGCAGCGAGACCCCCGAATACTCTGTTTGCCTAACCAACGACAACGTTTGCACAGGAAGAAGTCCCCAGTGTCTGAGTATCCTGGAGTCACTATCAATGTGATCGGTAGAGGGAAAACCTCAGGTCCTAGTTCTGATGATTCTGAGACAAGTCGTTCGCCGACCGTCAGAGAAATCGCTAACGAGTTTGAAGGAATCTACCAACGCACTCGGACGCGAACATGAGCCATTCCCCCTGTCAACTATCGGAGGTTAGCTAGAGGAACCAATTCTGATGATGAACACTCAGCCATTGCGGAGTCTCAATCATCAAGCTCTTTCATTGGGCATGAGAGCTTCACCCACATGGCAGAACATTCTGAAGATCTTATGAAGAGACTTGCTGAGCAAGACGCCATGCTCAAATCACAGCAGAAGACCCTCAATGAACTCCTAGACCTGTTGACTCAACTCGTCGCAGACAAGGCTAAATCTCAGAAGACAGAGTTGCCACCTAGGCAAGAATCCTCCCGGAAAGGAAAAATGTCTTCATCCCGACCTCACACAAACAAAGGGAAGGGAAAAGTGGTTGATGACACGGCTTCTGAACAAGAAGCCCACAACCTAGAATCTTCCTCTGATGAAGGAAGAGAGACGGAGAACGAGCAGAATCTCCAGTCTGCCAAAATGAAAGAATTGGAAGCCCGCCTCAATATCATTGCCAACAGAAGCGAGCTCCAAGACGAGGGAGTTGTCAGATGCAGCCCATTATCCTCCAAAATTTAAAGTCCCGACGCTACAAACTTTTGACGGTACGGGATCACCGAACCAACATATCTATCATTTCAAGTCACAGACTGGGAATGTGATATCAAACGACGCCATACTGGCTCGATTATTCATTGGCACCCTCAAGGGAGTTTCCTTTGAATGGTTCAGGAAACTACCTGCGGGAAGTATTCAAAAATGGGCGGATCTAGAGAGACTCTTCTTGTCGAGATTCTTTGAAGAGGATACGGAAGTCTCCATCCATACCCTTCTCGCCACTAAGCAGAAGAAGAGGGAGTCCGTCAAAACCTTCGTCAAGAGGTTCCGAACCATGGCTCTCCGGTGTTCGTCAGGTATGACACAGTCTACTTTAGTAGAGACCTGTCGACACAACTTGTAGACCGACCTTCTAGCCAGAATCGGGGTTGCAGAATGCCGTTCTTGGAGACAACTAATCTCTCAAGGCGAACAGGCTCAAAAGATTATTGTCAGGATCAAAGCTGAAGAACAAAGTATGCAGGATCAACCTGAGCAATCGGACCAAGCCCAATTTTCTCAGTCAGAAGAAAAACTATCACGTTAACCGTCATCTCTGATAGTCCTTTGCCTCCAAATTCTCCCACTAATCCTCTTCAAGTAGGATGACGGGTCCACCAAAACTATCACGTTAACCGTCACCTCTGATAGTTCTTTTCCTCCAAATTCCCCCACCAATCCTCTTCAAGTAGGATGGTAGGTCCTGAGATTAAGAAATATCTTACTCAACCGCCAGTTCTCGTGGCCCCGATATCAGGAAAACCATTCCTGTTATATGTGAGAGCCATGGATCATTCCCTTGGAGCTTTGTTGGCCCAGAACAACGATCAGGGTCAAGAACAAGCCATCTATTACCTGAGCCGGACTATGATGGGAGCCGAACATCGGTACAATCCGGTCGAAAAAGAATGTCTCGCTTTGGTATTCGCAATTCAAAAGATGCGACATTACCTAGTTGGACAGACAATTCACGTCATTTCCAAAGTAAATCCTTTGAGAGTACTGATGACGAAACCATCATCTCTGAATTGCCGGCTTGCAAAATGGGCCATTCTCTTGTCACAGTACGACATGCAGTTCATGCCCCAAAAGGCGGTCAAGGGTCAAGCACTGGCAGACTTCTTAGCCGATCATCCAGTATCGGGAACGTCTAAATTGTATGAGGAATTACCTGACGAGGTTGCTGAAGCTTGCGCTACCCAAGAAGCTACGCAAGTGTGGAAGTTATTCTTCGACGGTGCATCCAGAGCAAATCCTCATGGAGCAATCACCGCGGGAGTAGGAGTAGTGCTAATCTCTCCAAACGGCCATGTAATCCCAAGGGGATTTTCCTTAATCGAACCTTGCACCAACAACGTAGCCGAGTATAACGCTCTGCTATTAGGCATGCAATTTGCTGAAGAACTTGGTATTCAGCATCTTGAAGCTTACGGTGACTCTCAGCTCATCGTTAATCAAGTTCGAGGAGAATATGAAGCACGTCATGAGGATTTGATCCCGTATTACTTTGCAGTGCTAGAGCAGGCTCAAAAGTTCGAGGGCTTCTTTATCGAATACGTGCCACGAGCTCAGAATGCTTACGCAGATGCTCTAGCCTCCTTGGCAACCTCATTAGCGTTGCCACCGAAGACTGAAACAACGATTCCAGTCGCGGGACGGAAATTATATTTTTCTAAAATTCCTACAGAAGAAAACCTAGACGAGACACCGTCAGAAGAAGTCTGTACAACTTCTATGGAGTTTGAATCCAGGGATTGGCGATTCCCGTACATCGACTATGCCGTATATGGAATTCTACCCGATGATCCTAAGGAAGCGGCCTCTATCAAACGAAAGGCCCTCCGATTCTATTACGACGCAGTCTCTCAAGTCCTGTATCGTAAATCGCATGATGGAGTTTTGCTTCGATGTCTCTCCCGGAAAGAAGCAAAAGAGGCCCTCAAGGAAGCTCACGGCGGAATGTGCGGAGCTCATCAGCCTGGAGCTAAGTTAGGAGATCGCCTCCGACGCATCGGCTATTATTGGCCGAAGATGTTTTCAGACGCGGTTGACTATGCTAAACGTTGTCACGCGTGCCAAATTCATGGGGATTTCATCCACCAGGCGCCAGGAAATTTACACCCCACATCAGCGACTTGGCCATTCGAAATGTGGGGTATGGATATCGTCGGACCGATTTCCCCTCCGACATCCAAGGGACACCGGTTCATTCTAGCCGTGACCGATTATTTCTCCAAATGGGCGGAGGCAATCCCGTTGAAAGAAGTCAAGACTTCAAACGTGATCAAGTTTATCAAACATCACGTCGTCTACCGTTTTGGAGTCCCGAGGCGAATAGTTCACGACAACGGGACACAATTCGTCAGCTTTGGGTTCCAGAGATTCTGTGACAGATTCAGAATCCAAAGTGTTGCATCTACGGCTTATTATCCGCCAGCAAATGGTCTTGCAGAAGCCTTCAATAAAACCATAGTGAAGCTTCTCAAAAAGTTTGTTTCTAAAAGCCGGCGCGATTGGGATGAAAGACTGGGTGAATGTCTTTGGGCTTACCGTACTACAGTAAGGACCTCCACAAGAGCTACGCCATTCTCTTTGGTATATGGCTGCGAGGCGGTACTACCATTGGAAATTCAGATTCCTTCTCTGAGAGTCGCTATCACAACTGGACTAACAGAAGAAGAAAAGCATCAACGACGTCTGCAAGAACTTGAAGCCTTAGACGACAAGCGACTTCAAGCTCAACAACAAATAGAGTTGTATCAAGCCCGTATTTCCAAAGCCTACAACAAAAAGGTTAAGGAACGGATCTTCAAGAAAGGCGATCTAGTGTTGGCCAACAGACGACCCATGGTGATGACACACAAAACCAAAGGGAAGTTCAATCCTAAATGGGAAGGGCCCTTCGTAATAGAATCAGTCTATTCGAACGGAGCATACCGCCTCATCAATCAAGAAGGAGACAGGCTCATGATGCCAATTAATGGGAAGTTTCTCAAGAGATACTTCCCGTAAATCATGTAGCCCCCTAAACCCCAACCAAATCAGGCTGGGGGTTGCCTATTCATAGTGTAATTCTATCTTGTATTTCGTCATGTTAACACTACACCTCTGACGATTGTAATTTGATGGAATTATTCTGAATAAATGATAAAGGGAATTTCGATAACATTTGCATTATTTTCTATTGTCTTGAACCAGATTTCAATAAAAAGAGACGATAAAGAGCAAAAGTGATATCATTTTCATTCGATGTGGTTAATCCAAACACAAAATGAAAAAGATACAAAATTCCTTAATCAAAAACAGGTCAAGAGCTAAACATCAGGCTTCATTAACTTGAGGGTTTTTAGCCTAGACTTGAAAGCAGAGAGTTTCTCCCGGTGAGCTGCTCGAACTTGTTCCTCGATCTCCTTTCTGAGTTCTGCTTCAATAGGAAGAGTAGCAACAATGTCTTTACGAGTCTGCTCGGCTGCGTGGAGTGTACGGCAAAATTTCGTATAAATTTGGCCACTTTTATGCTCAAGCTCTTTTCTGACATCCTCATAGTGGGCCAATTGAGCTTTCTTCTGGTCCAACTCGGCCTCTAATCGAGCGATAGTCTCTTCAATATCACGAATATCAGAAGCAACACGTTTGATTTTAGCATATGCTTTAGAGTGTCGCTTCCTTAAAGTTGATATACGGGCTATTTTATCAGATAGTTCCTTGCGAAGATTCCCTGGGTGATGCGCTCTCGAGATTATCGCCAAGGAAAGAGCCGGCTCCACTTCAGAATCTAAATTGGCGCGCTGTAACTCCCTGAAAGCTGTCAATTCTGCCATCAAAAGAGTGATCCCACCCTGGCAGTGCTCAGTCCAGGATGCATCCCCTTTGGCCTTGATGTCGTCCAAACATTGGCTCAAGATGGATTTACAGTCTTCAAGAGAAGCCCCCTCAACACTGATCATACCAATAATTGTTTGCATCCAACGTTCCAGTTCATCAATTGATTTCTTCAGAGCTCCTGAGCGTGGAGGAGGAAGAGTTGGATAGATTGGATCCGTATGATCATCCTGAACACGTGTTGGAGCAACTTCAGAAGAAGGACCCTCTTCAGCCCCATCGTCTTCAGGAACTGAGGGGATCGATTGGGGCATTTCGTCCTCTCCGTCAGTAGAACGCTCAACGAGCGCAGACTTCATCGCATCCCCCATTATTTTGGCCCTCTTGGAATTCTTGGCCATGACAGGTATCCGCTTACGGATTCTCCTGTCATACTCACCTTGCTCAGCAGCAGAAAGAGCTTCCTTACCCGATCTTAAAGAACGAGGTGTAGGAACGGGCTCTTCTGCAGGAATCTCCTCAGTTGTCTTTTCTTCAGGAGAATCATCAATTGGCTTTCCCTCTTCAATTCCCGTAGGAACCTCTTCTTCAGAAGGTTCTACGGTGGACAAGTCTTTAGGAGCTTCAACGGCTCCGGTCGCTTCCTGTTCACAAGATAGGTATTCTTCCATCCCTGGTAGACGAGTACTCGCAGAACCGCTCCGTGAACGATACAATTCCCGAATCTCGTTTATACATGAAGTATAAACGTCATATTCCGGAATCCGAGAAGCTTCGGCAAACCACTGGCGGCAATCCATAACAGTAGAACAGCCGGGCGGTGAGTTGGGTAAAGTGAATTGCGCATGGGTTCCCCCGGCGGAGAAAAAGTACCATGCGCGAGCTCCTTCGTATAAATTCCCAATCTGAGCTAACGCCGGGTTAGGATTGCCAACATAGAGTTGGTCATATCCAAACTGTCTCGCGAACCGAGAAGGCATGTAAGGCTCGATTACGCACTTCTCCCGTGAGCGATAGACCAGGTAGCCCAACCTGATCATAAGAAGCCAGCTGAAGGTACCCTCTTCCAAAGAAGACGAGCCTTCAAAAAGCAAATCCATGAAACGAGCATCCTTAACATCAGCCCCGTCAAAGTTAGGAGCACAGCAGAAAACCCGGTACTTATCTTCTCGGGATAGAAGCTGTCGAGCCCTGACTATATAAGAACTAGTCCACGTGGCCGACTCCAATCTTTGTACGAAGGGAGTATAAGCATCATCCCCTTCATGCACTCCCGTCATTAATGAAGGGCAATGCAACACGAACCAGGCCATTAAATATGTGTATGGCACTGGTACACGTGGTTGAGGAGCTTTTCCAGCTTTCTTCTTAGCGGCTTTGACTCTCGAAGCACTGAGGAGTTCTGAAGTCAACACCCTCAGGCCATTCTGAATACAGCCAACCATAGCAGTAAGGAGGCTCACAGGTCTCCCATGCGCTAGCAAAACAGCTGGGTACACTACCTCAGCTAATATTGCCTCTATCGGTCTTGACGGTACCACGCACCGCTTCAACCAAATCATGAAGAAGCCTGCAAGCAGAGCCGTGTCAGAGATAGGAACTGTGGCTTGGTAGTGGAAATTTTCGAATTCGACACCAGCTTCAAAATCATCCTCGGTATGCTCTGTCTTATAGGTAGCACTGGAAGCCGTAATTCGAGCTTTGGCATCCTTAAGAGAGAGAACTGCAACGCGGTATACGGCTACATCTTTTTGGTTTAAATTCTGAAAGAGGTAGTCTGCCCACGTGGTATGCATAATGCCCCCTCCACGCATCCCAAAGACTTGGGCACATATGTGGAAGTGGCACATCAGCTCCCAGAAAGTAGCACAAATTTCCGGGTGCGCCACCTTCAGTAGAGAAAGTTCCTCGGTGGTGGGAATGAACTCCTCGTAGGGCATTTTTCCAAGCGACAGCCCCGACACTGCCTGCATCTCATGAAGAGCAAAACCTAACTCTCCAGCAGGCGTAAAGAATGTGCAGCTGTCAGGGTTATATTTCTCCAACATAGCGAAGAAATTATGAAGACTCTGCACGACTCCCTGTCGTGTAGCTAACACCGGAATTGTGAGACCCGATTGAGTGAGCGAGTCCTTAAGCTCTTCAAGAACAAAGTCAACCATACGGGTCCACCAACCTCCTTCTCCGGAACAGATCCATCCAGGAGATCTGAACGTCTGGGTAGAGAATTCACCCTGAGTTGCAAGGAATTGGCGAATAAAGATGTTCGCTGGACGTGGCATCTCCTGAACCAGCTCCTTCTTCTCAAACAAACCAGGTCTTAACCCCTTTAGTTGCCCCCCGATTTGCGCACGAGCTCGCCGACCAAATCCAAGCGACACATCCTCCTTCTCTTTTACTATGTCAAAGGTCAAGCCCCGACGGCAGCTCACATTCAGAAAGTAGGAGAGAGGGTACATCCTCTTCATGCTAGGGAGAAATAAAAAGCGATTATCAACTCTCCGCAGCAGCTTTGAGTCTTCCATACATGTGAGATGATCATTAGCTGGTATGCGATCTCCAAATATGAACGCTGGTTTAGGAAACTGGGCACGGCCAACAGGGGTCTCCAAGTCCAAGTCAGTTATCAAAATCCTGAGAGTAGAGCATTGAGGGAATTTAATCATTTCCGCTCTTTCCGAATCAGGATAAGTACACAATGGAATTTGGTTCTGAAGACTAAATATTTCATTCGCGTCAGGTCCCCCGATGTACCCAAAATGATGCTCTTGTGAAAGTGGCACGTTTGGGAGAAGTACTGCACAATCAAAAGCAGAAGTTAGCGGCGAGCTATCAACATAAAGGCATAGCCTGAAACATAAAGGGTTAAAGGCTCATATCGAAATCTCCAACGCGAAGGTCGAACCTCGCGTCAGAAGCCTCAAACGCGAAGGTCAACCTCGCGTTGAAAAACTTGAACGCGAGGGTCGAGACCCACATGGGATCCCAACCCCGCGTTTTCATTGAGTTGAAACGAGTCATCTTCCTCGTTATCAAGAACCCATCTAGGGTTTTCAGAGAACTTGCCAAGGCAAGTTATTTCGGGTGGCACTCACCACGACAGGGAAGCCCCCGCAGCAGCGGTGACGACGACGATGTCCCCGCATGAACAAGAGCGCCGCCAGCGTCCTCAGCCGACGGCACTTCGGAAGTCGCTCCGGCGACTTTCTTGGAGTTCGAACCTCTTCTCCGAGGCGCCATTGATGCAGTCGATCGGAGGAAATTCCTTTGAATGAGGGAGACGAAGACCGTCGGAGATCTCACCGGAATCAAACGAGAATTCTCGTTCTTGAAAATAGTCGAAAGTCTTGAAAGTCAAGTGACTTTTGATATGACCACTCAGGTCTATTTATAACAGCCACCAAGCTGTTAAGATGGCACAGGATTCTAGGAATGAATCCCAACCATCTTTCAAAACGCGAAGCTCACATCCGCGTTCAAGTTTCCCAAATGCAAAGCCCAAGCCAACGTCACAAGGCCTGAGCCTCGCGTTTCAAATATTAAACGCGAGGGTCACCTCAGCGTTGCAATTCTTTTAAATGAAGAATATGCACTGGTAAGCCTACTTAACAGAGTGGTAATCAAAACCTCTGTATCTCTTCAGCAGAATTCAAATTCTCATTGGGTTAATACTACACCCCAAAATCCACTTATCAATTCTCAAAAAATAGAATGATAAGTCTCCAACTCATTGTCGATTTATTGGCTCTCCTCAGCAGAGCAATAAATAACTCGTTTTCAGTGGGGTAATAAACTCCCCCAAAATCTTGATCAAATCACAAGTCTTATAACTCATCACTCCGATGATAAAACATATAGCAGTTCTCCCCTGTGAGACGCTATAATATTCTTTCCCCACAAATGTCACGTTAAAATTACACCTCTGACAAAATCAACTTATCGATTCTCGTCAATAGAACGATAAGTCCTCAAAATTGCCCTGATCGCAATATTTCTTCTGTCACGTTAAAATCACACCTCTGACAAAATCAACTTATCGATTCTCGTCAATAGAACGATAAGTCCTCAAAATTGCCCTGATCGCAATATTTCTTCTGTCACGTTAAAATCACACCTCTGACAAAAATCAACTTATCGCTTCTCGTCAATAGAACGATAAGTCTTCAAAATTGCTCCGATCGCAATATCTCTCTTGCTAAGTTAAAACTACACCTCTAGCATTTATAGACTTCTTTCAGTGTTTAAAGCAAAACATAACACAGGAAGAATTCTATTAGTCAACCCTATTATGGGAGTATTCGTCCTCAGCAGTTTGAAACTTTCTAGAGTTGTCTTAAATGATAATAAAGAGAGTTCTCTGCAACAGAACCATTGTGGAGGTATATTCTAAGTCAGGAATACATCTCAGGCATTTCTCGTGACTTGTATTTAAAATCAAAAAATGATAAATGCAAGAAACAATGAGAAGTCAATATCACTTTTTATTCAAGAACCAAAAGAAAGTGATACAAAACAAACTTTGTTCTTGTCAAAAGAACATTACAGAAACCAAACTCACTCATGCATTAAATCAAAAGAGATGAGTTGAGCCTTGAGTTCAGCTAACTCCGCCTCGTGGTTAGCTCGCACCATAGCTTCAGCCTTTGCTCGAAGTTCATCCTCGCTGGGTATGATGATGGCCGCCATTTCCTTTCTGACGTCTTCCAGAGCCTGAGCTTGTGCATGATACTCCAAAGTACTAGCTGCATTCTGGGTACTAAGGATGTTGACAATGCCTTCTTCGCGGGAGAGTTCAGCTTTCAATCGCAGGACTTCGGCTTCAGCTTCAACCAGTCTGTCCCGAAGCGAATTCATAGAAGCAGTTGAGCGTTCTAGTTCTTCTCGCTTCCGAGTGTTACGCTCACGAAGCTCTGCAATCTGACGCTCTTTTTCAGCTAAGTCCCGTTCTAGCGTCTCTCGGTGTATCACCTCAGCGACCTGAAGACTAGCCAAAGTGGACATAATTTGCGGCTGAAGGTCACTATGGCCCATGGTCTCGAAGCGTTGTAATTTCGCCTCCAAACGAAGGATAATCTCTGAGCAGCGTTCGAACCATCGAGTTTCGCCCACACTCCTGACCCCGTTTAAGCCTGCTTCCAGCAGAGGTCGAAAGGAGTTCAAAGTTCCTTGACCATTCATCAAGGACTCGACTACCGTCTTCGCAAGACTGTTTAGGTACACCAAGGAGATTTGGAGGAATTTAGGTGCATTAGCGAGACTGACAATTGCACCTGAAGATACCCCTTCAGCAGCTGAGATGGAGGCGTTAAGATGATGACTAGCAGGCGATCCAGGTGCTGAAGCTGCAGAGGCGATTGAAATGTTCAATTGCGAAGGGCTTGAGGTCAAAGCCATCAATGCTTTCGCTTGAGAAGAGCTTGGCCCAGCCTCCGTTGGGGTGAGCGAGATCTTCATCACCGCTTTTGGTGAAGTAGCCACTACAGAAGGGTCAGGCATGGATTGCTCTTGCATAGGGGCTGATACCTGCATGAGCTGTTGTTCCGGAGGAGGAGTAGCGGCAGTGGTTTCAGGCAACGCTACAGGCGGAACAGTCGCCGTAGGAGAACCAGGTAAATGTTGCTCTTCTAAAGGAGCCGACACTTGCGCAGGTTCTTGCTCTAAAGGAGCAGCTGAAGTAGTCCCGGGAGTAGGTGAACCTGCACGAAAAAACGGTCGGAACGCAGAAAAAGCATGTGGAAGAAGTCGAAACAAACCAAGCTTACCGGTAAGATAAAAAGGAGTATAACCTGATGCTTTATCAGACGGGACCTTGGGAGCATCATCATCAAAAGTGGTGACGTCATCAATGGAATCATTCTCATCGTCATCTTCACCTTCACCTGACATGTTGCCAACATCAGCGTCCTCATCACCTCTATCTCTGTCAACTGCATCACCAGCTGGGGAGTCGTCATAGTCAACTCGCTCCTCATCACCCGGAACAGCTGAAGACTCCGGAAGACTTGCACCAGCGGCTGGTCTTTTCATAAGTCCCGTTGTAGGACTAGGCATTAAATCATCAGCTTGTGACATTAATGCTGAAGGAGAAGGAGGTGGATTATCTTCGAGACCCCCTGGCTCCAACGCAGGAGACCTAGGAAGATCCATCACCGGAGCAGATTCTGCATCTGCAACCATTAATTCATCTTCTTCGTCCTCAGGAGGATGATAAGAAGAACCTTCGCCCGACAGAGCTGGACCATGAGAACGAAGTCCCGCTCTATGCGGCAGGCCAGCCACAGATGATTCCTGTGGTTCGTCATCTTTAGCAGCTTTAATGGCCTCAGCCATCAACTTGGATTTTTGTTGGCCTCTGGGGGGAGAATCCACCAGCAACTTTCGACGGATCTGCTTATCATACTGGCCAGCTTCATCAGCAGAAAGTTTTCTTTTCCCCGCTGCTCTTGTCATAGGAGGATCAGCCGCTCGTTGTTCTTCCACTGGAACAGGCTCAGCTCCTTGTTCCTCTTCCTGTTCGGCAGGCTGACTCTCGATGGATAGAAACTCATCGATCCCCCTCAAGCGAGACGTCTTAGACCCCTTTCTTGAATTATACATATGCCTAATGTCCTTCAGGCAAGATGTATTCAAGTTGAAGTTGGGAGTCTGAGAAGCAGCGTAATACCAATTGCAGAAGCTGATGGAGGTATAGGAATTAGCAGTTTTGTGGGGAAGCTTGAAGATGGCTTTGGTACAACCTGCCACAGAATAATACCAAGCCCTGGCTCCTTCATATAAGTTGGCTATAACTGAGAGTTGAGGACGAGGGTTCCCGACATACAACTGATCATACCCAAATTGGCGAGCGAACCTGTAGGGTTGGTAAGGCTCGACGAAACAGTTGGCGCCTTGTCGAAAGATCAGGTAGCCTGGCCTGATGGATAAAAGCCAATGGAAAACCCCCCCGCTCAGCTGAGTGAATCCATTAGGACCCGCCGTATCCTGATATTCTGCTCCATAGACACCGCCCTCGAAATCAGGGAAACATCGGTAGATATGGAAGTTAGTGTCCCGTGCTAAGATTTGGCGGATCCTAACCATGTACCCCCCTTCCCATTTCGCGGACTCTAGTCGCTGCACAAATGGGATGAATGAGTCTCCCGGGGGAGAGGCTGCACTCATTATAGGAGGACAGTGGAGCACGTACCAAGCCATCAAATATGTATATGGCATCGGCACCCGGGGATTGGGAGTCTTGAAGGTCTTGTGGCCCTCAGACTCCACCTCTGTAACATCAACAAATTCAGAGGCCAACTCCCGTAATCCGTACTGAAGACAACCCACCATAGCGCTGAGGAGGCTCACAGGTCTCCCGTGTGCCAAGAGAACAGCCGGGTAGACCACCTCAATAGCAAGGGCATCGATCGGCCTGGTAGGAACGACGCAACGTTTGAGCCACAGCATCAAGAATCCAGCTAGCAACGCCGCGTCGGAAATTGGAATCAGAGCTTGATAATGAAAGCTCTCAAACTCTGTGTGAGCCGGGAAAACATCTTCCTTGGCCTCGTTAGTGTAATGGGAGGTAGCGTCGTCAATACGAGCCTGAACCTCCTCCAAAGTACTGGCAGGCAAGCGGGTCACTGAATCTCCCTTAGTGGTCAAGTTATGGAATAAATATTCCGCCCAAGACACTTGCTTGATGCCGCCTCCACGGACCCCCGTCAGCTGCATGCAAATGTGGAAGTGACACATGACTTCCCAGAGAGTGGCATAAATTTCCGGACTGGTCTTCTTTAAAATCTGGAGTTCCGCCGATCCCGGAACAAATTCTTCATACGGCAGATCCCCGAGAACAAGACCCGAGACTTCGTGCATCTCGTGAAGAGCGAAGCCTAGCTCCCCCACAGGGGTGAAGAATGTGCAACTATCAGGATTATACTTCTCCAGTATAGTGAAGAAGTGAAAGTGGCTCTGGACGATCCCAAATTCAGTAGCCCGCACAGGAACCAGCAACCCAGCTTGAGCGAGGGGAGCTTCTAATTCCTTCAGAACAAACTTGGTCATCTGGGCCCACCATCCAGCCGCTGGAGAATGAACCCAGCCAGGAGTTCTAAATCCTTGCGCAGGGAACTCTCCCTTCTTTTCCAGGAATCTCTTAACGAAGGTCTTTGCCGGACTGGGTGCTTCGCCAAGGGGATACTCCTTAGCAAATAAACTCGGCCGTAAAGCTGTCACCTGCCGATTATAACCAACGGGGCGAACCCCATAGAAAGTCAGAGCTCCTAGAGCAACCCCATCTTGATCCTTAACCAGGGGCCAATCCATACGCCTCGGGACGGAAGCGCATTGGAAATAAGATAGGGGGAACATCCTCTCCATGTTGGGCAAGAAAAGGTTGCGGTCCTCAACTCTCCGCAGCCACTTATAGCCCCCATCATAAGCAGTGCTTGCGTTGAAGTCAACAAAGTCCCCGAAGAGATATCCAGGTTTGGTTATGGGCTTACGGCTTGGGCTTTCAAGTCGAGCGTCCGAAACCAACGTCCTGAGAGTGTCATGAGAAGCTTGGGTGATCAGTTCCACGCGACTCTTCTCCCTCATCCGGAAAACCGGGAGTTCTAAACGCGAGCTGAAAGTTATGTTCATGTCTGCACCACCTTCATGTCCAAAGTGGTGGCGAAAAAGAAGAGGCTCGCTGGTATGGCGCACTACAAAAAGAAGAAAAGAGTTAGACAACTCAAAATCAGACAAGTTCAGACGCGAAGGTCGAACCCCGCGTCAAACAAGTTCAGACGCGAAGGTCGAACCCCGCGTCAAACAAGTTCAGACGCGAAGGTCGAACCCCGCGTCAAACAAGTTCAGACGCGAAGGTCGAACCCCGCGTCAAACAAGTTCAGACGCGAAGGTCGAACCCCGCGTCAAACAAGTTCAGACGCGAAGGTCGAACCCCGCGTCAAACAAGTTCAGACGCGAAGGTCGAACCCCGCGTCAAACAAGTTCAGACGCGAAGGTCGAACCCCGCGTCAAACAAGTTCAGACGCGAAGGTCGAACCCCGCGTCAAACAAGTTCAGACGCGAAGGTCGAACCCCGCGTCAAACAATCTCAGACGCGAAGGTCGAACCCCGCGTCAGACAATCTCAGACGCGAAGGTCGAGCCTCGCGTCAGAAAAGTTCAGACGGGTGGGTCGACCCTCGCGTCAAAAATCTGAGACGCGGAGGTTAAACCCCTCGTCAAGAAGATTAAACGACGGGGTCCAGCCCCGCGTTATGGGAACGAGTTTCCTCGTTAATTTCAAGATCAGAACTTGCCGGAGCAAGTTTAATGACCACGAAGGTCGTACTCACCACCGATCAAAGGAAGCTGGGGCGTCACATTCGCCTGAGCAGCGGCGCCGCCGGTCGGCACCGACGGTGCAGATCCCCGAACCGCAGCGGCATCAGGCTTGGAAGCGACGTCGGACTTGGAGGACTTCTTTGGTGCCATTGAATCTCGTCGGAGAAGAAGAATAGTTTTCGCCGGAGATGAAAACGAAATTTCTTTTTCGTTAAATTTTCAAGAAGAGTCAAATGACTCTTGATTTGACCCCTAGCGGTCTATTTATAGACAGCTATGAGCTGTCAAATCCTAACGGACGGGATTCGAGGCCATCAGCCCGCCCAAACTCGACCCTCGCGTTCGAGTTGATTCAGCTTCCAAACGCGATGCTCACCTGCGCGTTCAAATTTCCCAACGCTGGGCTCACCCACGCGTTCCAATTCTCAAATGCAGAAGGCATCTCTGTGTTGAGACCACCATGAACAGCAATTTCTTGGTTACCAAAGCGATCAAAGCCAGGAAGAAACAAACGACTCCACTGGGGAGTCTGTTGGAGGAGTACAGATAGAGTACAGTCAACAACGGCGAAATCATCTGACTCGATCAGGCGGGAAGAGCAATCAATCCACCAAATTCTGGGATCCAAAGTATTCCGAAAATTCGTCCCAGTCAACCGCGAACTTTCGAAAACTTTGGAGGGGGTTCTGTAGGCTGTCTAAAAATCACAATAGATAGCTTATTCAAACAAGCTCCGACAACGGAGGTCACAATCAGACGACTTCCCAATCACTGTATCCGCAACTCCACAATTGCCACAAACGCGACCTCACCTCTGAGATGATTGATCTTGATGGCTGTGACAACAGCATGGCTAATATCGTAGCAACTATTAGAGATGCTGATGAGCAGTGGGACGATTTCAGAAATAAAAAGTTGGACTCAGTTGGTGAGTTGCTTGGTAGAGAGCTATGGGCGAATATTCATCTTTAAGACACTATGGATGTTGATTCCCGTCTAGCTCCTACAACGAAAGCTACAATCAAATAGCTTTCGGGTCGATGATCGAAACATATAGTCGAATAGTTGCTTGGTAGAGAGCTATGGGCGAATATTCATCTTTAAGACACTATGGATGTTGATTCCCGTCTAGCTCCTACAACAAAAGCTACAATCAAATAGCTTTCGGGTCGGTGATTGAAAGCGGCAAATAGAGGACTTTTCACATAGATCGAGAAAGGTTACAATTCAACGACACTTCCGACAACTGATGAAAACTCTATGCAGCAGTCTTCACAATCTACAGTGAAAGTTACAATCTGACGGCTTTCACACCCCACAACAGCTAAAGCTAGGATTATTGAACAACGGTCCTTGCAACGCTCTACAGAAGAAGTTACAAATCAGCTAACTCCTTCTGAAACGCGGGTGTCATCCCCGCGTCATAACTTTGGAAATGAAGGCGACCCTCGCGTCGTCAACCAACAGCGACCCTCGCGTCGACAATGCACAAGCCAAACGTGAGCGACCCTCGCGTTCAATGGTGTTCAGCTAACACCCAACTTCGCGTCTCAATTCAAAGAACACGAAGTTGAGTTCTAAACGCCAGAATGGGCGTTTGACTTATTCAAACATAAGTCGAACGGTTCCAAAACCGTTTATCCCACGTTCTGAGGGGATTTTCACCCACGTAGGAGCAGATATAGGGGTCAGTTACAACCTCTTATCCCCCTATAAAAGCTCAACGAACCCAACAGAGCAACGGGTTGGATTTTTGGCATCTGAACCACACAGGTTGGATTCAAAAGATCTAAACCATACAGGTTGGAGATTTTCAGTTCTCAAACAAACTCGACAGAGTTAAAGGATCGGATTTTTGATAATCAGATCAAGGGTTGGATTCTTTATCATCAAAACCACTCAGGTTTGGAGATTCGGCAACAACAGCAACGAAATCCTTGGAGATAGGATTTTTGAACCAACCTCAGAAAATCAAATCTGAGAGAATCCTTCAACAACAGAAAAACAGCTTGATTATTAACCGAATTTTCGGTTCCAACAACTCTATTCACAGAGTTCAAACTCGTTCAGAGTTCTTAAACTCATTCAGAGTTATTCATAAAACTTTCCACGAAAGTTCATCGTTCCCACGAGATAAAGACGGTCGGATCGTCAACGGAGAGCAAGTTCGACGCAATCAATCGAAGGAAGCACTCCATCGCTGCCAAGAAGAACCCAGTTTTAAACAAAGGGGAAAATCAAAATCGTTTTCCTCTCTTTTGTAATCAAGTTGTAACCGAGATCAAAGGAATCAAAGTCACATTTTCTTTATTCTCTTCTTTACAATTTTTCCAACAAACAAGCAGTAATAGTTTGACCATCATCAGTGTCTATAACCATATTACCATACAAGAAATTTAACAAACTTCGAATGCCAATATCCTTCAAACACGGATCAATAAGAGCTCCCAAACCAAAAATAATAGGAATAGGCCTAAAATATTTATTAAATTTACTTTCTATTTAAAAAATTATATTTTCAAAATAAGTATACATAAAGTATTATTATTATTTTTGAATATTTAAAACTTGTAAAGCAGCTAAAGTAATTGTTGGATAATAACATTGTAGTATCATAAAAAACTTGTAACATCTCTTTTAAATTACTTATAACCGCCTATTCATCTTCAGTTATTCCATACATGCTACCAGAACTAGAAGTAGAAGTATAAAAAGCAATAAAATTATTTATAATTTTTTTTATATTCTATTGCTAGGCTTAACATTGCATATGTAAAATTTCACCTATGGTCAATATATTTTGGAATTAGTTTGGACTTTAATTTTTTTTCTTTTACAGAATTGTTTCCATCTTTTAATTCTTTGTTCAGATGCATTATGAGTATAATCTATTGACCTAACTTTTTCTATCATGGGTTTAATTTCACCAAATACACTTTGAACAGTTAAATTTAAAATGTGACAGACACATCTAATATAAAAAAGATCATCATGATATGGTAATAGCAGAGATGTTTTGATATAATCAACAACTATGTTATAATTACTTACATTATCTAGTGAAGGAGAAAATATTCTTTCTGAAATTTCTAATTTTATAAGTTATTCAATTATTAAATTTGTTATATTAATACCAGTATGTGACTCTTCAAACGCAATAAAAAAATAATTCTTTTAAACATTTGCTAATTATCATCAATCTAGTGTGTTGTGATACATAAATAACCAGTTTGTGCTCTAGATGTCCAAATATCAGAAGTTAAAGAAAATTTACAGTTTAAACTTTGAAAATAAGAAATTGTTTTTGCTTGTTCCTCTTGACAATCTTTTAAAATATCACGTTGACAAGTTTGATGAGAATTTTTTTTAAATACGGGATAAAAATCATCTATAAATAAATATTCAAATTCATTATTTTTTACTAATTTAAAAGGAAGATTTTTAAGAATAGTAAACATGATGACACATTTACTGGCTCGGACTGCATCATAATTCTAATTACTGAGACTACCAAAAGATGGGGACTGAGAGAGTAAAGATTATCAGATATCACTTGGAGGCATTTGATCTTTGTTGTGTTTATCTAAATAGCGTTTGAGGTGGTTGGTGCCACTCTTATGATGAGCTTGAAAAATTTGGCCGCCCAACGCACACTTAGCCTTCTCGGTGAGAAGCCTATCATGTTCATCCCTGGTGACGTTTATCTTCTCCACACATCGGATCTCGACCTTTTAAGAGCTATAGGTATAGAATCGTCGCCACCGGAGTCGGGACCAACATCGGTAGGAGTAGGAGGAGTAGCTGTAGGTCCTATAGTATGAGGACTCATTTCAAGATCGGGAGTTGTGTTTTACCCTTCATAATCAAAGGAGGAAGCCATTTGATTGAAGAATTAGAGAAAAAAAGAGTATTAAAGAGTATAAGAGAATATTAGAGAGTATAAGAGAGTATTAGAGGAAAGTAGATGAGTTTTGGATGAGAAAACCAAATAAAACCCCCCTCTATTTATAGAGCTAGCCCCTAGACAAATGACCAAAATACCCTCAAATTTTAATCGTTTTTGGGGTATTTTGGTCAATTGTCGTTACGATCGAGCCAGCTCGGCCCTGCTTCAACCCCCAACGGTCACCTTAGGTGACCATTTTGGTCGGGTCAGGCCGGCCCAGGCCCGGTGCGGGCGTCGACGAGGCAGTCCGGACCCGGGCCCAGAACCCGGTTTGGTTTCTGGAGCAAACCTGGGCCCGGGCCACATGCCCATTTGGACACTCCTACCTAAAATCATTTAGGGGGATTAGAAACTTTTTAACAAAATAGCCTAATATCTCTGTTTTTTTCTTTTCGCTAATTTTTGTCGTTGTCATTTTTTCCGAGAAATATCTTTGTTCATGGTTATTTTACTTCGGCGTATCTATTTATATCAACAAAAAAAGAGAAAATCAGTGCTCTCCTCACATCCGCTCATTCGGTGGAGATCCAACATGCCTTTGCTTTCTTTAGATATTTTCGTTGATTGTGGTATGAAAATCTCTCTTTCTTGTATAGTTTCTTGATCTAGGGTGTATGTGTGTGTGTACATATACATATATATTATTTTATTATGGTTGATTTTGTGTTGATTTGTTGATTTATCATAAATTATTATTTCAAGAGGGGTTTTGATCATATATAAAAAAAAACACCTATATTGTTCATCAAATAAATATCAATAACAATTATAAAATAAATTATCATGAGTTGTTTTAAATTTTTATCATAATTATTTAATAATATGCATATGAAAACCTCAAATAATGTTGTGTTATGACGTATTTGAGATAATAGTACATAGTGAAAGAAGAATATTCATACAAACATGTGAAACTGACATATTAATATATCTAATATTAATTTTTGTTCCAAGCGCGCTGCCCTCTCGATCCCTGCCTCGTGACCGATTAGTGGGACCATCACCTATGGGGCTGTCGCCCCCAGGACCCCTCGTAGTCGCATGTTGTTCTTTAGATGTTAAAACCTAGCTCTGAGTAACATGTAAATTTTGCGTAATTGTGATATGAGGATGTGTAAATAAGTATATATGTGGTTCCTTACATACTATATAGATTTGGTTGAGCCTCATTTACTGCTATCTATTTTTTAAACTTTCTTATTTAAAAATATATAATTTTTATAGTTCATTGTTCATAGGGTCTCCCAAAAAAATAATAGATACTCTTCTACATCAAAACTTTTATTTCTATTTATTCACTCTACCATTATGAACCACTAATTCATACTTCGATAATAAAACTCCTACCATTGGCTCGTCATTAGACTGAGCTTCTAATAATAAATCTTGTACTTCGAGGAATAGGTTAAAATCAAATAATGCATTTATTGGTAGCATGGACAACTTGAACAGGGGCATTGGCTTTTTGATAAATAACACTAGTCAACAGTTAGGAGCAGTGACCCAAATGATAGGGTATGATCAAGACTTGTCTAATAAGCATTGAAAAGTTTTTGCATCATCATGAAGTTCTCGACGTTCACCCCTCAGCGAAAAGGTCAATGTTACGTGTTGGGATTGTGTTTTTGATTCTTTATATAATTTCATAAGAATTAGATAAGGTTAGAGATCTATCATAATTAGAAGATTGGATCCCATCATGATGAAGAGTTTGAATCTTATTCTAATTAGGAAGTTAGGATAGAGATAGAGTTTTGGTTTCCCTATATATATTCTTCTATTATTGGAGGGGGGAAAAAGGAGATGCCAATATTTTTATAATCTAGGGTTAGTAGAGTGTGTAGCCTGATTCAATGATATTTTACGAGAGGCAAGGATTTCGTGATCTTTATCCGTGCAAATGATTACAATATTGGGAGAGGTATTTTACAATTTTTATCCGTTCAAAAGATCATAAGGAGTGAGTCTTGGAAAGAATATGAGAGTTGACAATGTATGTGAGGTTGAGAGATTAAGAGACGAGGGTTGAGTGGTTCCTCTTATAGTTCTCCCTAAAACATATTGGATTTCTCATATTGTTGCCCCGTGGATATAGGTCGAAGTTGGTCGACCGAACCACATAAATATCGATGTTATTTCTTCTTGATTGCGATTGTTTCCTTCCTTATTGATTATGGTTTGGCTTCCGAGTTGACGCAGATCATAGTAGACATGGAGTCTAAAATCCCTAACACTGCGAAGCAAATAGTCAACCCTCCTGCCTTGCAGGCCTCTTCTTTAGTTTTCCCGAGAAGACAAAGAGGAAAATGTGAGGATGATGTTTTGGGGGAAATTTGAATTTCCTACTCTTCATTTAGTAGTTAGACATTAGTTGCGTAACTGGTATATGATTTAGTATTATTCTTATGTCTTTTATTTAGGAGAGGATGTTTTTTATGTTTGAGTATTATTTGATATTTTCTTTTAAATTTTCGTATTTAATTACATATTTCAATTTTATGTCATTATGAGTTTCCTGTTCTTATCTAGGTTTCTTTGATATTTGTTCTTATGACTTATAAAAATGCAGATTCATAAAACTTTGCATCAATTTTGTGTGCTCACAGAATTTAGACACTTGTTTTTGTAAATTTCTCTTTTTTCTCGCCACTTTTCTAACCATTATTTAGCTTGATAGGAAAAAATTAAGATCTTTCTACCATAAAGTTCTATGATTCTTTCCTTTTGATTGTTTTCATCTGAATTATAATCGATCTATAATATGTTTTCCCACTCTTTTCTAAAAAAAATTGTCTTCCACTCCACCATCCAAGTTCATAAGCGCTAGAAATTAGTTTTAAATAATATATGATATGGTCAACAATGCTAGTAACTACAATCTAATGGACAATATCTTTTTTTATGCTAGATATAGGGTTATCCATTTGGGCCTAATGCCCGGGCTAGGCCCGGAGTTCAAACAGGACCGGGCCGGGCCCGAGCTCGGCATGGGCCCTGGCAAAGCCCATAAACCCGGACGGAACCAGGCTTCGAGCCCGAGTTCGGGTCACTTCGACGAAGCCCGTACCAAGCCCAGCCCGACCAGGGGATGGTCGGGCCAGGTAGACCGGGTCCCGGTCTGGCCCACACCTGGTGGCGAAAATTAGACCAGGCCGAGACGGCCTGGCCCGGGTTCAACTATCACCTAGGTGACTGTTGGACTGGGCTGATCGGGTTGGCCCGGGCCCAGTCCGGTCTGCTATAATGGCCATTTTTAGTCTTTTGATCAAAATACCCTAAAAACAGTCAAAAATAGCCAAAATTTAAAGGTATTTTGGTCATTTAGCTAGGAGTCTGACTCTATAAATAGAGGGTTTTTTTTATTTTTCTCATCCAAAACTCATCTGCTTCTCTCTAATACTCTTGTGATTAATAATAAAGAATTTATTTTTTATCTTTTTAATTTCTATAATATTTGTAATTATAAATTGTATAATTATAAGTGATTAATAATATGATTGATTTATTATCAAAATTTTGCATTTTTTATTTTTTATTGCTCTTGAAATTTTATTTTTTAATATAACTTTTAAGCAAAAAAAAGAAAAAATTTGGACCGGCCCGATGCCCGGCCTGATTTGGCTCTGGCTCGGGCCCGGACTCGAACTCGGCCCGGACCAACTGGGCTCAGGTCCGAGTTTCTCTTTTTACCCTGCCCGGACCCGGTTTTTCGAGTCAAGACGGCCCGGTTGGATGTCCCTAGCTAAATACTAGTAAGGAAATATATATTGTAACATTTAGTTTCATGTTAATTTATTGAAGTATATTTTGACTTTCTAGATAAGTTTATGCCTAAGTTTTTTCCCAAACAGATACAATAATACGATATTAGTTGATTTGAGCGTAAAAAGATCATTCTGGTTATGATATAGTCCAAGCAGTCATAATCCCCTTAAAAATACACACAAATATATACTATTTTAGGTTAGTCCAAATGTTAATCCGTGCCGAACAAAAATTAGATTAGACTAAAATACTCTCAGAATAATACAGTTCCAGTATTATAGTCCGTGGAATATAATACCCTCTGGTCCAGGGACAAAAAACCAAATGTGGCCTAAGAGTAAAGAAGAGGAATCTTATCTGTAATTTATCAGAGAATCAATAGTAAAGAAGTCTTTTACTTTATTTATTTTAAGCTGCAATTTTTTCCCATAGCTTGGCTATTTATATTCATTGCATAAATTACTGTGGTAATATTTTTTCTTTGTATGGGGGCTTGTATATAAATGAGAGGTTTGGAGCTTTAGGCACTGTTTGGCAACCAAAAAAAGTATCTTATCTAAGAGCTTGTGTCTTATTGACTTGGTCAATAAGCTAGTAGAGCTGTTTGGTGACCAAAAATAGGAGGAGATTATTTTGGAGATTGTGTCTTTTGCAAGTAGCTTTTGGAAAGCTATCTCAAGTAGCGTTTGTCTTTGGGAAGGAGCTGCCAATTTTTTTCTTCTGTTTTTGCCCCTAATAATTCTAATTTTATATCAATAATATTGCATGTCTTTTTTAGTCATTTAACAAATTTAAGCTAGTTGTATAGCTACTTTTGCCAAACAGCTCTAGTCAATCAGCTAGCTACACAGCTAACAGCTTTCAGCTACAATTTCACAGCTTTCAGCTAGCTTAACAGCTTTCAGCGATAATCTCGTAGCTTTCAGCTAGTTTTGCCAAACAGAGCCTTAGTAAAACTAGTATGGATACGTTATTTTGGTTGGACCGGAAACAAAGTGCCTACTTTTGTAGCTGAGCAAAAGATTGGGCTTACAATGATGTAGCACGTGCTAGGCCCACATCTCAAGATGTTTGGGGCAGCATGCGATTTTTCCACCTAACGCGGATGCCAACAGCATCCGGGGACACCCAAGATGTTATGTTTGGCTTAGCATAAAAAATAAATAAATAAATAAATAAATAAATAAAAGTTTCAATTTGTGGTATCGGAGAATTACACTTAAGAGTATCGGCCCAACTATGGAGGCCCATGTACTGAGGCTAAACCAATTGGAGAAATTGGGCCTATATTTTTGATTTGGGAACGTCCAGCAATTCCTCGAGAATCAATATGTTAGAAGATTTATTCCCCCCCAAAAAAAAGGAACATTACTGAAAATTGATATTAGTCAAAAGAGTTATTTGCACAAACTCCAGTGTAACATGCATCACATATATATATTGAAGGTACTTAGATGCAGAGTGATATGTAATACGGAGATTGATCTAGGGATGTCAAATGGGTGGGTTTTAGTTGGGTCTTGGTTGGGTCATAAATAGGTGGACACATTTATGACCACTTGACCATTTATGACTCATTTAGCATTTACTAAATGTGTCACTTCTCATCCACCCATTTATTAAATGGGTGGTTCATGGGTGACCCAATAACCCATTTAGTTATGGTGTTTTGATATATGTAAGTTTTAGAGATTTACTTGCAAATTTTTAGGGTTTTCTGTAAACTTTCAGGGGGTTTTCTACAAACTTCCAGGAGGTTTTCTGTAAACTTCCAGGGGGTTGTTGTAGACTTTTAGGGGGGTTTCTGCAAACTTTTCGAAGATTTTAAAACCGAGAAACAAATACTAAAAATAAATGAAGAATTGACCTATTTTTACAAGCTTCTTATCCTAATAAAAACTTTGATGTTATTATGAATAGAAAACATGTCCTTTCATATATGACATTATATATAGAAGACCAAGAAGGCTAAATAGAGCAGTTTCTGCTTGGCTTTCATATCAGCTTGAAGAAGAGTTACAGAATCAAAATCTTCGAGATTCTAAAGCAGAAAATTAACATTTGTGTGGAGCTCTAACTTTCTATCAAAATTACTTTTAAAGTTGTGCTTAGTAGATGCTTCTTGTTCATTGTAGGAAAAGGATAGATAAGTATAACTAGCATGATTAGACAAACATAATACCTCAAGGGTTAATTTACAAAACTTATGCCGAACCTTATGCTACCAATTTATCACTTGCTGCGGATATTTCCGTTAAAGGTAAATAACTATCAAGCCATTTTTCTGAAGGTATCATAGATAAAAGGTATGCAGAAATAGATAAATGTGATGTTATTTTTTCATAAAAAGCTATATTTACTTACATATGAGTTGCTACGACATTTAACGAAACAAAGTTAATGAAAAATGAAAGTCACAAGATCTGCGAGGCATGATGAATCTCACTCCTCCTATTGTATCTCTTGTTATCTCACTTATTAGGAAACTGATCTCTCAGCTTAATTCATAGTATCTCCTATTAATTAGATTAGAAATATATCTATACTTTGGTTCGTTCTACAATTTTTTTAGAAGTTCCAGAAGTGTTGTTTGAAGGGACAAGAGAGATAGAGAATATCCCACACTAGGGGTGCATGTGCAACGGTCGGTTCGATTTGATTTTTTCCAAAATTTGAACAACCGAACCGAACCGCCTATAATTCAAAACCGAACCGAATTGTTGCAAGTAAATTTGAACAACCGAACCGAACCGCCTATAATTCAAAACCGAACCGAATTGTTGCAAGTCGGTTCGGTACGATTCGGTTCGGTTTGTTCGGTTCTAACTTCATCAAACTTCTTATCAAACAACAAATTGTGTTAAAGAAAAAAAAGTATCAACAAAGTAGGAGATTATGAAGCATTACACACTGATATAATGATATTGTTTTCAACCCATAATGATTCAGAAAATTAGTTTAGGGTTTGAGTTTTTGACTCTTTGGGGACGTGTCGGGTAGGGTTTGAGATCAGAATGGGTAGTATTGCACTATATTCGGTCGGTTCGGGTTAAAAAGTTTTCAAACCGACCCGAACCGCCCTACTCATAAAACCGATTTTTTCGGGTCGGTTCGGTCGGTTTTTTCGGTTTGGACCGAACCATGCTCAGCCCTATCCCACACAACGTGAGATATTCCTAACCGGATTGGATTCTTAACGGGTCAGGTTATAATTTGGCCCATGAGGTCAAAAAACCACCTACATTGTTGTACATTTAAAAAATTGAAAGAATAACCCTCACACTAGCGCAAAAAAAAAAAAAACACCGAAATATTCGAACACTTCAAAGAATGAACGTACATGCTTGCTTATTCTTTGTGAAAATCAATCAGAAATACTTTTATATTTCTGTATCGTGCACACATCCGTATTTACGGGAGTACCAACATGTCAATAACGGGACGTTTATTTAGACGGTTGAGCGTACAGTTACAAACGGCAAGAACGGGCCGTTCCGTTAACGCCCTGAACACGACAAAACCCTTGGTCGCGCCGAGGGGCCAGGGACATGCACGTGACAGGATTAAAGCTCTCCGCACCATAAAGCTCGCACGTGCGGAGCAGCTTCCTCACTCTCTCACGTGCCAGCGCCGCAAGGGGACCCCCCCCCTCCGATCATGACACCAACGAATGCAAAATCCCCAGTCACGTATGCTCTCTTTTTCCGCAAAACCGCCGCCAGATGGGCCCCACAGAACCACACGGGTGAGCTGGCCACGTGACGATGGGTTGGCCGGGCCAATTTTTTAAGTCACGTGACGTCCACGCAAAACGTGACACGTCTGTCTGGATTAATGAGGGGCGCGTTGTCACTAATCGTGTTTTACTGATCCCTAAACTGATACCTTAAACCGGCAGAAGAATGTCCAAATTCTTTTTAATTAGTTGAAACGTATAATTATTAAATGAGTGCTGCTACAGCTACAGGGACCCAAAAATAGGGGACCCTGCATGAGACATGTGAGGTGTCGTCCTCCTGTCCCGTGATGTACTGTTCATAAACAGTGCATCACGGGACAGTGAGGCGACACCTCACATGTCCCATGCAGGGTTCCCTTTTTTTGAGGGGTCACTGATGCTATTTTCTTATTAAATTAAAGCACTTGTATTATTTGTGTTCATGAATGTGGTGAGCTAACTCCAATTTTAGTATATTATTATTGGAATCTTCCTCTCACCTCCTTTAATTGAGGAGCTCTATTATAAACATAATGCATCTTTTGATCATGTGAATGTGTGTTTTTTTGTTTTTGAGGAGGTTTGAGACATTAGCTATATAGATTTAGGTGGCATGTGAGTTTAATATGGTGGTGGTTGCTGGCAAAGGGGCTTTACTCTTTATTATCATTGTATAAAATTAAAGAGGAGAATTGACAAATGAATGCACATTGTAGAATACTTTTGATGAGTTAAAATTAATATTGAATTTGTGTGGCTTGGAAATGGAGACAAGGAGGTGAAAGCAACATGGAGTGCACAAGAGGGATGTGAAATATTAAACGAGGCTACTTTTTGGGTTTGTGATGCAATTAAGTTTGTTCGAAGATGGTGTGGATCTCGAATTGTTTACGAGAATTCTTGATGCGAATGGGCTCAAACTCAACACTGAGCCAGCTGGCATGTGATAAAAAAGCATGAACATATAATTGTTCTGTGTTATATAATTAATCGGAAGGATTTAGTTTAAAAAAACACCTTTGGATTATTTTGCTGTCTTTTTAATATTGTATCAGTTATTACACTAGAATCATAATTAATTAGGCCAAAAGAAAGCAACCATACTAATTTTATTGCTGGTTAATTTTTATCCACAAGTGTTAAATATCTGCAAGACTATCACATGCAACAAGAGTAAATTTTTGAAAGAACAAAGCAAAGCCTAGCGGCAAAATGACTATCACATATAAATTTTAACTCTAATTTCTTTTCAAACTTAAATAACAACACAAAAGAATATTAACTAATTAAAGTTTGTAGGAGCTAATTTATATCCAAATCCATTACTATACAGTATTTGGAAAACAAAAAGGCTATAAAATTATTCTTTTCTAGACCCGTTGTGTTTGTGTGCCACCATTTCTTTGTTAAACCACCGCCCAAACAGATCACAGATGCTTCTCCCTTAGCCCCCTATTTGCATATATATGATCACAAATTAACTTTTATAAAACGTTTCTTTGATACTGCCAGCTTTGGACTGGTCATTATTTATTGTAGCTTGGTATATGAAAGTTTAGTGTTGTCTATGTCTCAAACTTGATGTGCTCTTTAGGAGAGATAAGTATGATTTCGGACCCCTTAATCTTCTCTGATGGCTAATTGTGTTGGCTCTTTTGTTTTGATGATGATTTGCCAAACAATTTATAGTTAATTTGTTTCCTAGTGGTTGTGGCTTGTTTCTTTTTACAAGATATCCATATATGATGAAAAGTCATTCACATCAGAGTTAAAGATTCAAGATCAAGCTGTGTGCGCAATCACTTAGGTATATTAGTAGTTTTATAACGTATATTGTGTGAATATATTTCAAACTCAATATATATACACACAAACAATTTTGTTTTTTTTATTACAAAATGAGTTTATAGGAGAAAACAATGCAATATTGGTTTATTAATCTTTTTTACATTACTTTCATGTTTTACAACGTTTATAAAAACATTTCATAAAGTTTTCATGTGTTCTTACATGTCAAACTTTATTTTCAAGATTCATCAAAAACATGTATTATGTACACTTTGCAAAAATAATGATATTTTACAAATGGTAAGTACAATTCCAAAAATTCTTTTTGTAACATATTCATATTCATGTTTATAAACTTTTTCCAAAGTTTTATATTTTTTAGAATTTATTTTACAAATGGTAAGTACTATTTTTAAAATAGGTTTGAAAATCAGATTTACTGTTTGTTTCTGGTTGATAACCCGTTATCAGTCGACTGATGGATTTTATTAGTCGACTGATGAATTCGTCTGGAAAGTACTACAAGTTTTTGTTTCTGCGACTGACGTTCTATCAGTCGACTGATGGTCCTTTAGTCGACTGATAAGTTTTATCGGCCGACCGACGAGCTGCAAACCGCTTATAACGGTCAACTCATCAGTCGACTGATGAACCCCGTTAGTCGACTAATAAGCTTCCAACGACTAGTTTTTTCAGATTTTTATGTTTCTGTTTTTTTGTCTTTTTCCTTGGTTTTCTATTGGTTTTGGGACTTGTTCTATGATCCTATATATACCCCATACCCTCTAACTTCTGAGCAACTAAGAAAATTATTTAATCAAGTTTTGAAAGAGTTTAGTTTGTGTTTAAGCATTGTTTTAAGTTTTGTTTCAAAAGAGGAGTTTTTCACAAGGAGGAAGCTTTCGATTTCAACTGAAGAATTCATCATAATCATCATATCTATAGTTCCTTGTGTTTATAGAGAAGATTTCTAACTCTTTTATCTAGCTTATTTATTATTTGTTTTTCATGTTCATATCTTAGCTATTTTTATTTGAGTTAGAATTTTATTATTCTCATTTATCACTCACACCTCAATTGAGCTTTTAATATTATTCATTCTATATATTGTTGGATAGTGGTGAGTGATTTAGTGAGAGTGGGCTTCAATTCATTGTGTTCTCATTCATTGATAGAGAATAAATTATTGTATTTGAGCAAAATTTGTGAGTATCACTTTGTAATACATATTTACACCGAGAGGAGTGTGTGGTGAGGACGTAGTCGATACCAACAGGAGTGACGTCGGTAATAAAGCCTAGTGAGAGGTAGTAAAGTTGAGCACTTGAGGGAGGCGATACGTGAGGACTAATACTTAGGTTATAGTTTGTGTATGTACATTGTGAGTGTCTTGTAGAGTTTTTGGTAAACTAAAAAATCGAGTGTGTAGAGAAGTTCCGGCTTTCAAACCGGGTGTGTCGATATAGTGGATATCTCCTTGAGGTGAGGAGCGGAGACGTAGGTCAATGGTTGACCAAACTCCATGATCATATATTGTGTTTGAGCTTACTTTGTGTATATTTATTTTGTACTTGTATTTTGCATTCTTGCTCATAACTCATTCATATATCTTTTGTAAGAATTAATTAATCAAGAATGTTTTTTTAATTGGCATAAAATTGAAATTAGATTAGCATTGACCCTATTTACCCCCTTCTAGGGTCTAACAAATTGGTCTGAAGATGTTGAACTATAGTTTCTTGCACAGAGTAACAGAGTTTAGATGCTTAGGACGTTGTTCCCTCCGGCATGCCCTTTGACGCTCAAGTCAGTGGTTACTTTGTTAATCTGAAGAGAAAAACAGAATGTAGGTTTTTTTGGGTATTTTGTGAGTACCTTAGAATAACAAAGATGATGCTAGTTATAGGAATCTTGTGCAAGTATCTTCATAACCTAACCAACTAGTTGATTTGACACTGTGTCGTCCTTTATATGTGTCCATGGCTGATTGGTTAGAGGTGGAAAGTTGAGCCCATCGTATTTAATACGACGATGATAGAATAGCGGGAATCTGGGCATCGTCTGAGAAGTCATTATGGTGTCTATCCATGCATTATATGCGATCATGCGGAGTATGGACGTCAGACTCTTCTACATAAAATGCGAACATTGTTGACGAAGCCACTAGTCATTCCTTGCTTCGGAATTTCTCCTATTGAGCTTGAGCCAAAGACACCTTTCAACTCAGTCTGGAATCAACTGATAGATCTCGACTTGAAGACGCCTTTTATCTCAAACTCAAACCACATAGGTGACTTTGCCACCTTATAGCTTAGACCTAGGTTGGATATGTTAGCCATGTGCTCCATCCTACTAAGTATGTCATGCGACCAATTTAAAGATCGACATTGCAGTTTTCATGGCATAACAAAGAGTAAATTTTAATGTCTCATTCCTAGTGTTACACCATGAGATCTACTAAAAGAGTGGTCACTTGACAATAAGCTAACGACTCTAAAAGCATCCACGACCCAAAGTGCTCAGATGACTGACTCGTCTCGAGAACTAAATCCGAGACGAAAGGCGCTCTCGACTCAGATCTCACTGGATGACCAGCTCTGAGATGAAATACGTCCCCTAGCGGACTAGACACAATACATCGGCCTGACAAGCGACAACAAGAGGCACACAACCTTGCAATGAATGTATTGCTTGTGCCGGCACTTTGCTACTCGATCACCATTAGGCCATTATTGCGGCGTCAGCCATGCATTATGGCTGTTCAAGCAAGAGCCTTCAAAAGCTCTTCGGACATGTCATTACTCCAACAATCACATCACTGTGTAAAAGACGACTCGCCAACCAACTATCAGCACGTGTAAAGCATGTCTATACCATCACCGCACACGCCTGATAAAAATTACCAATGTGCCCCATAAACCCGCTATAAATAATGGTGATCTCCACTAAACCAAGATAATGCAAATTTTACACACAAAAAATTAATAAGACGATATTTTGTTTTTCTCTTTAGATTAATCGGAAACGTCGCCAGCTTGAGTGTCGGAGGGCAATGCCTGAAGGAACTAATATTATTTTACACTGAATTACAAACTAATCATGTTCCAAGCAATTAGTAAGGATGTCCATATTGTGCACTTATAGGGCAATGCCTGAAGATACTCCAATAGGTACACGAGTCTAAACTGTTTCCCTACCATCAACAGGAAATTTCTGGAGAATATCACTCAGAATATTCTTAGGGATAACCTGATTACCTCCCAACGGGTATATAAGATTAAACTATTTTCCGAACACTCCGATAGGGTATATGAGTATAAACTATTCCTCCATTCTTCAACACCAGCTCTAATTCAAGACTTCGACAACGACCACACGATAAACGCAACACCGAAAGAATTTTAGCTATTCTACAAAGCACTGAATAGAGTAAAAGATGAAGAAGTCAGGAATTGAAGCCATTCACAGACCATTCTACGTAATTTCTTCAACTGAATACTGAAGGGATTACAAGTAAAACCTATCTTATCCAAAGTGTCCCAGACTCTTCTATAAAAGAACGAGTCTGAGATACTTTGGATGGGGTATCTGTAGGCGTCAAAAAATATTTATAGATATAATGTGCATGCATGTGACAAAACACACTGACAGGCAACACATATAGGCGCGACAGCCTATGGTGATGCGCCATAGGCACGGCAGCCTAGGGTGACGCGCCTAAGGCGCGACGGCGCGACAGCCTATGGTGATGCGCCATAGGCACGGCAGCCTAGGGTGACGCGCCTAAGGCGCGACAGTCCATGGTGACGCGCCTAAGGCGCGTCAACCTATGGTGACGCGCTTATTGCGTGTCAGTCCATGGTGACGTGCAAACTATAGGGAGCTGCCATGACGGTTAAAAAAAAGCAGTTATACGATAATTTTTAAGGTCCACGTGGCCGCATATCAGAAAAAGAATGTGTGCTGATGTGGACAAGCAGTTAAACCACGAAAAAAGTGATTAAAAGTCGTGGGAGGACGGTTTCAAGCACGATGGAAATGTGGCTGTAACGGCCTCTTTGGCCGCGTCAGTCCACACTGCACACTGACGCGCCAATAGCCACGGCAGTATAGACTGACGCGCCCAAAGAGCATCCACTTGGTCAGTTATTTCGCCCCTATTTCCACTGTTGTGCACTCATATCCTTATAAATACCTCCCTAGATATGAAACAAAGGAGGGAGAGCAGATTGGGGCATAGAGACTTAAGCTTTTGGTGAATTGGAGCAAGAGAGAGAGTCTTCCTTCTTCACAAACATCCTCAAGAAGTTTTTGGCGATTCCTAGAGATCTAAGCTCTGACTTGATCTTTAGAAGAGTGAACATCTTACATTGATAAGATATTTCCTTTAAATTTTTACTTCGATAAACGAAGGAAGAATTCCCAAAACCTTCACGATTCAATCAGAATCTGTGAATCGGTGGTCCACGGGCTAACGCACCCCCGGCACAGGCAAAGATCCCACGCAAACAGCGATCCAAACAACGATCCTGCGTTTGTTTCTAAGGAGCTTGTAATTTGATTTTTATTATAAAGAGTAGTTTTACAAAGTACGAAACTCACTCTTTTGCATTCATTGTAATCAATAAACAGTTATAATGAATTCTACAACAGAACTTGTTCCTGACGAAAACAACTACATCCTAACTCAATATCGACAGACCAAAGGAAGAGTTATCTTTTCTTGTCAGACTGAGACAAGCATCCCTTCTCTTCAGGTCGAGACAAGCGTCCCTTCTCATTAGGCCGAGTCATCCCTTTTCGTCAGGTCAAGGCGACAACTTGTGAGGTCGACTAAAAAGGTTGTATTTTTTGTACCTTCTCGCCAGACCGAGATAAGCATCCCTTCTCACCAGACCGAGTCGTCCCTTCTTACCAGGAGGCATCCTTTCTCACCAGGCTGAGTCATCCCTTCTCGCTAGGATGAAACATGCATCCCTTCTCGTTAGGCAGAGACATGTGTCTCTTATCGCCATGCCGTTAGGCCGAGTCATCCATTCTCTTCAGGCCGACTCATGCGTCCCTTCTGGCCAGGCCGAGTCATCCTTTCTCGCTAAGTCGAGTCATCCCTTCTCGCCAGGCCAAGAGGACAACTTGTGAGGCCAACTAAAAAGATGGTATTTATCATCTCTTCTTGTCAGAAGGCGTCCCTTCTCACCAGACCGGGTCATCCCTTCTCGTCAGGCTGAGCCGTTCCTTCTTACCAGGCTAAGTCGTCCCTTCTCGCCAGGCCGCAACAGACATCCATTCTCGCCAGGTCGAGTCATTCCTTCTCCCCAGGCTGGGTTGAAAAGTCGGTAATCCTTGAGCCCCACGCCAACATCCAGTCATCATCACATTAAATGCATTGTCAGAGTCATCATTGCTCTAGCCCATAGCCTTTATTACTCATCAGACTCCATCGCCACCATGCTTCCTCTGTCACTATCACATTGATCATAAAGGTGACTCATGTCACCCATAACCGACACATGTAAAGTCACTACTGACTAAGTAGTCTGTTGGACTTGATCAAAATTGCCCCTCTGTACCTACTATAAATAGAGGGAATGTCTACAGCATAGAGGTAAGTAATCTCTTGCTAAGAAATAGCTTCGTATTATTTCTCCACTCTGGCTCAAATACTGACTTGATCATCGGAGGAATTAGTGAAGAGCCCAACTCCGGTCCTCTAACATGTAGTTTTGCAGGAAGCTTTAGCAATCTATTGGGGGATCGACCATAAAAGAAGATCAATGGACCCTAACACCTCCATAGTTCACACATAAACCCCTTGTTTGATAGTCGTCATCAACATATCAACATATGCATTCTTGTATCTTGATTATATTTACATCACAACACTTTGATTTTTCACTATGTACACCTTAAAACTTGCGTACTACGTGGTAACGGAATTTAAAACTTTGAACAAGCTCAAATTTTAAGGCATTGTCGTGTCATTCTTTTTATGACATTTCAACTATACCCTAGCTAAAACATGTATTAATTTGGGTGGTTTTTGCGGTTTAAAACCACCATCTTAGCTAAATAGCATGAAATTTAAAAATTTAGGGGCTAACTAGAATGAAACTAAAAAAATTTAGGCGATAAATAGATTGAAATAAGAGTTTGAGGGCATCATAGAAATTTTGGGTAAAGCTTAAGGGCTTAATAAATTAAGATGAACGTTCAACTGTTTCATAGAAATTTTACTTGAAGTTTTAGGGGACATATTACCCCATTAGACTTTGAACTTGCACTTATTCATAATATAAAGCTTAAAAATTTTAAATTTTAATACACCCTGTCACGCAAACGTGTGAATTTTCGCCTACATTCTCATGCTAATTTTAGGACTCTTTTAAACTTTATTGTTTGTTAAATTTACTTTTAAAATTATTTTAATTCTATTCTGAAAATTGCGTGAGGGTATATAACTGCAAGGGTGGGGAACTATAGAGTATTTAAACGCAATTAAGCCTCACACTTCCTACAATTAACCCCTTTTTCCTTTGTCTGATCACTGTCAGTAACTAATCTGTACGTTTTAATTGGGATTAACGCCCGCTAATCATGCTCTGTACTTTTCGTCAACGTCCAACAACCGCAGTCAGCTTGGCACCCATCACGTGATACCCCCTCTCACGTGTGCCTTGCCTTTAGATCAGTGGACCCGGCCTCCTTTCCTATCAGAACGAAGCCGAAAGGGACCACTGACGGTGACGCTGCTACCACCGTTAATTTATAAACGGCGTTAGTTTAAACGGCCTTTTGACGTAACGGGAAAGGGGAAGATCGAAGACGAAGCGATTAAAGTAGAAAAATCAAATAGTTCGCCGTATAAAGATCTCCTCTCTCTTTGCGCTCGGCAGTTATAAAGCTGGAGAGGGATCTCGATCTACAATTAGTTTCCGCTTGAGTTTCACTTGAATTTCGCTGCATTTATTCTCTCCCTTCTTTCTTGCCCCGTCTAAACCTAGGGTTTACGGGTCGAATTATTCAGAATTCAGGCGGATTCTTCGGATTTTTTCTGCTTTCTGACGTCGAAGATCTTTCTAAATTATGAATCCAGTTCATAAATTATGAATCTAGCTGGAATTTGGCGGCAAATTCTATAATTGTCGATATGATCCAGACGCCTTCGTCGTTTGGCTTCGATTGTTTGGATTCTTTTGAATTCTAGGGTTTCTGATCTGAATTCAACACCAAATGGAGTTCCAAGGTACGGATTCAATTTAACTATGAAATTATGAAAGAAAGGTTATGATTAATTCGAATTATTATTGAGAAAAGAAATATTTTTACAGGTAAAAAAGCTACTCACGATTTCCTCTCGCTTTACAACAAGGATTCTTCAATCCAGCTTCAAGATTCAAGACCTCCACCTCAAGGTACGCAATTTCGAAATTTCCTCAGTAATTCATCATTAACATGATCAACCTAAATCACAACCATAATCCAAACAATTCCCTTTTGTTTAGTTTAGTTTTGTTTTTGGCAAAAACGGGGTCATTCTGGGAAGACAATTTTCACGCCGTGCATGTAGGCAGGGGTATTTTCGGAATTGGGAACAAGTTCCCATGGTGTTGGCTTATGATCATAATCCATGACATTTTCCTCCAGTCGTTAATATAATCATCTTAATTATCGTTAACTCTCGTCAATTACAGGGTTTTATCTCAAGACCCACGACTTCCTCAAACCGCTGGAAAAGCCAGAGGAGGAGGCGGATCCGGCCCAACAGCCGGGGCCCACGAATCGCGCGGCGACTGCGGCGCACGTGCTTCCCGGTGGGATCGGAACATTCAGCCTAAGCCACGTGCCAGAGAAAGGTTCGCCTGCGGCCGGTGAAGCACAGCTCGTCACGTGCGCTCGTGAACCCGGTGGCGGGCTTCATGCGGGTGCGGGATTCGCGCTTTGGGACACGAAGGAGAACGGATACAGAGGTAAAAAAGCCCGATCTTCGCTGGTTAGTCGAGGGCGTGGTTGTTACGTGTCGGTCACGTGATAGGCACGCGTCATGAGGGTGCGGGGTGCTCGCGTGGGAAGGCGAGTGAATTTCCCGATGGATTCACTCAACTGTTCCCTATTAGTGAGCATCGCGGTTAGTGGGGATCCATGTTTTTATTTGGTCAACTGGAGGTCATTGTTGGCGGAGCGGGTGCCCTGCCACCGAAGTAACATGACCACGCTTCCTTAATAGAAGAAATTTTCAAAACAGACTCAAATCAAGTTTTAATTTTCAAAACCGGCTCATTTTTTTTACAAAAATCTACTCACTTTTTGCCACGCCAGCTTAATCTTATTTTTTAATTAGTCAGGGTTGTCTATTTAGGACATAAAAAAAATCAGGTTTAAGGCTTCTAATTGAGGTTTAACAACCTCCTAAACAGTCGGGGTTGTCAATCCTGACTGTTTAAGAATGAGATTAAGCTGACGTGACAAAAAGTAAGTCGATTTTTGTAAAAAAAAGTGAGTCGATTTTGAAAATTAAAACTTATGCTGAGTCTGTTCTGGTGCAAACTCTTGCTAATTACCTAGGCGTAGCTCTAACTAACCGAGGTTTCCCATCATCCAGAAAAATGGAAAAAAAAAATGTTGATGTTGGTGTGATACTTATGCTGTTGCTAGTTAGCCTGTGGGGCCTTGCTCTCTGACGGAGACACCTAGGTGAGAAGATGGGCGGTGTGGGTCCGTGTGCCGCTTAATAATTTGTTTCCTTGAGGAAGTGGATCTCGTACTGGGCTTTTGTTAGAAACTTGGTCGGGGTCCTAAACAAAGGCCCAGTTGAATTCCCTTAGGTAAATATCAGAAATAGCCCCTTAGATTTGGACGATTATCAGATAACTGTCCATAACTTCCGAAATCAGAAAACCCCTTTAGGGGTTATCAGAAAACTATTTTTCACTCTAAATTTTTTATCAAGAACGCTCCCAAACAGTGTCAATTAAAATTTTGAACAATCTAACCCGGTGTAACAAGGTTTTTTTTTTTACCAATGCACTTTAGTGGCTAATACTAATATAAAATACATGATATACACACACAAAAAGTAAATATTCATACAAAATACATGATATACTCACACAAAAAGTAAATATTCATACAAAATACATGATAAGCTGACCCTAATGATTGGAGAACCTTTGTTCCATGTGGGCCTAACGATAAAAGTGGATTTTTGCATGCACATCTATCTGTCAAAACTGTCACACAAACCAAGATCCCCTTTATCAAAATACAAAATACCCGGAAATAGAAAAAAAATATTTACGGTGCGCATCCTACTAGCCTACGCCCACATGCCCACATCTGTTGAATAATTAACTCATCTTTGGAATTAATTAATTAATAGTATTATTAATTAAGAAAGAAAGAAATCATCAAAAAAGAAAAAACAAAACCTCAGCCCCGTTCGTCTTCTTTATATCTCAGGTCACTGGCCATCGCCTTTCGTCGCCCGCGCCGCCACCAGGTTCCTTACTTTGCATCCTTCTCTTTTTCTTCTGGATTTTCTGCATAATTTCAATTTCGAGGCTAACTAATTAGGTTGCAAAAATTATTACAGGAGTCAATCGGCGCAGGATAAGAAGAGGTTCATGGATTCGGGGTCGAGATCCAGTAGGGGTTTCGACGAGGAAGACGACGATGACGAGGAGTTCGGGAAGAGAGAGGGAATTTCGAGGAAAGGTTGGTTCTTTTTCTGCTTTTAGCTCCCTTTTTACTGATTTTTTGTATTTTGTTTCGAATTTAGTTTTTTTTTTTTTTTTTTTTTTTTTTGTTATTTTTTTTTTTTTTTTTTTTTTTTTTTTTTGGTTTTTCAAATTTTGCAGTGGAGTTAGCTGTTAAAGTTGATGGTAAAGGAGGACATGATCAGAAGGCGATGACTCCGCGGTCGAAGCATTCTGCTACAGAGCAGAGGCGGAGAAGCAAAATCAATGATAGGCAAGTTTTCTTTTTCCGCCAATTTTGGGGTTTAAAGCAATATCTTTTGTTACAATACAAACTCTTTTACTTGAAATTTAACTGATAAAATCTAGTAACTTGCAAGAGGGAATTTCACATGAATTGCACATCATCAAGTTTCACTCTTTGAAAATGGGTTATGCAGTAACATGTTACTCAATATCAATTTGGGAGGAAAGAGACTTTTTTTATTATCATAAAACACCAATTGGATTTTTGATATCCATGAAAATGAAGCTTCACGTCACCTCTCCGTTTGTATTTTGATTTCCGTAGGTTTTTTTCTGTTTTGTCAATTTTTAGCTAATCACCTTGGGAAGCCTCTAAATTATTAGTTTTCTCGGTTGAACTAGATGATATTGGGATAGAGTGACACTGAAAAGGGACCAAGTTCTTTAGAGGTGCTTGATTTACACTTTTCTAATTCTGTTACTGGTTTCAATCTACAATATCTCGTGTGTGAACTGTCATTGGTTATTCTTAATAACACTTTGATCATAATTCTGAAGTTTATATGAATCCTTTTTATCTAATGGTTCTTATTATTTCCTCAGCACATGTAAGTAGACATTATGTTACCAATAAGTTAACTTTCTAGTGTTTTTCCTATAGTTGGATATTCATAGTCGAACGAATAATTACAGTCGTGAGCTTGAAATAGCATACATTCATTTTAAGCCAAACATAGCTTATAGCCAGCTTATAGTCCAACCAAATAGAAGCAATACTTGGGGGCCTGGAAGTTTCAGCTGAAGCTAATGTTAGCACATTATAAAATTTTATGCACTCTCAGGAGCACATAACTAGAATGTACAGCATTCAGAAGATACAAACATATCTAACCTTAGAGGGAAAAAAGGCTATACATACAAGTTTGCAAAATAATAAGAGTCCCTTGCCACAAGAGTCAAAATCGAACACTTCCTTTGCAAGTACACTGGTCATTACTACCAAAATATTAAAATTATCTTGCACAAAATGCATACCAAGTTTTCGCAATTCAGAGAAATTTGTGATGGCTTGTGCTTAAACTATATGACTGACTGGTGGATCTGATCTACCTATAATCAGTTTATTCAAATCCACCCTTTGCGTTAGTTGGCTTGGACAGGATCTTGGCGCCTAGTGAGTCGCATAGATGTTAAAAACTTGGTCAGTTGCCATGGGTTTTGCTTATTAAAGTTTCTCCATCATCCATTGTTTTCCTACTTTTTAAGGCAGTACAGGAAGCAGTGGCTTTTACCCCAATGAAGGCTTTTCTTTATCTTGTCCATTCACAATTCACTGCTTATCTTGAGACTTGATCAAACACTGTTTGCTTCTTAAATTTCTGGAACATAAAACACATACCCTAATTGCATTAGTTGTTATTATCAAACTATATTTTATGATTCTGATGGAAAGAACATTTTCTTGCAGGTTTCAGATACTTCGGGACCTCATACCAAATAGCGATCAAAAGAGGGATAAGGCATCATTCCTTTTGGAGGTAAAGATTGGAGATAGTTAGAAAACTCAATAGAAGAGTGGTGCAGTTGGTTTTTTTGTGGTGATATTTTGTTAACTCTCTGGTCATTATGTAGGTTATAGAATATATCCGTTTTTTGCAAGAGAAGGTCAACAAATATGAGTCTTCATACCCAGGATGGAGTGATGAAAATGCCAAATTAACACCATGGGTAATTTTTCCTAACTATTGATAAACACTACATGTATGTCTGATATGTTAGTATGCCACTCGACTTAATCCTCGAACCATCAGTTTATTTTTCTGGTCATAATTCTGATGTTTCAATTATTTTGACTTCCTGGTATGTTTACATCTTTTTGAGGTATGTTGCTAGATATATCTTCAGCTCTTATCAAATTGGATCTCGTCCTAATTTCTTTTGATGCACCGCAGAAGTAGAGACATCTTTTTTCCAATGCTGTTAATCTTAAATGGTCATCTAGAGTAGAAATTTGCTATCATTTGATCAAAGCTAATAAAGGACACGTTCACCAACATAATACATAGATTTCATCTTGTTTCAACTGAACCATTGTTACGTTTAATATAATTTGTATAGCACCTTTGTTTTTTTAATGATCTTGATCAATGTGTTTTTAGTGTGGTAACGATTTGTGCAAATATTTTCCAACAATTTTAAGAATATTTTGATCTGGTCCCAGCAACTCTGGGTGTCTTTAGTCATTTCTAAAAGAAGTCATTATTTATTTACTTTTATTTTCAATGTTTAGCAGGTAAATGTTTATTTTAGATTATTGTGGAAAAATTTACGGGTACCTATTGTCTTAATTCGTATAATAATTCCAAAACAAAAGACAAGGACAATTAGATACATGCCATGATAAGGATGTTTTTCATTCTTCGCTAAATTAACTAATGATGCTTCTACTTAAGAGGTGTGACCCATCTTTTCTTTATTTGCAGCAGAATACCAACCAGGTCACAAAAAATGGTCACAGTCCAGGATTCATTTACTCTGTTGATGACGACAGAGTTCCAGCAGCACCAGGAATGATCTCAACTGCTCAGAATCCCTTAGAATCCGACACTAGTGCTGGTGGTGTATTATATAAAACTGTGGAAAATCCTGTTGCCTTTACAAGCAAGGCCTCTTCAGCCCCCATTCCTTCACAATTAAATTATGCTTCTCTTGAAAGAGAGACTAGTGTTGGCCAGCCTCAGCAGAGGTTGATCTCAGATATAGATAGCTTAGCTTCTCAGTCACAGTCTCAGTGGTTGAGACCCTCAGGTCCTGTCGATTGCAGTGAGAGTGGTGAAATGTCTAATGAACAAGAGGAGCTGACTATTGATGAAGGCACAATTAATGTCTCTACTGCTTACTCTCAGAAGTACGTTTTTGTTCGTCTAAGAATTTTTTTTTTCCGCTTCTGTTGTCTTATAAGTTACATTCTTTTGCTTCTTTGAACGATTTGGTTGGGGGAATGTGTTTCATTGATTGAGGATCTATTTCAAAAAGATCTCTGTTGATCTACTTAAGCTTGAGATGAACGTTTATGCTTAAATAATAAATATTCCTTTCCTATGGTGCAGTATGTTGAATGCATTAAATCAGGCACTTGCGAGCTCTGGTATAGATCTGTCTCAAGCCAACATCTCTGTACAGATTAATCTGGGCAAGCGAGCACCTAGGAGAGCTACTGCCACCACTATGTCTAGTGCTAAGGTAAAGTTTCTTGTTGGAAGTAATCTGATGTTCGTCTTGTTTTCATTTACATCAGTTAAACATCAATCATTTGTTTCATTTGTGACCTTGATCTAGTTAAGAAAATCATTTCAAAATCAATAGAGGTCTCTATAATATTGTCGTATGTGACCTGGATTTAGTTGATATAATTCGACCTTCATTTACACAAAAGTTTCATGTTCACAATGGCTCCCATCAACTACTGAAAGTTCAAGAACTCAAAGCAGATGAAAGCACATCTACCTTTTGTTGTTTTTTGCTATTTGCATCTTCTTGTTGGTAAGGGTGACTTGCAGATAACCTCCTTCATCCATACCTTTAGTAGCACTAAGCACCCCTAAAGTCGTTTATAGCACTTATCACCCTTGAGGTTGGCATCTGAGAAGGGTAAATTGCAGACGGCATTCTTCCCCCACTAATTAAAGGGTAATAATGATGTTACTAGTAAAACTATGGATGAGGAAGTTATCTGCCCTTTTGGTATTAAGCTTCACCTATGTCATTTGCACAATCAGGATATGGCCCGAATTCCTTCCAGCTATGGGAACATACTTGTTCCTTTCCAGCCTGAATGGGAAAGAGAAAACTGTGTTGCAATAGCGCCTCTCTCTTATAGGGTTAATTGCACATAGACCCTCTGCAGTATGATTTTTTTACAACTTATTATCCCTGCAGTCATTTTGGCAGATAGACCCTTGGGTGAAATTTTTTTTTAATGACTTCTCAGTCGTTACCAGCATGTTCTTGTATCCCAAGTGAAATTGCTTTTTTACTTTCAGCAGTAAAAGAGTCAAAAAGTTCATTCATGGGATCTGCTGCCAAAATGAAACAACAGGGGTCATAAGTTAAGAAACGCCATATGACATGTGTCCTATGTGCAATTAACCCTATAATTAATGTCCTTTATGTGTGTTGTCATCATGTATTTCATATTTGCATATCATGTGCGTCACTTCCTCATAATTCTTCCAGGAACTTGTTGATCCCCTATCTGGAAATCGATCAGCTATCGATCATTATAGAGTTGGGAGCAGCGGTGAGGAATCAGAACAAGCTCTAAAGAGGCGGAGATTGGATAACAGTTGATCTTCCCTCTTATTCTCTAGTTCCTATTCTATTTTGCCCTCACCTTTGTCTCGGAGGACAAATGTACATGAGTTTAATTATCTTTGAGACTGAACGTTGGGGGGTATTCTTTTCACTTTCTGCTTCTATTGTTTCGTTGAGGCTTCGATTAGCAAATTGTGAAGCTGCTTTTGTTTCAGGCTTCCATTCATATGAGAAGTTTCCGTTTCATGGTGTTCGGTAGTTTCAGAAGTATCCATGAGTGTTTCTGTATTAACTGTTTTATTCATGTGGATTAATGTTCTCCTATGTATACTGGATTCCTATTCATGATGTATTATTGTGTCATTCTTGGGGAAGTATCTTGTTTATCGTTGTTGCCTAGGTTATATTCTTTCTCCTTTTGGATTTGTCGTTGTTGCCTAGGTTATATTCTTTCTACTTTTGGCTATGTTCTCTGGGTTAATATATTTAATTACTCAAAGTTGACACCATTTTTAACTTTAATATCCCAAAGATTTTCCCAAAATACCTTGTCCAATGTTCAAACTTAAATTTTAATTTAAAGGAGAAGAATAGGAGTCTAATGGCATAAGTCTTTGATTGATAATTTATTGCAATTTTTTTGTTAAAGGAAGTATGGAGTTACATTTGTATGTATGTTTGTGTTGTTATCACTCATTTTTTACAAATATTTTTAAACAAAGAGTGTGCTTGCAATTCAAGGATTTGAATGCAAGGAGAAAAATCACATATTAAACTTTAATTTAGTACAAAACTCCTCAACCATATCAATGTTTCTTAGAAACTCTCCAGAGAGAATATCAGTTTCTGGAATTTGTTCAACATCAATTTCAGACTTCTTCAGATATGTTCGATGGGAATTCACATGGGTTTGATTCAAAGTTTCTTTTTGGATTAGGATTCTATCAGTTTTGTTGTTTGAGATGGTTGAATCTGATACTTTTGACCTTTGCCGCTATGTTTCCAGTAACTGGCCATTTTTCTTGGTAGATATGGATTATGCTACATTTGAGCTACCTCCTAGATGAGGATATTTGAGACTGTTGAATTAACAATTATATGAATTCTTTAAGGCTTGAGATATTCTTTTGATACAGACTTCTGATAAAATTTGTTTCCAATTTGGATTCCTAGGTTGTTATTACATTTACATATTTCATCTTTACCGTTGATTTCTAGCTTAGATTTTGCACGCGACATTCTCCTAGAGGCGGTAGGGGACTAAATTATGATATACGACTTAGTTTCCCTCGAAAAGCATGATGTTCATACTTCTTGAAACATTCAGTCTCTAAACTCCAATCTGATGTATCCTTCATGAAGAAATCATTGGCTTTCTGGTAATTGGGTAGTTTTGGATAATAGTTTTGATCGTGTGAATTTTTGCAAGTTTAAATGGAAGATGGATGGGGCGCTATGTATCTTCTTGAAACTATTTAATTTTGCAGGTTTAAATATCTTTCTGGGGAATATATTTTTTTATGATCTTTGAAGAGAACACGATGCTATCTGAAAAGAAGAAATTGTTTTTATGTAACAAGCTTCTACTACTTTTAGGTGAAAAATTAAAACTCACTGATTGCTTAGGAGAAATTTTAGCTGAAATGTGCCCCCCCCCCCCCCCACCCACACACACACACCGACCCACACAAATATTTTAGAATTTGATTTCTCTTTTATGTGGTTTTCTACATATCTTTCGTAAGGTTTTAATGGATTTCTAATTGTACTAATTTCTTCTAATGTCTGTGCACAAGCTTAATTGAAAATTCTCATTTAAATTTGTAAGGTTTCACATTCAGTTGCATTTACACTCCCATTTGACATGAGCAGGTATGTTATAGTCTTTTTCTTCTTCTTCTTATATATTAATCAAGAAAATTATATTTCTCAATAAGAGTAATTAACATTTTTTGAATTTTTTTGAGAATGATAATTGATAAAGGATTCTTTTGATCTATATCTAGCTTTTTTAAAAACTATTTTAATGCAACTCTATTTGCTACAAGCATTCTAACCAAGGGCGTATCTACAGGTTCATTTTATAGTCCTTTTCTTTTCTTTACATTAACTATACTATCTAATAAGCAAACTTGTGTGGTCCTCGTAATTTTATATCCATAATTGTCCTAATATAACAGGAAGCATTTTTTTCCTTTTAATGTTTTATTCTTTAGTTGGTGTTCTGAGATGGTTTGTTTTGAATTTTCAAGAAATTTTAGGATTTTGAATGAAAGGAGGAGTTTTTTTTTTTGATAGCAAAAGGAGGAGGAATTTGTGGAAAAGGTATGTACTTTTAACTAAATTTTTTGATTTTTTTTCCTAATATTTCAAGTAATCATGGATGAGACATTAAGAACCAAAATAGAGCAAGATCCGGATTAGTATATGATTATAATGCAAGTAACTTTAACCAGTAGGTCGGCTCAGTTATGAGAGATTTACCTGCCTTTTATGTTTTTAAAATTTGAGCTTACAAGTGAGACTTCGATTGATTTTGTTATGTAAAAAATATTGTTTCCAATGTAAGTCTAAAATATAGTACCAAAATATGTATAAACTATTGCAAATTTATGTAACGTCGTTTATATTATGAAGTTTCAAATGTATTTCTTATTGTGCATGAATTATACTGTGGCTTTTTGGCGGGTGAAGAGGATTGATGTTTCTATGTAGTATTTTGTTTTTCATTTTTATGTTTTCTTTTTGTGCATGAATTATATTGTGGCTTTTTGGCGAGTGAAGAGGATTGATGTTTCTATGTAGTATTTTGTTTTTCATTTTTATGTTTTCTTTTTTACTTCTTGTTCTTATGCCCCTGTCCAACAATAGATAGTTCCTGTGTTTGTTAAGTATGAACATCACTAATGTTTATCTAGAGGATTTATATAGTTTAAAACGCGGATGCCATAAACGTGGCTTATTTAAATGATTATTAAAGTTGATATCACTTATTGTATACTCTTATAGTTTGATATATTATTCTTGAACGCCAATTGAATGTTAAATTTAACATCAAATGCACTTTTATCCCAATTTGGTTGTTGTCACATGTGCTTGTATTGTGTACTCGCAATTAGTGCATCTCATCCAAGAAATTTGATTCGATTCATCCAAGAAAGTTGATTTGAATACATGGTACAATATTATTATTTTACTGGTTCCTTAAACATTTTCCCCCCCATAAAACTGGTTCCCTAACGTTAACTAGTCATATTTTTAATTTATATATTACAACTTCTAGAGTTGGGCCAAAGGAACAATTGCATAAATCATAATTTTATAGTGTACGTTACAATTATGACGACGTTGTATATATAATACTAGTGTGCAGCCCGTGCTACGCACGGTGTTTTTTTGCTACAGTGTTCTCGCCGTTTTTAAACTCGCACGGATTGAATTTTCTGCGATGCTACAGTAACTCGCCTGCTACAGTGTCATTCCCGAGCTGCTACAGTAACCGATCTGCTACAGCGCCTTTTAGATTTCTCAGCTGCTACAGTAATACTGCTACAGTAAATTTACTGTAGCATGAACAGTAGCTCTTTGTTTCTCCCTTTTGTATAAAAGAATAGATATGCAACACACGAGTAAAAAACACAAACATGGAAGGCTTGCACCATAATGCACTAATATTTGATTCAATGATATTATACTTCTTTTATTGAATTGGGGATGTTTCATTCTTTTTTTATTTTTGTAACATATAAATTTAAAAATTAGCGACACTTTTTATTTTTTTAAAAAAATCAATAAGCTCAAAATACTAAATAGCAAGTTTTTATGCAGGATACACCATTTAGCTTTTGACATTATTAATTCATCTCTCCTAAAATTATCTTGCCTATTTGTGACGATAATTAAACGGCAGTTTCACCAAACACCTTAATAAACTTTGGAGAGTAACTCATGTTATACAGCTGGCTTTGCTTGCATAACCAGCTTGCTATGAGCTCCGGCTACACCAAACAGGGTCCCAGGCTACGCCTAAAACTAGTGTTGTTCTCTCTAATGTTTATCTAGAGGATTTATATAGTTTAAAACGCGGATGCCATAAACGTGGCTTATTTAAATGATTATTAAAGTTGATATCACTTATTGTATACTCTTATGGTTTGATATTATTCTTGAACGCCAATTGAATGTTAAATTTAACATCAAACGCACTTTTATCCCAATTTGGTTGTTGTCACATGTGCTTGTATTGTGTATTTGCAATTAGTGTATCTCATCCAAGAAATTTGATTCGATTCAATGATTCATCCAAGAAAGTTGATTTGAATACATGGTACAATATTATTATTTTACTGGTTAATTCCGGATCCAACTATATCCACTCCCAAACAGTAACTTTGGGTGGTGGATGGACGAAATTGCCCTTTATTGTTAATTAAGCTTACATCGACCATTAAATGCTTCTCATTAAGGTTCATTAATTCGGTTCATTAATTTTGAGTCCACAATACTTTTTGTTTAATTGACCTTGTTTTTTTATTAATTGTTTTTTATATTAATTCCGTGTTAGACTAATTCCGTACTGTTTTTTCAGCGATATTAAGGTCATGGAGACTAATTCCGTGTTAGACTAATAAAATTAGGGCTGGGCGTATTCGGTTCGGTTCGGTTTTAAGCCCAATCCGCATCCAATCCGAATTTTTCGGATTCTCAAAACTCTCATCCAGATCCAGATTTTTTCCCCTTCATCCGAATATTCGGCCCAACCGAAATTCGGTTCGGTTCGGTTTCGGTTTTGAACCGAATTAACTCCATTTCACTAAAATCTGGGTAAGTTTTAGTTATATCCAAAACTGAAAAGAAGCAATCAAAACTGAAAAGAAACAATCAAAACTGTACTAAGCCACTTAATCAAATTGTATGATCTGAATATAACTAGCTTAATACACTAGGAGGACCATGTAATTATGTAGCCTTTTTTAGAGAAAGAACAATGTTTGGCAGGCACACACACCTTTTGATGATTTTCGTTAATTTTTAGCTGCCTTTTTCTCATCAAGAATTATCTTATATCCTTGACAGCCTATACTATAGGTTAATTTGATATCCAGCACCAGCAAGCTGTATTCATGTTATCACTGAAATTTGACCAAAACACTAAATTTATCCTTCAACCTCAACATCTTGTATTGATTTACGGAAATCTCACTTAACTATATCAGCGTACTCAAATATATGTTAGTATAAACTCCACCCCACAATTCTTAAATGCTAAACATTCAGCCATAAATTTTCTTCACACCCAAGGCTCGCAGCTACTTTTTGTTTAAGAATTCGGTTCGGTTTTTTTTGGGCGGTTCAGGGGTTCAAACCGGATCCAAACCGGTTTAATTCGGTTCGGGCGGTTTAGAGACTTCTTCTCATCCATTTAATTCGGTTCGGTTAACCGATCCGTTTTTTCGGGCGGTTTTTTCGGTTGAACCGGTTTGTTTCGGTTTTTGCCCACCCCTAAATAAAATAACAAGGTCAATTTAACTGTTTCAAAAAAACAAGGTGTTGAACAAAAATGGAGACTTCTCATTAAGGTCATGGAGACTAATTCCGTGTTAGACTAATAAAAAAACAATTAAATTTGTTTTCAGCGATATTAATAAAAAAACAGTCCGGTGGGTTATAAATTTTTTTTTTTTTTTTATTTTGTTTTATTAACTAATTCCATTTTAATTGTGTATTTAAAATCCGTGTTAGACTATAATCCGTGTCGGTTTATAATCCGTGGGTCATAAAATTTTTTTTAAGTGTTATTAAAAAAATCATTGAAGTGTTATAAAAAAAATTAATCCATTATAATCCGTGGGTCATAAAAAATCATTGAAGTGTTATTAAAAAAATTAATTTTTTTAGAACATATATAAATGTTGGTTTAATTTTAATATAATTTGAATTTTTAAAATCGTTAATAAAATTTGTTTAAGTGTTTGAAATGTTTGAAGTGTTAGACTATAATGAAGGATAATAATAAAATTTATTAGAAAATCAAAGTATTAATCTACTCAACGAAATACATCAATTGTTTTTTCGATCCTAATTAATTGTTCTTTCTTCTTCTTGTTGCTGCTCGACGTTCTCCATCTTCATTGTGGAGACGGTTAAAGTGACCGATCGAGAATGCAAATTGTGCATCTAAACCATCTGCAGATTTGTCGTGATGGTCGTTCCAGTAAAATGCTATGGGTGGTACCGGATGATCCCCTGGTTTCATATGCAACTGGAAAAAAATGTACAAATATTAAAGTTATATTCTTATATAAAAAATTAAAGTTAAAATTCAACTTGTTTATATGATCGTCGACTAGTGTAATTTTCTTACCAAAATCCAATGATCATTGCTAAGATGTCCGCACACCACCTTTCGGGTTGGAGGTCCTTGTGTTTCATCTAATATCGCTGGCAGACAAGTATTTCCTCCATGTTCACTGAATGTCATGAAAACAACATTATATGTTGTTGCAATTACGTGACCGCAATCCGGTACCGCCATCCAGTAATCATCATCCGCTGGTCCATGGTAGTGAGCAATCGATTGGATGAGATTAGTCACATTAGAACTCCTCGCACTCCTCCCACCTAAGATTCGAGCGTACAAGGCGCTTCTATTCTGTAGATCTGCTACTAAGTCTTGTCTAACTTTAACCCAATCATCTTCTGTTCCGTAAATTGCTAGAGCCACCGCTCTAAATCCACAATTTCCGTCTGCCGCTACATCTGTGCATTGATCTATGTATTTTCTAATGTAGGGCGGGAATTCTCTCTCAAATACAGAATTCTTAAAGATGAACGTGGTGCCTTTGGAAGAAGGGGTTGACATTGGAGGCCTTGAGCACGGAGGATTTGGAGAAGATGGTGATACTGGTGGCCCCGTACGTTGGGATGTGCTCATTGGACTCCCCTGTGATGCAGAGATAGAAGCAACACGTCCAGGGCCCTTTACAAATGCATAGGTTGACAATGTTAAATTGAGAATAATAAATTAGTAACTAATATAAATCATAATTTTCAAATATAGAAATTCATAAGTTATGTAGTATTACCTTTTTGTTTGGAGACTTTTTAAATCCGTACTGTTTCACAACCCTCTCCCACGCCGAAGGTACACGGAGACTAGAGAGCTTTTTACCCTTGGTTTTCTTTTTAGCAGTAGGAGGTGCAGTAATATCAGGGACTTCTTCGAACAACGCCCTCCTCACTGGATTTGGTGGAGTCGGGGATCCATCCGCGGCATCATTAGGAAATATTGGAAACTGAATATCTAACTTTTTCCAATAATCATGTATTTGATCCAACGGAATGCTATACCCATTTATGATGTAGTACTGAAGCTCATGTGCGCACGGTAGACCATGAGTTCTCCTTAGGTAGCAACCACACGTTGTTGGATCCTGACCCATTTCTTGTAAAACTTGCATTTCTTTCCTTATGAGGCCGAATGCTTTAAACGTGATTGATCTGTTCAGATTAACAAACAACGTATCTCCAAGGGTGTCTGTGTTGGATTTAGTAGCGTTAACTCTCGCTACTTTCTTAATCTCACAGATTTGGCCTTCCATCACCTTGTGAAGTTTCTCCAGTACGGTATCGAATGGGTACCGACCACCATCTAAATGTCGTTTGACGCGATGATGTTCTCCTTCGACCCTGCATTACCAATTGAACTTGAATATTAATTATTAATGTTGACTACATGTAACGATTATTTAGTCACGTAAATCTCACAAGGCTTACCTATTTGTTGTGTAGCTTCCGAAGTGAAAATAATGGTCGATGTAAGCTGACAGGATTTTTTGGGAATGCGGACTAATCCATGTGTCAATGCAGTAGTTCAGCAATGCTCCCCAACTCGAGTAATGTGCTGCCAGACGTCCCCATCTATCATTAAAGTCATCTATGGTCGGTGCACTTATCGCCCAATTCCAACGAAATTTAAATCCTTCTGCCGCCTCTTTTAAAAAACCAGGTTGCTGCAGTGCTCGTTGTAGCACGCATTGCTCAATGTGACGGCGACACAAATGATGCCTGGATTCCGGGAAAACATACTCGACAGCATGCATCAAGGCGTAATCTCGGTCTGTTACAATGACATTAGGTGTCACTTGGCTAACGAACAAAGTACGGATAAACTGTAACACAAACCTGCAAAATAATATAACATTAATAATTTTAAATTTAAACGTAGGACAAAATAACTGTACTAAATAATTGTCAATTGTAATTTATAACAACAAATTAACATAATAACAATATTAATGACAATACTACAATAACAATGTTAATAACAATAATAATACTATAATAAGTCCTAATTAAACAATATAATAATTTTCATAACAGTAACAACTCCTAATAATACTATAATAAGTTCTAATTAAACAATATAACAATAAAAAAATAACAATATAATAATGTTCATAAAAATAATAACTCCTAATTATACAATACTAATAATGTTCAATAAAAATAATAACTCCTAATTAAACAATTCTAATAATGTTCATAAAAATAATAACTCCTAATTAAACAATACTAATAACGTTCCAATAAAAATAATAACTCCTAATTCAACAATTCTAATAATGTTCATAAAAATAATAACTCCTCCTAATTCAACAATTCTAATAATGTTCATAAAAATAATAACTCCTCCTAATTCAACAATTCTAATAATGTTCATAAAAATAATAACTCCTCCTAATTCAACAATTCTAATAATGTTCATAAAAATAATAACTCCTCCTAATTCAACAATTCTAATAATGTTCATAAAAATAATAACTCCTCCTAATTAAACAATTCTAATAATGTTCATAAAAATAATAACTCCTCCTAATTAAACAATTCTAATAATGTTCATAAAAATAATAACTCCTAATTAAACAATACTAATAATGTTCATAACAATATTAACTCCTCCTAAATATTCAATTTAACATTATTCATAACATTGACAAACAATTGTACTAAATAATGTTAATTAACAATTTTAAATTTAAACATATGACAAAAATTAAAATTCATTAAGACACAAACCTGTAGTTTTCTTGTCTCTCATTTCGCATGAATGCGTAGGCGATAGTGAACGTTTTGTCCGTACTTGTTGCACCGACCACTTCTAGTAGAGGCATGTCATACTCATTGGTGTTGTACGTACAATCAATCATCATGACTTCCGGATATGCATTCACCATCACAAAAGAAGCCGGGTGGCAGAAAACAATATCTCCAAGTTCGGAAGATTCATCAGCAGTCCGAACGTCGTACATGTAGTTCAATTGCCTGAGTAAATGGATGAAATTATTCATCGGGGTCCGACCTTCTCTTTTCTGGGCACGCACCTTACTGACAGCATTGTAAACTTGTTTCTGACACGATTTGTTCTCCGGATCAGCCCTTTTCATGGACGCCAACATATTACTCGGGCTTAAATTAAAATTCTCTTGCTCCCTAATAACTTCAAGTTGAATAGGGGATATTTTACCTAAACGAGATCCCACAGCATGAGACGGGAATGGATGGTTGTGTCTCCCCTCCCGGACTTCAAAGTACCAGCGCCCTCCAGGGTACTCCATTCCGTCCAACCAAAATGGACAATTATTTTTTGTCGTTTTAGTGGACCTAGTTCCAGTAACCTTTTTTGGTCTGTATCCGCCACCTTGGCTACATAAATATCGAACTTTGGGCCGTCGGCCGTCTTTTCCCTTCGAATCACGAATTGCCAAAGTAACGTTCCTCAAGCCAGCAACATATCTTACATGAGCATCCATGTCCTCTCTACTAGCAAAACCTCCTTCCGGATTACCGAAATCGGTTGAAATGTCTTCAAACTCTACATATGAACTATGATCCTGGAATGGATCACTTTGTGTTTCGTCGATGACGAATTCAACTTCATCAAGATTTATGGAGTTGTAATCTCCAGAATTCATATTGTTTGTGATTGTAATTGTAAGTGATTGAGTTGTGAGTGTGATTTGAAAAACTTAAACTGTTGGCCTTTTTATAGGTAAAAATCTAAGGGGTCAAAATCAATTTTGACATTTTGAGTGCTCAAATCAAATTAGTAAAAAATTCTGAGTGGTGTAATTTATTTTTGAAAAAAATGATTTTATGTAATTTGTGTAAATTGTATTGGAAATGAAAATTGTTATAAAAATTCAAAATCGGAATTCGAAGCCAACCGGACACCATAAAATCGATTTGACCACATTTTCACCAATTTTTCTACCGTTTTCACCACCGGAAAATTTTATGCACACACAAAATTACATTAATTGTTGAAAATGTGGTGCATAAAAATCCCCGTAGTATTAATCTATGGGGAAAATTTATGCACCACATTTTCATGCACACACAAAATTACATTAATTTAATGCACACACAAAATTTATTAGAAAATCAATTGTTGAAAATTTGGCGAAATACATCAATTGTTGAAAATGTGGTGCATAAATTTTCTTGCCAACATTAAATTAGTGTGTTCAAAGTATCCGGTTTCGAAAATTATTATATTGTTCAAAGTATCCGGTTTTCGAAAATTATTAAATTGGTGCATAAATTTTCTTGCCAACATTAAATGGCAAGAATACAATGCCAATCCGGTACCACATTTAATCAATAGTCCACATTAAATGTACAAATTTTTGGAAGCCAACCGGATACTTTGAACACACCAATTTAATGCTCACACAAAAGTAAAAATTTATTGCACACACAAAAGGGCATTTTCGGCAATCCCACTCCCAAAGTTACTGTTTGGGAGTGGATATAGCAAACGTGGTTAATTCCTTAAACATCTTTTCCCCATAAAACTGGTTCCCTAACGTTAAATAGTCGTATTTTTAATTTATATATTACAACTTCTAGAGTTGGACCAAAGGAACAATTGCATAAATCATAATTTTATAGTGTACGTTACAATTATGACGACGTTGTATATATAATATATGCAACACACGAGTAAAAAACACAAACATGGAAGGCTTGCACCATAATGCACTAATATTTTCAATGATATTATACTTCTTTTATTGAATTGTGGATATTTCATTCTTTTTTTATTTTTGTAACATATAAATTTAAAAATTAGCGACACTTAAAAAAAAAAAAATCAATAAGCTCAAAATACTAAATAGCAAGTTTTTATGCAGGATACACCATTTAGTTTTTGACATTATTAATTCATCTCTCCTAAAATTATCTTGCCTATTTGTGACGATAATTAAACGGCAGTTTTACCAAACACCTTAACAAACTTTGGAGAGTAACTCATGTTATACAGCTGGCTTTGCTTGCATAACCAGCTTGCTATGAGCTCCGGTTACACCAAACCGGGTCCCAGTCTACGCCTAAAACTAGTGTTGGCCTGAGGTAGGGCTGAGTATGGTTCGGTCTAAACTAAAAAAACCGATCGAACCGATCCGAACCGGTCCGAAAAAATCGGTTTTATGAGTAGGGCGGTTCGGGTTGGTTTGAAAACTTTTCAACCGAACCGACCGAATTTAGTGCAATACTACCCATTCTGATCTCAAACCCTACCCGACCCGTCCCCAAAGAGTCAAAGACTCAAACTAGTTGTCCACATACTTCAAGCACTGGTGTAACGTGGACGGGACTATTCTATTGCCATGGATCCATGGACACCCCAGGAGTATGTTGTACGAGGGTTCGGCGTCGATGACGTAGCACGTCACCTCCGTCTTCATGTCACCTATCCGACATTTCAAACCCTACCCGACCCGTCCCCAAAGAGTCAAAGACTCAAACCCTAAACTCATTTTCTGAATCATTATGGTTTGAAAATAATATTATTATATCAGTGTTTAATATTTCATAATCTCCTACTTTGTTGATATCTTTTTTTTCTTTAACACAGTTTGTTGTTTGATAAGAAGTTTGATGAAGTTAGAACCGAACAAACTGAACCGAACTATACCGAACCGACTTGCAACAAATCGGTTCGGTTTTGAATTATAGACGGTTCGGTTCGGTTGTTCAAATTTTGATAAAAACAGAATCGAACCGGACCGTTGCACATAGGGGTGCCAAACGGTTCGGATATATCCGAACCGATCCGAATCCGTATCCGAACGGATGCGGATATGGTAGGCTAATTTTGAAACCGGGCGGATACGGTAACGGATACGGATATGGTTTCGGATTTTTTTTCGGATACGGATTCGGTAACGGATAAGAGGGTTGCGGATACGGATATCCGCAATGTAATAGTGATTCGGGTAATCGGGTCCCAAATTTATAGTTACAAACCCACTAACCCAAAATGCTAACCCAAAACCAAAAATAAAAAAAAAAAAACCCTAGGCCCTCACCCTCAGCCCTCAGGCCGCCTCCACTCTCCATCAACCTCCAGGTCCTCCACGATTCTCCACTCTCCACTTTCCAGTCCACTCCGGCCCTCAAACTCAGCTCAGAAATCAGCAAGCAAGTTTTTTCCCTCCGAAGCCATCTTTTTCAGCCACATTACACTTGTGATACTTTGATTTGAAGTAATGCAACTTTAGGATCCGAGGTCTTGTTAGCAATTGCATCTGATGGAACTTCGACGATCCCTACCTAAAAATTAATTCATCAGTTTATGCAAAGTTTTCTTTAATAAGTTAATGCAGCTCAATAGAGACTAAGTGATATAGACTCTCGGATCTAGGTTTTCGGCAATCTCAGTCTCCCACCTGTCGCCGTTCTCAAGTAGTTTCTCCTTATCATAGAGCAACTACTAGAAATGATGAAATCTACAGCTTCAATTGTGATTTCTTGTGCTGGGCATATTTACGATCACAAAATGTGGTGAGATTACACAATTCTTGATTTTGGCAATCAATAGATTTTGAGGAACTAAATTCTGCTTGTAAACAAACAAGCACCTTATACTGGAGAAGCTCAAAGATTGCTCCACATGTGAACAATGAAATAATATCTAGAAAAAATTGTTGACAGTTAGTCCATTGCAATGTATCAGATTGAAGACTTAAATTGCCAATTTGGAATATCCTGTAGCTCCTTAATCTTTTATTGGTTCTGAGAACACTCTATGTATCTTAATATTTTCTCGAGAAATACTTGACAGATATTTATGCCTTATACACGATTTTTCAGAAAAAGGCAAATAAACAAGCCCAAACCAGTTCGCAAGGCAGCTAGCCTACCCAAATACATGATACATTGATACCTCTATTGATGGGCAATTGTGTGTTATTTACCTGTTTACTCTAGGCATTGCATGATTAATTATTTATAGCCCTGTGGTATTATATAATTGTCCTCTATACACAGAAAATTAGTCTGTTGATTGTCCGATTACACAATACCTTGATATTTACTTATTTGTTGTGTAACTCTCAGGCCGTTGGATGAAGATTATGTCTAATAAGTTTGTGCTCAATTTTAGTTTTCAATTGATGGTTTTGTATGAAGATTATATGTCTAATAGATTTATGTCGAATATCCGTTTATATCCGTGATCATATCCGATCCGATTCTCAAATATCCGAACCGTACCCGTTTCCGATAAATGCGGATATGGTTAAGGTTTTTTCTTACCGAGGGTGATCCGTATCCGTATCCGTATCCGTTTATAAAAAGCGGATATGGATATGGTAAACGTCATATCCGAACCGTATCCGCTCCGATAACACCCCTAGTTGCACACCCTAGTCTAAGGTGCTCGATGGCAAGATATTTGTGTAGGGCCCGCACTTTTACTCCACTGGCCTCCCATCCACTATCGTTCCCCATCCCTCTACCTCTCACCCACACGACACAATCAAAAAGAGAGAGAGAGAGAGAGGGAGAAAGAGGGAGAGAAGAAGAAGAAGCAGCAAAACTAACCCCCATTAATAGGCTCCTCCTCCTCCCTCCTCACTCCTTTTCTTCTCCCACGTCCCAGAAACGCCGCTATCGCGACCGAGCCAAATGAGACAGAAGCAGCCGGCCGATCCTCCTGCGCCACGCCGCCCTGAACCCCCCTCCCATCGCAAATCGCCCCAGGCACGCCGCCCCGGCCCGGGCCCTCCTCCTCCTCCCCCGCGACTTGAGGCCCCCGCCAGGTCCTCCAACGACGGCGCGACCAAACCCCTTCCCCGCCGCGACCGCCTCCTCTCCGCCGCGTGCTACCGTGCGTACCCGTTCTCGGACGCGGTCCAGCTACGGCCCGCTACCTCTCGCCCAGTTTCCCCCGTCCTCCAGGTCCCCCGCGCCCCTCCTCCGCCCTCATCGGCCTCTTCCCGCTCCTTCCGCCCCTCAACTCCTTCTCCTCTTCCTCGTCCTCGTACTTCGACCGTCGTCCGCAAACAGACCCTCCCGCGTTCCAAGACATAGGAAGTGATCCGCTACGAGACTTAGTTTCTCCAGCCCACACAACCAATGCAAAAGGCCCATCGCCTGACGTGCGCTCATCTTCACCGGACCTGGTCGAGAGGAGCCTCCGGCGCGCGATGAGGGAGGGGGTCGGGCTCCAGCCTGCTGATGAGCTTGGACAGCACCGTCTTCTGTGTACGCTGGCGTCTGCACTCGGTCTACGGGTCGGGCTCCGCTATTGCTCGGGCGACGGCAGTCTGTGGGCGCCTGCCCGAGGCTGCCGCTCGTCGCTGAGGCCGCCGACAGGCAGGTCATCGTGATCGTTTCGTTCCATTCGGGCATACTTTCTTTTTTTCTTTTTCTTTTTTTTTTAATTGGGGGATTTTATAATGATATTTGTAACAGGTTATGTTCAGGCTAGTTCCAGTGAGCTGAAGCAAACCATAAAAAAAAAAAGCAGCTTAATTTATGGTAAAAGAACGAGCATCAATGTACAAATTTCTTGTTTAGGATATGACCGCAATTAAGAAGCTGAAGCTCTAATATTAATTCTGTTTTGCAACAGTCAATTGCTGAAAAGTTTAGGTAACCACGCGACTGAATTTATTGATGCTGGAGCGTATTCGGCCCTCTCTCAAGGTTACGTTAAAGAAATTATAAGAGTGGGAAAATTAATTTCAAACTGATGTCAAAATTTAATCCATTACAAATATAAGAGATTAACATAAAAAGGTTTGCAATTTTCACAACTCAACCCTGGGAAAGGTAGAGCGGATATTGACATCACCAAAGCTAATGGAAGTACTGATTAATGATTAATCATATCATACCCCTTTAAAAGTGAGAGTTCAGATGAAAAAAAACTTTTCATGGACAAAAATACGGCTAATCTTTTTAGATATTACATTATTATTCTAACCTATCCTATTCTAATTAACTCTAATTAATAAGTATAAGCTTCAATTATCCAATTCTATCCTAATTAATATGTATATAAGCTAAGACTTTATTTAAGTATATTAAACATTATTAGTTTTTGAAATTATATTAAGTTATAGATAATTGTTCAATATTCACATTAACCACTTGTCCATAAATTACAAAATAGAAAAGCTAAGAACTTACTAAATTTATTTAGGGGTTTTTTCAAGAAACCACCCGTAACTTAGATCCTATTACAGGTTACTACCTTAAATTACTCAAGTTTCGGAAAGCCGCCCCTAACCACCATTTCATTTCATAAAACCATTCATGCCTTTTTTCCACCCACTTTTCTAGTATCAAAGCTAAAATAAAAAATAATTTGGAATATTTAACTCTAATACCCAAAGATCTAATAAATTAAAAAATGTGTAAGGGCAAAATTATCAAAATATAATATGTTGGATTGAGAATTGGATGGAAAAGTGCATAACTGGTTCAATGCTAATGGAATGGCAAATAGGAAAGTGGTTTTCTAAAAATTGAGTGATTAAGGATGGTAATATAAAATAGAGCCTAAGTTAGGGTTGCTCTCTGGGGAAAAAACATTTATTTATAGGAAAAAGTATGCAAAGATTTAAAATTTTGACAATCTAAAATTTTAAATTAGATAAATAACATATAAAAAATAGATCACTTTGTCTTTTCATTTGTTCCTTTATATTTAAAATTTAAAATAAATACAAAGCTTAGATGATATTATAAATTATTCTCACCTCCTAAATTATCTTCATAATTAAGGAGATAAATATTATGTGTGAGTGACCATTCTAGAAAATATTCAAAATCCATAGAATTTACACAACCTGTAGAAATACTCATAAAACATAATTTGAAGATGTTACAAGAAAAATCAACTTACAAAATTAGTAGAAATACCAAAAAGAATTTAAAAACTGTATATTTTAGATTGAATCCAAAACAATTCAAAATATTGAAAGTTTTACGGAAAAAATCTTGATTTTACAAAATTTGTAGATATCATAGACTTTAAAAATTTTGCACAAAAATCCAAAATAATTTCATAGATGTCAAATTATCCTAGTTAAGAGAAATATCTTTAGAATGATTTGATTATGATCATGTTCTAATAAAATTAAATATCTTTAATAAAATACAATTTATACATAACTTTTCATAACTTAACGAGTTTATTTACTAGAGAAAATATATGAATACTTATAATTTCTCTAAAGATTTAAATTCGGTAACTCACAAGTAAAAATAGAACACTTTATTTTATCATTTGTTTATATTTAAATTTGAAAATAGAGACAAAAATAATTAAATGATATTATAAAACATTGTAACTCCTAATTATATTCACAATTAAGGAGACAAAAAATTAAATATGTGTGATTAACCAAGCTAGAAAATATTTAAAAACCATAGAACTTACTCAACTCGTAGAAATATTGCTAAAAAAACTTCAATAATTTTAGGATTTTTATAATATAATCTACTCACAAAATTAGTAGAAATATACAAAAGTCTTTTAAAAATTATATATTTTGTGAAAAAGTTCACAGAACTTGTGAAATCCGAAAAGACATAAACATATTGAAAAAAAAAACACCAACTACCTAAGTAGAATCGATGGGGGTACAGTTTGGTAGGTGACGATATATGTCCGCTCCTTACCTACTGCATTCTCACCGGCTCTACATCTAGTTAGTGACGTTCTGTTGTATCTGTTTTGTATCTCTGTTTCCTATTAATAATAGTTTTTATGAGCAGGGCCTTTAACCCTGCTTTTTCAGCTCAAAAAAAATAAACATATTGAAAATTTTATAGAAAAAACCTAGATCTTATAAAATTTGTAGAAATATCTACCGTTACAAACATTTTAAATTTTTATAGAAATGTCCCTAATTTAATAAAACACCTGAAATTTATAAAATTTACAATAAAGTTTACCTCAAAACTTCAAAAAAAAAATCCCTAAATTTTTATTAATTTATAAAATGAATACTAGAGTTTTAAAAAATTTGGTCAAGTAGGATGAATCTGAATGGTAAGAAAATATCATGAAACTTGATGAAATAAGCTCATCAAGAAACAATATTAGGATTTATAACTCATTTATGACCATCATCTGCATAATAACTTTTATAAACAACTTTTATAAACATGCATTCCATTTACATGTATTATAATACATCCTCTGTTGCTATTTATTCATAAATTATGTACATTAATAAATATATTAATACACATATACATAGCCACATAGGTGTTACTGAAAACAATATAATGAGGTAATGACTACAACAAAATTGGTCAAAATATTTTGACCATGCACATGCCTCACACCTAGTGTCATTAAGTGGGAGGGCCTTTAGCTTAACTTAAAAGAAGAGCTTGGGTCCTGTTAATAAGGCCGAATGTTGCATGTAGCCCATAATCTTCCAGTTGTTTTACTACATGGGCCGTTAGCCCATCATTTACCAGTTGTAAAAATTTCCTAGTCTATAAATTGAAATTGCTTCGACGAATATCACAAATTGAAGTTGGATATACATATTTATTCCCGTTCGGCTTGTAATTTTTATAGACAATTGGCACACTTAAAATGATGAAATGAATCATAAAATTTATCCAGATAATAGAACCCCTAATGCAGATGTAGATATATCCGTTAATCTACTTGATCTTGTTTATCTTTCATGCAACAATGCAAAAATTAAATTTATATTAAATTAAATGTGAGAAAGTATTCCACTGCATCGACGGCACCTCAAAAATGCATTCAATATGTGATAAGTATAGTAATAAACAATTTCGTGAATATAATAAGGATTAATATTTAATAAGTTTTTTTAATGGAAGGAACCTAGGGAGCGTTGAAAAATCTAAAGGTTACTGAGATTGTTTAAGAAAGGAATGACATGTAGAAACCTATTATTCCCGTTATATCACTTTCATCTCTCATTACACTAGCAATCATGTATCTGTTGAGCCGACCCAAAAAAAAAATCACATTTTTCTACTCATTTTTGCGTCCGAAAAATGAAAAACAATGATATGATGATGACGCGAGCATCGGAGTGAAATAATAGGGCCTCTCAAATCCATTTCTTTACGGTTTTTAAAAAACTTTAGGGTACTAAATGCCGTAAAAAATAAGTAAAAATATTTAAGTGCGGAGTAGTGGAAATCTAAGTGCGGTTAAGCCTGTACATTAAAATCCTCTCAAATTCATACTGGGCTTGGCTATTCTTCGACGCCACGTGTCAGTTACCTCGTCCAATTAAAACATCGCTCCGCCTCGGATCTGCCACTTCTCTTACCGCACTCCCCAATGATATCCTTTATTCCACGTCACCAACAAAATTCTCATCAATCAATAAATGAGGCCCACTTTTTTAAATGACTCCTACAGTCCTACCCACCTTCGCAACTGGCCTTTTGTTTTAAGATCACCCCACCTTGTGGGCTCCACTTCCAAGGATAGCAATGAAAGAGACAGTGCCCACATATTCCGAAATTTTCTGTATATGATGCTACCCGTGACATGATTTTGTTATTGCCTGTTCCCTTGTCCTGCAAACATTGCGTTTGGATGGAGACCGTTGCATAACTTGCCCAAATGAATGTTTTCCCTTCATTCTATGATTTTGGTTAACTAAATAATCTGGGTCAATGATCCCAATACCTTGATTGCATCACCTCTCATTGACTTTGTTATTAATGGTATTAACGTGTGATCTCGTAGCAAGCATTGCGATGGTACCATGTTGCTCCAAGCAACTTGGTATTGGTAATGATGTGACCTAATCTGATCCCTATATCACACCTTGAAGATAGAGTCTCAATCATCTTTCACTAACTCCAATGTAGAGGTAGGGACCAGATTACGCCACTTCACTATCAAGTTATTTGGAGCAACTTGGTGTCAAGTTTCTCCATTTTCTCATATATAATCAAACAAATTCAAAGGACTAGTACATGATGATTCTGAATTCAGAAGCAAGGAGAATAAATACAGACGCATTAAGAAAAAGAAGAATTTAAAAAAAAATACAAATCTAAAAATATAGAAAATTAACCCTCCACAAAATTCCCATTAAATGGATAAACAAAGTGATATCTCCTCTCCCTCGCTCTCGCCTCATTGTCCATCCCTCTTGTATCAATTTTTATTTGTTGTTATCAACATGAAGGCAGCTGACATTTTCCTACATATGTGCAGGGAAGACGCCTCCCCTTATCCCTCTCCCCTCCTCTCACCTCCCTCTCTATACAAGAACGAAAACACTTATTGAAAAATATAAATAAAAATACCCCCCTTATATCGTAAATTACGTATATATACCAGCTGCCATAAACCACCTCCAATCAACGAACCTCTTCTACTTCATCGTCTACTCTAGTAGCACACGAGCTTTTCTTTCTCAACCTCAATCAGTCATCATCGGTAAGACTAACTGCGTCAACTGAAGGATAGCAAACTAGAGAGACTCGGTTGAAGATGTCCAAGGTTTTAACTACTCGATATTAAACACTCCTGAGGATTTGCATAGAAGTAATCTTCTTCTTTTGGTCTATCAGGAATGATAGACCTCTTTGAAGGTCTCCCCACGCGATTTGCATGAGCTGCCTTCACAGAGGAGGAGAACTCGTCCCAACCCAAAGATCCATTGGTGTATTGGTCTATAAGCTCAACTAGGAGTTTTCGATTCAGTAAGAATGTCTTCCTGAAGCCAAAGTGTCTGAAACATTTAAACAATAGGAAAAGAATTAGCCCAGGTGGCGTCAATTTGACAGGCTCATTAGTATGTTAAAAGGGGAAAAGTGTCCCGAGTCATAGTATTGACACCTCTAATTTTATTCGTGGAGCAACTAAAGTTTTAGGAGATGCTTGTATTTGTATCAAAATCATTACAGAACTTCATGCGTCAGGAATGCATCTGAGATAGTTGGGACTTGGTTGTAAACGCGCAGTTATAGTAGGAAAAGGTCGAAACAGTTCTAATGCATGATCAAAAAATTTCGATGGACATGACATTAACAGCCATAGGGTGGAGCTCAAAACGGCAGAAGTTAAGGAATGCAAATACTATCAAAACTAACCCTATAGAATGGCAGTTTGCACCATAAGTAGAGTCGTTAAAATTTCCAAACCCTTTACCCACCCGTGAATGGTATAGATCACCCAATTGCGCGAGGTTGTTCTGATAAATTTTGTACTCGAAGTTAAGGAAAGACGTTATTGGAAGTTGGGAGGGTAAGATCACATGATAGTAAGTCAATGTCATTAACCTAGAAGGGATTATAATACAACAATAGAGTTTAGTTTTTTTCATATCTCCTTCATATCTGCTAACAAAAACGTGAAGAAAAAAAAATAGATGAGTGTGATCTTCACTAAAAAAAGACGAGGGAAAACAATACCTGCGATGGCCTTCAACGACTTTGGCCATGTTACCATCATATGTAGGAACAAAGATATCACTCTCCAGTGAGACCAAATAATCTAATGCTGCCATCTGCGACGAATGGTTTTGAAAAAATCTAAGATCTGATGGTTCCAGAAGTGTTTCCTTTCTCACCTATAAAGAGAACAAGATCAATTAAGACAAAAGAGATAGAAAAAGACTACGAGCAAAGTAAAGCAACTAATGCACAAGCTAACACTGACCACATTGGGATAAGCTGCGGTCAGACTGGCCATTCTCCTTGCTCCTCCATAAATTTCACCAGCCGCAATATATACAGTGACACGACGATCAATATCCAGAGCCTTCAGAACCAAAGCAGTCTCTTCTGGTGTCAGAGGACAGAGACCATCCTTCCTTTTCAAATCAGAATTGATAACTTTTTCTTTCCACCAAGGATATGCATACCTATAATAAACCAAAAAAGTATGACGGGATAATACATGCTTCAAAATGCTCAAAAAAATCACCAATTTGTAATAATAAATATCAGTGGTAAAGAAATTTAAAAAAAAAGGTAAAAGAATGTAGACCTCATTCTTGTCAACTCCTCTACTTCTTTATTAGTGCAACCTTGTGTGCAACCAGAAAAAGCCAGCATGTCCATTTCATATCGGAGGTGGAGGACGAGAAAAGGGCCATTTTGGCGCAGCAAGCTGATCACTCTTTTACCCAACTCTTCAATCTGAGAAGTGAATCTCAGGGCAGCGTAATTTACTCGGCATCGTAGTTTCTGAATCTCCGACGGGAGACCATTATTAGCCAGTCGAGCATCAGTTCTATTCAAATGCACCACCTTGAACTTCTGTATCAAAGGAAGAATCTGCTTGCAAAAATAGATAAAAACCAGCTGATTCTCTTTTTACCAAACTGTATTGTATAAATTCTCTCTTAGTGAAACATGCTAGAAAAAGGAACTAGACCTGGCGTTGGTAGTAAGAAATGTCAGACCAGCTAACAGGGGGCATGGAGTAGTGCATACCCAACTCCACCCTTCTCTTCAACCTAGGGGGGAGTTCTTTCAATATTCGAACCTCGTCTCTTAGTGATGTGATAAAATGGTCCACATCAAATATATCTTGAAACTCACTGCAATATGCAAAAAATATAGTCTTAGGATTAACGTGTTGGAGAATGAGGGTTTGATTAGTAAACAACTGTTCTAGGATCAAACCATCAACTTCCTCAAACATAAAACTAATGTAACACACCTAGGGTCATTCCAAAAAGAGGTTTTATCCAACTCAGGTACAATTAGTGTCACGTTCAAATATCTTGCAATAGCAACCATATCACATATCTGTCATATAAGAACCATGTAAGAAGAATAACGATGATTAGCTTAATACGGATAAACATCTAAAACATTAATATTTAAAAGACTATCAGATGCTTACAGCTGCTCGCATTTGATTAAGTCCTCCATTGCATGACACCATTAGATAACCATTATTTTTGTATATTCCTGGAAAATGAAAATGGACAAAAGTAATCAGATGAAACAGATAAGTGTGAGAAACAGCTGATACGAAAGTGAAACAACACTACCCCGAAAGAGTATACCAAAGAGTTAAACATATGAGGATTAATTTTGCCACAAAGGATTGCTCAACAATATTTGAAATTTTTGAATACTTGCAATTCCATTATGCATATCTTGGATGAAAAGTGTCTGGAAAGTAAAATTTGAACATGGTTTAGTATTATAATTAAACCACATGACTTCAAACGAATTAAATAGATCCCGGCAGGACTACTTATTCAAATGAATAGCTCTAGTACCAGATGACTTCAAAGTTCAAACGAACTAAATAGAAATTCAGTGCAGGAATACATGTTCAAATGGATTGTAAATGTAAACTGCAAGCAAGAAAGATGATACAATACAGACACATTATAATATTTAGTTAGAAAAATAGGTCCACTCAGAAAAAAGTTGTTGATATCTGCAAAAGGACAGTAGGAGTAAGAGAAAGTCACAGGAACAAGGGGATCCTAGACGAAGCGGAATGGTGAGAAAAACATTGAAGACACACGCAGACATAATTGCCTGTTCGATATAACATTTTAACAAACTCTTATTCTTTGATAGGAACCAACGACTATTTGACAGGAAATGAAAATAGCATTTTCTTTAATTTGATTTATCCAGACTGCATCAATCAAATCTATTAGCGGAAACTTCTTCTGATTACCAGTCACAATAGGATGTTTTATTTCCTTCAAAAAACACAACTAAAGAAAACAAGCAGTTTAGAAAACGTGCCTCGATTGGACAAACTCAAAACAGGAAAGATCTCCAAAAGAGGAAATATCAAATATCCCTCCAGTAGTCACTCGCTAGTCCAGAACAAGACAACAAGTGTGTGCCTAGTTAGACAAAGCAGTCTTTTTTTGATATATCAAAACAACAAAAATCAATCAAAATACTACGAGTTCTTCAATTTACTCCAAATTAGATAACAGGCAACATAGTTAAATACATAATTTGATTAAAACATGACAAATAGGATGAGAAGTACCCACATCAGAAAGAAGCTAACTAAGCAGACAAAAAAACTGGCAATCCAAAAATTAGTAGACAAATGAATACAAAAATAACGCAATTCCCAGCAACTCGGGTGATAAATTGGAAAGAATACCTTTTAAACACAAGTATTTTGCCAGACTCTTCCTATAATCTAGTTTTAACAAACAGGTATCACAAAACCAAATACTCTACATACAAAATAGAGAAAATTTCAGTTCACAAATTAGGTGTCTCTTTAAAAACGGTGGAGAATACCTGATCACACTTTCATACCTATTTATCAAAAGTGCAGTTTGCACCCATTTACCATAAATCGAAGAGCAATAACCCAGTTCTAAGAGAAATCCTCCCAACCATCAATCACTTAGCCGATTCAATAAAAGGGACACCTAGTGAATCGATAAAAACATTAAACACCCTACACAATAAATGATAAATTTGCCTATTAAAGGTTCGAAAGACCCTGATTAAATCCATTGAACCTAGATTTCAGTAAACATCACAGACAATGACGGTAGGTCTCCAGAATGGAGACAATCTAAAATCCCAAATTAACAAAGTATGAGCCTACTCAAAGAATAAATAGGACACCAAATGTCAATAGCATTCACAACAAACAGTAGCAATGCAAAATAAAACTCACTTTTCGGTGGAAGAGAAATCCTCTCCACCACCAAAGAAGACGACGATGACAAAGAGGGATTAACTGGCACGGGCAAAGCAGAATAAGCCTTCATTCGCAACGAAGAAGAGGGTTTCACGTGCAGCCGAGAATCCGAAGAATTAAAGCAAGAAGGCCACCCTCTCAGTACTCTCGGCCCCCAGAGCTCCCCCATTGCTGTCAACTGTACAACACAAGTCCACAACAGCACCGTCGTCGTCGCCCTAATCATCCAAAGCTTCATTCTCGATCTTGAAACCATGCTATTCAATCCCTTACCCTTATCTAAACCCTTCACATTGCTCTTCAAACCCATGTGATGATAATGCTTGTCACAGAACTCAGGATCAAAACAACCCTTCTTCTCTAGTCTACACATCTTCCAGTCCCCAAACCCCCCATTCATAGAAAACCCTAGTTCGTCCAAAAATTCCCTTTTTCGCCCTAACCCCAAACAAAACGAGATTAATCTGCGAAAAAAGAGGCAAATCTCTTCAATTGAGATCAATGCAGCTTCAAGAAACACGCTCAACGTCCACAATAGCTCGAAATTTTTTATACCAGCAAAGGAATCTGCACTTACTTCAACGATTCAACCTCAAACCCAACAAAAACAATGGGGGAGAAAACCCTCTAAATCCAATAAATGAACCCTAACACTTCACAACCAACCAAAAATGCGCGGAAAAAAATGGGGTAAATATGAAGGCCCCGTGTTTTCTGCTCGAATTCGAGATCTAAGAGGCCAATTTCGGGATTTGGAACAAAAATTAGAACTTCGGCAGAAATTGGGCGAAAATTGCCGCGAAATCTCAATAAGAAAGCCCAAATCCCTTCACCATTTTTAATCTCCCAGGACGAGCTTTAGGCGTCGGTGGCGTTTATATCGAGCGACGTGTCCGTACGACCGCGGTCTAGTTCGTGGAAACTACAATTTTGCCCATGATCTTGACCGTTTGTTTTAATCAGGATCCACCCACTTTATTAGGGCCAGGTCATCAGGGCCCAGGATGAGCGGATTGAGAACGCGTGTACTTCTAATGATGATGACAGCGGGAAAGGACGGCTGAGATTGAGTAGTGGAGCGTTAATGAGCTCCGTGTTCTGCCCACCGTTTGTGATTTCTCTGTCGGTAGGGCCGTTAGTTGACGGAAGGGCCCGTTGTAGACGGCGGTTGTGGCCAAGATGCTACTGATTAATGATGGGTTAATTGTGATTAAAGGAGTAATTAATCATGAGGCAATTTTGGATATTGTAAACAGGGGGAGGTCAAAACAAACGAATGCTAATATGAATCTTTTCTTTCTGGTGAGAGAATTAACGTTTGGATAATTGGATTGGATTATGGGAAGAGAAATATTACTGGAAAAATATCAAGCGCATCCGGATCCGTACATTAAATGTGTACTCAAATGATGTCAGCCGTTTGATCATTAGATTTAGAGATTCGTACACAGATCTAACGGTTAACATTCTTTAAGTGCATATTTAATGACATGAGCCATTCCTACAAAATACTTTCTCATTTAGTAGAATGTTTTGTATTAACTTTTAAATATTAACTTCTATATTTGCTAACAAATCCTTCTGGATCCTGTAATTCAAAGCAAATTATTTAGTTTTCATTTTTATTTAACAAAATTCCATTACAACCCAAAATTGAAACTTTCTTATATTTATTTTTTCTTATCACTCTATTGGTGATTGTCATAATTGTGAGACATATTAAGAAAATATTATTGATATGAATATTGAAAGCACTCCGTGTGTTAATAGTGAGATAAATTACAACCATTCATTAAAACAACAAACAATTTTCTTTAAAATAATATTTTTCTTCGCCAATAATGCCTACATGGCATTTTTAGATAATATATATACAAGCTAAAAAAATAGTGAGTAATGTACAAAAAAAATCGTTTCCTAGCTAGTATAATCCTGAACAAAAAAGATTAATATGAGGCTCATTCATAAAGAGCACGAGTACATAGATTTGTCTACGTCGAGTCGTCATAAAAGATTAATGTACATGTGATTTAGAAACTAACTCCAATTATAATAACGTAATTTTTCTAGCCGAGCTCTGGAAAAAAAAAACCTGATATATTGAGAATTATAAAATACTCGTGCATGAGTGTATTTTTTCAAAATGCGAGGCAATAACTTTTAGGGATGTGAGAGTACTTTATAGCGCCGTGAAGTAACGGCGAGGAACGGGAAGATGCTAGAGCCGTTTGTTGACAGAATGATGATGGTGGCCGATTTGTTCGTTTTGACTCGATCTTATACTTTGTTCTAAAAAAAAGTAATTCAGGCTACAAGGGGTAGTATAATTTGACGCTTTCTCCGTTTTTTTCCGGTGACAATGACACCGTTGAGGATCTACAATCATTAGGAAGCGGTAACAACTGTTAATATCAGCGAGAATTGTAATGAGCTAAAAATTTCTGTGTTTTGAGGTTATGATAGATACGTCTAACCTTTTTGGTAGGCAAATATCCAAGTCAATTTTCTTTTACCTCCTTTCACTTTCGAAAACAAAATGGGTGAAAAGGTCAAGTCTGAATAGATTTTTAAGTATCAATTACAATAAAAAAATAGACCTTTTTAATACTTCTCATTAAAAATTTATTATTTGTTTCCAATGTTATAAATCTTCGTTACTTGTTATTTTGGAACCGAGGTCTTGGATTTTTTTTTCCTTTTAAGATTCATGAAATGTTAGTTATATCTATCTTTTTAGGGGTTGTTTGGTTCGTTTTTTAACTCGGAGGAAAAGTTTTACTCCGCCTCCACATCATATTTTTCGTGCTTACATAGGATATAAGCTTTATGTCGGCTTTTTCCCCCCATTTTTGGTGCGCTAGGGTTGAAAAAGGGAAACTCGGTGAAAATCGCCGCCACATCAAATTTTTTTCTCTCCCCCAATTCTTTTCTCAACCTCTTAAAATCGACGAAAACTACAGCAACGTTAGCTTTTTGCCATATAAACAAAAGTTTTTCTTTTTTTTCCATGCGAACCAAACATAAGAAAAATAAATACATTGGTTACCTACCATTTTTTTGTGCGAACCAAAACGAAACAATCTATTTCTTAGAAAAGTTTGAAAAACTCAAAACTTGTGTTTTTATACATGAAAATACATTTCTCTATATCTATGAAACGAACCAAACAACCCCTTAGAATTCACCATTCACTGTATGTACCCAGTCATTCATTTTGATAACACTTATGGAGTACACTCTCAGGCTGGGGCTACGCCTGTTGAGGCCTCGTCCTTTTTTCCTATTAAAAAAAAGAGGAAGATATAACAAATACCTAGTAAAATGAAGTTACTTTTTAGTGGAGAGAGAAGGTGAGCCTGTTATTGGTAACAAGTCCAAGCATTGTATTTGTCTACAAAGTAGTGGGGACCGATGGGTTTACCTCTGGTGCTATTTTTCTCTCTACCTCCCCCCTCCAAAAAAAATAAAAAATTCAAATAATGCAAAGAAGCTCATCAATAATCATGTATATTTCATCTGATGATGATGTATGCTAAAAAGAATTATGAATAATATTTAGGTATATGTTCGACTAAATAATAGCAATTGATAGTCTAACATCTAGGCTAACCATAAAAAACGATAAAATAAAAAAGATAGTCTAGGCTTATCTACCTCCTCAAAAGAACTCTTAGCTCTGTAAAAAGTACAAAAAAAAAAAAAAAAAAAAAAACCCAAAAAAAAAAAAAAAAAAAAAAAAAAAATCACTCTGCGGTGTCACACAAAAATAGAATTATAGAGATCTATTCGTAATTGAGTAGTACTAAGAGGGGTTATTCGGAGTTAACCCTATAAATAAAGCCCTTAAAAAGACAAATCCAACCCGTTTCAGTTTCAACCCTCAGCCAAAATTATTTTGATCACATTTGGGAATCGTCCTTTTGAGTCTGACGTATGTTTTCAGCCTATGCCTGTGATGTTATCTATTATTACTATTATAGAGATCTCACACAAAAATAGAATTATAGAGATCTCATTTTTTGTTATAAAAACATTCCATCGATAGCCTAAACATTATTTTTTGAGAGAAATAGCCTAAGCATTATTATTATAAAATCCTCTTATTTGTGGCCTTTCTTAGTTTTTCTTTAACTTAAATATAAATACATGATATATTAATTAATAAAAATTTTCCAATGACACAAAATATAAGACCAACAGGTGGGACAGACGAGGTGTCATCCTCCTATTGCATAATGAGTTGACCATCATTAATTAACACCAACCAACCCTCATATCCACATCGATGCTCGTCGCAACTTTTATTTTCTATAATAAAAGAAGTCACGATGCATCCATCTATATCCAGCAAATCATGCCTTTTTTTCTATCCTATCTTATATTATTTGAATATTAAGATTAAGATTGCCATAAAGCTAGAAATCCATGTGAAAGTTACGGTTAACACTGTTTGTGACGCTTTTTGCTAAAATATTAAATTTAGAAGAGGCTTTCTATAAAAGAAAAACACCTAACTTAAGGGTGTTGTTCTTATATTTTGAAAGGTACGGGGGCTATCTGATAATCGTCCAAAAGTAAGGGGGATTTTCTCATATTCAGCCAGAAATAAATACTCTAGCTGGTTCCGCTCATTTACCTACCCACCGCGCGCATATAAATACAAAAGTGACGCTCATTCGCATGTGTTTTTTTAGTAGCAGCCGTGTCTTGCCTAAACTGGGGCTCATGAGTTGGCTCAATAATCCGAGTCCAATCAAGTGTCACCCCTAAAGTATGCATGAGTTTTTCTATAGAGTGCCCATGAATATTCTATAAGAGAGGAGAGAGATAGAGAAGTGAATTGTTTATGGGTCCTCCTGATTTTTACTAAATTCTATGGACAATTCACTTCTCTCTATCTCTCTCATCTCTTATAGAGTGTCCATCAGCACTATAGAAAAACCCACTATACATTGCTCTACAAAATGCTGAGCAGCAGTCTCATAATCGAAGCCCGCAGATAACATAAAGTATATGCTTTATTAACAATTGAAACAAATCAGTGATATCTGTAAAAAAATCTCCATCAAATAATAATATAAGCAGAGAGTGCGCCGGTTTCTACGGAGCAAAGTTATTCACTTATTAATTAATTAAAAGGTGCAAAGAAGTTGTTAGAAGTAGAAACGTGATTACGACTCAAGTCACTCAACAAAGTTCAACTAAAGATTGCATTAAATATAAGTACAAATAACTAGAAGAAAATGAAGCAACTGACGTACAAAAGTCTCCCTCTATTTTACGGAAAAAGGCTGCACTCTCGCTAGTTTAAGCTTTGCTGCACTTGGTAGAGTGGCAAAAATAAAGTAGAGATGATAAGAAGTAGGAATAATAGAGAGAGGAAAGGGACCATTTACTTTTGTTTTTGTTTTTTTTTTCCATTGTGTTTTTCTGATGTTAGAAATTAGAATTCAGTATGATGGTGCTTTTTTTTTGATAGAAAAACAAGGGTTAAACATTGTTCATTAAAAAACAAAAATCAAGTACAAAGCTGTTTTAAGTACAAAAAACAGGATACAAAATGTATCCAAGTGTTAGTAGATAGAAAATAGAATTTCTTATAATTAGGGACCTGTAACATTCTTCTTCCAAAGATCTATGAAGATGAAGAGTGGTCGTGTCGTCATTCACCGTTGACACTGATATAAGGAAGAACCAAAGCCGACTATACGTGTAATTATTAGAAACTAAATTTTCTATAAACTAACAAAAAAAAGTTTAAACAAAGTGAATGAAGTCCAAAAAAACTGACATAAATGACACCAGAATTATATCAAATCCTCATTAAGTACTTCTCCTGCTAACTGGATGTTCTTCAAGCCTTGCAGAAAGACGATTAGCAACTAAACTACTTCCAAATCTTGTCCATTCATATAATCCAAAGATAGAGAGGTTAATAATGTATTTATATGAAAAGTTAATATGATCAAATAGGAATTCGTTTCTTGCAAGCCAAATATTCTAGCATACTGATGATAGAATTGTACGCCATAAGTGTCCATTTGTGCGCTTTAGATTCTCAACAGTTTTTAGGAGATCCATGAAGCTTGTAGGCCATTGAAAAAGGAGGTAATACTCTTTGAAATGTCTCCAAACTTGCAATGATATAGTACATGAATAAAAAAGATGATCTCTAGATTCTTCTTCCAACCCATAGAAAGAGCATATTGTATCTTCCTGCCAACCTTTTAAAAGAAGATTATCCTTCGTGTGTAATTTATTTAGTGATAAAAGCCAGGTAAAGAATCGAACTTTTGCTTGGGATGATAGAATTCCGAATAACCTTGTAAACAGGAGATAGAATTCCTCTAGAGATTAGGAAATTATAAAAAGATTTTACTAAAAAAACTCCACGTGGTGTAAGAGGCCATCTGGGTTGGTCATGTTGATTGGAGACATGGTGAGGCTGTATAGAGTCCATAAGATATAATTTGTCATTTTTTGATGAAGGTGTTATACTTCTTTTCATCAAAGGGTGCCAATGCCATATATTATCCTGAAAGAATCCCTGACTATAGATAGATGCATTGGTAGAATATGACAACTTGTATAAAGATGGATAAAGGCTAGCTAAAAGGCTAGCTAAAGAGTTAGCTCCCATCCATTTATCTTCCCAAAACCTTATTTTGTCACAAGAACCTAGTTTCCATACAATGTTGTGGGAAAAAACCTCATTATGAGAAATGATGACATTCCAAAAAGAAGAATTTGATGCATTGATACGAATAGTTTGTAGGTTAGAACTTCTGGTAACATAAAATTGATGAAGAAAAGCACCAGTTGTGGAATTCCTATCCAAACATTTCCATAGCCATTTTGCTAGAAAAGAAGAATTGGAAATTCCGAGATCTTTGACTCCCAATCCACCCTCTGATTTATTAAGACATACTCGCTTCCAATTAACCAAACATTTGAATGCATTATTATCTTCACTTCCCGTCTAGAGGAAATTTTTCTGATTCTGTCAATTTCTTTGATGAGCCACATATGTAATTTATAGAAAGACATGAAGTATAAGGGAATGGAAGATAGAACAGAAATTAAGAGAATAAGCCTCCCACCAAAAGATAATGAGTTTCTCTTCCATGCATGTAGATAGCTTCATGTGTAGGTTATCTAGAATAGGTTGCCAATCAGATTTAGATAGTTTTCCATATTTCAGTGGTAAACCTAGATACTTGATGGGAAGATGATCCACTTTACAGTTTAGTGATGATGCAATAGATTCATCTTTCAAAGGATTTTTGCCAAAATAAATAAGAGAAGATTTGGAATAATTGATACCAAGACCTGATATTTCCTCAAAAATATACAAGATTGTTTTGACAATGGTAATGTCCTTTGAAGAGCTTTTGAAAAAGAAGAGTGTCATCAGCAAATTGAAGAGTTCTTAACTGGTTCAAAGGTGCTTTGATTCCAAGACTAGATAGTAAACCAACTTCCACATTGTTCATTATTATTTTGTGAAGGACATCCACTGTAATGTTAAATAACATTGGTGATAACGGATCCCCCTGTTTAAGGCCTCTCTTACAGTTAAATAATTTAGTTGGTTGCCCATTGACTAGCACTGCACAACTAGAAGATGAAATGATATTATGAATCCATGAACACCATCTAGGACCAAAACCTCTTAACTTTAGCAGATTAATGAGGAAGTTCCAATTTAAGGAATCGAATGCCTTAGCAAAATCTATCTTAATCATGGCAACTTCTCTCTTCCTCCTTGAGCAGAAATGTATCATTTTATTTGTAAAAAGAATAGAATCAAAGGTTGATTTTCCTGCTTGAAAAGCTGATTGAGTAGGTGCAACTAGAGATGGCATGTGATGTGCTAATCTGTTTGCAAGAATTTTGGTAAATTTTTTGAAGAGGCAGTTAATTAAACTGATCGTTCTGAAATCTTTCACCATTAAGCTGTCCTTAATCTTTGGGATTAGAGTGATGAAAATTTTATTCACTCTATGAAGACTGAATGAATCATGATAGAAGAAATTCATAAGAGAGATAATATCTGTTTTGATTAAGTCTTAGAAAGTTTGATAGAAGACCATAGAAAAACCATCAGGCTCAAGAGCTTTATTAGGGTTCATACCAAAAACAACATTCTTGATTTCTTCTTCTGAAAAAGGTTCATCCAAAGAAGAAAGATTTAATTCTTGATCAAGATATAAAGAGGACCAATCTATAGAAAAATCGTTTCTATTAGATTGTCCAAAAAGACTATAATAATAGTCAAAGAATGCCTTGGATATCTCATGATCTCTTGTTAACTATCTACCTTCATGAGTAATGGAGGCGATATAATTGGCCTTTTTCTGTAAAGAAGCTGTTTTATGGAAAAAGACGTATTACCCCCTCTTTTAACCATTGAACTCTCGATCTTTGGTGCCAATATGTTTCTTCCTCCTTGATAATAGACGTGAAAGAAGATTGTAAAGACTTTCTAGCAAGAAAATCTGAATCAGAGAGAGGTCTTTGTTCTTCAAGCAAATCAAAGCAGTTTATTTTGGAAAGAATGTCTGATTTTTTGGAGGATATAGATCCAAGAATATTTTTCTTCCACCATTTAATCATTCTCTTTAGGAGTTTAATTTCATAATGAAAATATCCAAAGGGTTACCTTGACATTGAAAGCAATTCTAGTAGCTGTTGATGAAAGGAATGGAAATCTGGATTATGGAACCAACTTCTTTCAAATCTAAAAAATAAAGGTTCAGGCTTGATGCGTCCACTATCTAGAACTATAGGACAATGATCAGATCCCACAGAGGGTGGAGAAAATTGCAAGCATAAAGGATACTCTTTCTCCCAGTCAGGACATATAAGAAATCTATCTAGTCTAGCCATGGATGGATTCAACCTCTTATTAGACCATGTGAAAGCTCGACCAGAAAAGGGTAGATCAATAAGAGATGCTGAAGAGACAAAATTCCTGAATGAATTCATATCACTAGGGGAACCATTTCTACCATTTCGTTCATCAGGCATTAAAGTCACCACAAAGAACCCAAGGACCCGACGTGATAGCACGGATGCCATTAAGCTCCCACCAACAAACTTCTCTATCTTCTTTATCTATAGGAGCATATACATATGTAAAGATCAAACTCCAATTGGATGGTTTGTGATGCAGATAGACGGAGACCGAGAAAATGCCAATGTAAGTGTAGGCATATAAAATTGCTTATAGGTCCCTTAGCACAGCTCGGCACAAACCGACGAACCAACGAGGCGACGAGATCGACGAATCGCACGCAAGCAACGGAATACATCCGTTCGCATTTGGAATCAAGCCAAGTGTTAAAGAGTCAACGAGTGATCCAACCAAGGACAAACTCGGACGAATCACGATCGAATCAAGATCAGTTTCGGACTCGAACTCAGAAGCGGATTTACTGCCTAATCAGGATCCAGATTTACTGCCAAATCAGGAATCGGATTTACTGCCTAATCAGGATCCAGATTTACTGCCAAATCAGGAATCAGATTTACTGCCAAATCAGGATCCAGATCAACCGCATCACGAGACCGGAAAAAACCTGCCTAATCAGGATCCAGATTTACTGCCAAATCAGGAATCAGATTTACTGCCTAATCAGGATCCAGATTTACTGCCAAATCAGGAATCAGATTTACTGCCTAATCAGGATCCAGATTTACTGCCAAATCAGGAATCAGATTTACTGCCAAATCGGGATCTAAATCAACCGAATCACGAGACCGGAAAAAACGGCAAAAACCACAACACCCAGAGGTGGCCGACAGTTGTCATTTCGCGGCCACCCAGAGGTGGCCGACAGTTGTCATTTCGCGGCCACCCAGAGGTGGCCGACAGTTGTCATTTCGCGGCCACCCAGAGGTGGCCGACAGTTGTCATTTCGCGGCCACCCAGAGGTGGCCGACAGTTGTCATTTCGCGGCCACCCAGAGGTGGCCGACAGTTGTCATTTCGCGGCCACCCAGAGGTGGCCGACAGTTGTCATTTCGCGGCCACCCAGAGGTGGCCGACAGTTGTCATTTCGCGGCCACCCAGAGGTGGCCGACAGTTGTCATTTCGCGGCCACCCAGAGGTGGCCGACAGTTGTCATTTCGCGGCCACCCAGAGGTGGCCGACAGTTGTCATTTCGCGGCCACCCAGAGGTGGCCGACAGTTGTCATTTCGCGGCCACCCAGAGGTGGCCGACAGTTGTCATTTCGCGGCCACCCAGAGGTGGCCGACAGTTGTCATTTCGCGGCCACCCAGAGGTGGCCGACAGTTGTCATTTCGCGGCCACCCAGAGGTGGCCGACAGTTGTCATTTCGCGGCCACCCAGAGGTGGCCGACAGTTGTCATTTCGCGGCCACCCAGAGGTGGCCGACAGTTGTCATTTCGCGGCCACCCAGAGGTGGCCGACAGTTGTCATTTCGCGGCCACCCAGAGGTGGCCGACAGTTGTCATTTCGCGGCCACCCAGAGGTGGCCGACAGTTGTCATTTCGCGGCCACCCAGAGGTGGCCGACAGTTGTCATTTCGCGGCCACCCAGAGGTGGCCGACAGTTGTCATTTCGCGGCCACCCAGAGGTGGCCGACAGTTGTCATTTCGCGGCCACCCAGAGGTGGCCGACAGTTGTCATTTCGCGGCCACCCAGAGGTGGCCGACAGTTGTCATTTCGCGGCCACCCAGAGGTGGCCGACAGTTGTCATTTCGCGGCCACCCAGAGGTGGCCGACAGTTGTCATTTCGCGGCCACCCAGAGGTGGCCGACAGTTGTCATTTCGCGGCCACCCAGAGGTGGCCGACAGTTGTCATTTCGCGGCCACCCAGAGGTGGCCGACAGTTGTCATTTCGCGGCCACCCAGAGGTGGCCGACAGTTGTCATTTCGCGGCCACCCAGAGGTGGCCGACAGTTGTCATTTCGCGGCCACCCAGAGGTGGCCGACAGTTGTCATTTCGCGGCCACCCAGAGGTGGCCGACAGTTGTCATTTCGCGGCCACCCAGAGGTGGCCGACAGTTGTCATTTCGCGGCCACCCAGAGGTGGCCGACAGTTGTCATTTCGCGGCCACCCAGAGGTGGCCGACAGTTGTCATTTCGCGGCCACCCAGAGGTGGCCGACAGTTGTCATTTCGCGGCCACCCAGAGGTGGCCGACAGTTGTCATTTCGCGGCCACCCAGAGGTGGCCGACAGTTGTCATTTCGCGGCCACCCAGAGGTGGCCGACAGTTGTCATTTCGCGGCCACCCAGAGGTGGCCGACAGTTGTCATTTCGCGGCCACCCAGAGGTGGCCGACAGTTGTCATTTCGCGGCCACCCAGAGGTGGCCGACAGTTGTCATTTCGCGGCCACCCAGAGGTGGCCGACAGTTGTCATTTCGCGGCCACCCAGAGGTGGCCGACAGTTGTCATTTCGCGGCCACCCAGAGGTGGCCGACAGTTGTCATTTCGCGGCCACCCAGAGGTGGCCGACAGTTGTCATTTCGCGGCCACCCAGAGGTGGCCGACAGTTGTCATTTCGCGGCCACCCAGAGGTGGCCGACAGTTGTCATTTCGCGGCCACCCAGAGGTGGCCGACAGTTGTCATTTCGCGGCCACCCAGAGGTGGCCGACAGTTGTCATTTCGCGGCCACCCAGAGGTGGCCGACAGTTGTCATTTCGCGGCCACCCAGAGGTGGCCGACAGTTGTCATTTCGCGGCCACCCAGAGGTGGCCGACAGTTGTCATTTCGCGGCCACCCAGAGGTGGCCGACAGTTGTCATTTCGCGGCCACCCAGAGGTGGCCGACAGTTGTCATTTCGCGGCCACCCAGAGGTGGCCGACAGTTGTCATTTCGCGGCCACCCAGAGGTGGCCGACAGTTGTCATTTCGCGGCCACCCAGAGGTGGCCGACAGTTGTCATTTCGCGGCCACCCAGAGGTGGCCGACAGTTGTCATTTCGCGGCCACCCAGAGGTGGCCGACAGTTGTCATTTCGCGGCCACCCAGAGGTGGCCGACAGTTGTCATTTCGCGGCCACCCAGAGGTGGCCGACAGTTGTCATTTCGCGGCCACCCAGAGGTGGCCGACAGTTGTCATTTCGCGGCCACCCAGAGGTGGCCGACAGTTGTCATTTCGCGGCCACCCAGAGGTGGCCGACAGTTGTCATTTCGCGGCCACCCAGAGGTGGCCGACAGTTGTCATTTCGCGGCCACCCAGAGGTGGCCGACAGTTGTCATTTCGCGGCCACCCAGAGGTGGCCGACAGTTGTCATTTCGCGGCCACCCAGAGGTGGCCGACAGTTGTCATTTCGCGGCCACCCAGAGGTGGCCGACAGTTGTCATTTCGCGGCCACCCAGAGGTGGCCGACAGTTGTCATTTCGCGGCCACCCAGAGGTGGCCGACAGTTGTCATTTCGCGGCCACCCAGAGGTGGCCGACAGTTGTCATTTCGCGGCCACCCAGAGGTGGCCGACAGTTGTCATTTCGCGGCCACCCAGAGGTGGCCGACAGTTGTCATTTCGCGGCCACCCAGAGGTGGCCGACAGTTGTCATTTCGCGGCCACCCAGAGGTGGCCGACAGTTGTCATTTCGCGGCCACCCAGAGGTGGCCGACAGTTGTCATTTCGCGGCCACCCAGAGGTGGCCGACAGTTGTCATTTCGCGGCCACCCAGAGGTGGCCGACAGTTGTCATTTCGCGGCCACCCAGAGGTGGCCGACAGTTGTCATTTCGCGGCCACCCAGAGGTGGCCGACAGTTGTCATTTCGCGGCCACCCAGAGGTGGCCGACAGTTGTCATTTCGCGGCCACCCAGAGGTGGCCGACAGTTGTCATTTCGCGGCCACCCAGAGGTGGCCGACAGTTGTCATTTCGCGGCCACCCAGAGGTGGCCGACAGTTGTCATTTCGCGGCCACCCAGAGGTGGCCGACAGTTGTCATTTCGCGGCCACCCAGAGGTGGCCGACAGTTGTCATTTCGCGGCCACCCAGAGGTGGCCGACAGTTGTCATTTCGCGGCCACCCAGAGGTGGCCGACAGTTGTCATTTCGCGGCCACCCAGAGGTGGCCGACAGTTGTCATTTCGCGGCCACCCAGAGGTGGCCGACAGTTGTCATTTCGCGGCCACCCAGAGGTGGCCGACAGTTGTCATTTCGCGGCCACCCAGAGGTGGCCGACAGTTGTCATTTCGCGGCCACCCAGAGGTGGCCGACAGTTGTCATTTCGCGGCCACCCAGAGGTGGCCGACAGTTGTCATTTCGCGGCCACCCAGAGGTGGCCGACAGTTGTCATTTCGCGGCCACCCAGAGGTGGCCGACAGTTGTCATTTCGCGGCCACCCAGAGGTGGCCGACAGTTGTCATTTCGCGGCCACCCAGAGGTGGCCGACAGTTGTCATTTCGCGGCCACCCAGAGGTGGCCGACAGTTGTCATTTCGCGGCCACCCAGAGGTGGCCGACAGTTGTCATTTCGCGGCCACCCAGAGGTGGCCGACAGTTGTCATTTCGCGGCCACCCAGAGGTGGCCGACAGTTGTCATTTCGCGGCCACCCAGAGGTGGCCGACAGTTGTCATTTCGCGGCCACCCAGAGGTGGCCGACAGTTGTCATTTCGCGGCCACCCAGAGGTGGCCGACAGTTGTCATTTCGCGGCCACCCAGAGGTGGCCGACAGTTGTCATTTCGCGGCCACCCAGAGGTGGCCGACAGTTGTCATTTCGCGGCCACCCAGAGGTGGCCGACAGTTGTCATTTCGCGGCCACCCAGAGGTGGCCGACAGTTGTCATTTCGCGGCCACCCAGAGGTGGCCGACAGTTGTCATTTCGCGGCCACCCAGAGGTGGCCGACAGTTGTCATTTCGCGGCCACCCAGAGGTGGCCGACAGTTGTCATTTCGCGGCCACCCAGAGGTGGCCGACAGTTGTCATTTCGCGGCCACCCAGAGGTGGCCGACAGTTGTCATTTCGCGGCCACCCAGAGGTGGCCGACAGTTGTCATTTCGCGGCCACCCAGAGGTGGCCGACAGTTGTCATTTCGCGGCCACCCAGAGGTGGCCGACAGTTGTCATTTCGCGGCCACCCAGAGGTGGCCGACAGTTGTCATTTCGCGGCCACCCAGAGGTGGCCGACAGTTGTCATTTCGCGGCCACCCAGAGGTGGCCGACAGTTGTCATTTCGCGGCCACCCAGAGGTGGCCGACAGTTGTCATTTCGCGGCCACCCAGAGGTGGCCGACAGTTGTCATTTCGCGGCCACCCAGAGGTGGCCGACAGTTGTCATTTCGCGGCCACCCAGAGGTGGCCGACAGTTGTCATTTCGCGGCCACCCAGAGGTGGCCGACAGTTGTCATTTCGCGGCCACCCAGAGGTGGCCGACAGTTGTCATTTCGCGGCCACCCAGAGGTGGCCGACAGTTGTCATTTCGCGGCCACCCAGAGGTGGCCGACAGTTGTCATTTCGCGGCCACCCAGAGGTGGCCGACAGTTGTCATTTCGCGGCCACCCAGAGGTGGCCGACAGTTGTCATTTCGCGGCCACCCAGAGGTGGCCGACAGTTGTCATTTCGCGGCCACCCAGAGGTGGCCGACAGTTGTCATTTCGCGGCCACCCAGAGGTGGCCGACAGTTGTCATTTCGCGGCCACCCAGAGGTGGCCGACAGTTGTCATTTCGCGGCCACCCAGAGGTGGCCGACAGTTGTCATTTCGCGGCCACCCAGAGGTGGCCGACAGTTGTCATTTCGCGGCCACCCAGAGGTGGCCGACAGTTGTCATTTCGCGGCCACCCAGAGGTGGCCGACAGTTGTCATTTCGCGGCCACCCAGAGGTGGCCGACAGTTGTCATTTCGCGGCCACCCAGAGGTGGCCGACAGTTGTCATTTCGCGGCCACCCAGAGGTGGCCGACAGTTGTCATTTCGCGGCCACCCAGAGGTGGCCGACAGTTGTCATTTCGCGGCCACCCAGAGGTGGCCGACAGTTGTCATTTCGCGGCCACCCAGAGGTGGCCGACAGTTGTCATTTCGCGGCCACCCAGAGGTGGCCGACAGTTGTCATTTCGCGGCCACCCAGAGGTGGCCGACAGTTGTCATTTCGCGGCCACCCAGAGGTGGCCGACAGTTGTCATTTCGCGGCCACCCAGAGGTGGCCGACAGTTGTCATTTCGCGGCCACCCAGAGGTGGCCGACAGTTGTCATTTCGCGGCCACCCAGAGGTGGCCGACAGTTGTCATTTCGCGGCCACCCAGAGGTGGCCGACAGTTGTCATTTCGCGGCCACCCAGAGGTGGCCGACAGTTGTCATTTCGCGGCCACCCAGAGGTGGCCGACAGTTGTCATTTCGCGGCCACCCAGAGGTGGCCGACAGTTGTCATTTCGCGGCCACCCAGAGGTGGCCGACAGTTGTCATTTCGCGGCCACCCAGAGGTGGCCGACAGTTGTCATTTCGCGGCCACCCAGAGGTGGCCGACAGTTGTCATTTCGCGGCCACCCAGAGGTGGCCGACAGTTGTCATTTCGCGGCCACCCAGAGGTGGCCGACAGTTGTCATTTCGCGGCCACCCAGAGGTGGCCGACAGTTGTCATTTCGCGGCCACCCAGAGGTGGCCGACAGTTGTCATTTCGCGGCCACCCAGAGGTGGCCGACAGTTGTCATTTCGCGGCCACCCAGAGGTGGCCGACAGTTGTCATTTCGCGGCCACCCAGAGGTGGCCGACAGTTGTCATTTCGCGGCCACCCAGAGGTGGCCGACAGTTGTCATTTCGCGGCCACCCAGAGGTGGCCGACAGTTGTCATTTCGCGGCCACCCAGAGGTGGCCGACAGTTGTCATTTCGCGGCCACCCAGAGGTGGCCGACAGTTGTCATTTCGCGGCCACCCAGAGGTGGCCGACAGTTGTCATTTCGCGGCCACCCAGAGGTGGCCGACAGTTGTCATTTCGCGGCCACCCAGAGGTGGCCGACAGTTGTCATTTCGCGGCCACCCAGAGGTGGCCGACAGTTGTCATTTCGCGGCCACCCAGAGGTGGCCGACAGTTGTCATTTCGCGGCCACCCAGAGGTGGCCGACAGTTGTCATTTCGCGGCCACCCAGAGGTGGCCGACAGTTGTCATTTCGCGGCCACCCAGAGGTGGCCGACAGTTGTCATTTCGCGGCCACCCAGAGGTGGCCGACAGTTGTCATTTCGCGGCCACCCAGAGGTGGCCGACAGTTGTCATTTCGCGGCCACCCAGAGGTGGCCGACAGTTGTCATTTCGCGGCCACCCAGAGGTGGCCGACAGTTGTCATTTCGCGGCCACCCAGAGGTGGCCGACAGTTGTCATTTCGCGGCCACCCAGAGGTGGCCGACAGTTGTCATTTCGCGGCCACCCAGAGGTGGCCGACAGTTGTCATTTCGCGGCCACCCAGAGGTGGCCGACAGTTGTCATTTCGCGGCCACCCAGAGGTGGCCGACAGTTGTCATTTCGCGGCCACCCAGAGGTGGCCGACAGTTGTCATTTCGCGGCCACCCAGAGGTGGCCGACAGTTGTCATTTCGCGGCCACCCAGAGGTGGCCGACAGTTGTCATTTCGCGGCCACCCAGAGGTGGCCGACAGTTGTCATTTCGCGGCCACCCAGAGGTGGCCGACAGTTGTCATTTCGCGGCCACCCAGAGGTGGCCGACAGTTGTCATTTCGCGGCCACCCAGAGGTGGCCGACAGTTGTCATTTCGCGGCCACCCAGAGGTGGCCGACAGTTGTCATTTCGCGGCCACCCAGAGGTGGCCGACAGTTGTCATTTCGCGGCCACCCAGAGGTGGCCGACAGTTGTCATTTCGCGGCCACCCAGAGGTGGCCGACAGTTGTCATTTCGCGGCCACCCAGAGGTGGCCGACAGTTGTCATTTCGCGGCCACCCAGAGGTGGCCGACAGTTGTCATTTCGCGGCCACCCAGAGGTGGCCGACAGTTGTCATTTCGCGGCCACCCAGAGGTGGCCGACAGTTGTCATTTCGCGGCCACCCAGAGGTGGCCGACAGTTGTCATTTCGCGGCCACCCAGAGGTGGCCGACAGTTGTCATTTCGCGGCCACCCAGAGGTGGCCGACAGTTGTCATTTCGCGGCCACCCAGAGGTGGCCGACAGTTGTCATTTCGCGGCCACCCAGAGGTGGCCGACAGTTGTCATTTCGCGGCCACCCAGAGGTGGCCGAGGTGGCCGAGCCACCTATAGGTGGCTCGGTGGCCGCCGAGCCACTTGTGGCCGGCCACCCTGTGCCCAAGGCACAGTGAGGGTAGCCTATAAATAGGCCACCCCCTTGTTCATTTGAGAGGGTTGGAAAATTTGGAGAGGCGAAGCCCTGCTGGATTGGAGACTCGGAACTTAAAAAAGATTGAAACTTTGGGACTTCAAGGACTTGCTCATCCAGATCTGGTGCTCAGCGATCATCAACGTCAAATAAGGCAGGTGTTCGAGAGGACCGGATCTCAGATCTACGCAGGCTATACTCCGGATCTAAGCTTGGTCTTAGATCCCGAGACTTGGACGATTGTTTCCTTGGTGAAACAATCCTCCCCGGCTATTATTTCCTTGGTGAAATAATACCCGTAGTACTGCGTAGATCCGACCGGATCTAGATCTCGCGGTGGTCCACGGCAAACAACCCCGGCGCAGGTAAAGAACCCACGAAGCGAGCGACCGCAAAACAGGAGCTCGCGATTCGTTCGACACAAAAGGAAAAAGTTGTAATCTTTGTTTATTTTTATTTGATTTTCGTTGTAACCGGATCTTATAAAAAGACCGGATCTTTGTAATCGATAAACTATTACAAGAGTGTACAATGGAATCATTAATGAAGAAAGATACGAATTTTCCAGCGAACAGTAAGATTGAACTAGAGAGAGAGAGCGTCTGACCAATCAACCAAAACTCCACCTCTAGAGTCAATAGAGTCAAGGTGACACCAATGAACGAGTTTCTTGCCTCCTATAGATTTGAGAATCCTAGGTGTAGGATTAGACAGCTTGCTTTCTTGTATACCAACAATATCAATAAAAGAATTGGTGAGAAAGCTAGATGTGTGCTTATGAAAAGCTAGCTGAGTGCTAAAGAAAACTATGGTCTAATTTATGGTATCCAGATTCCAGTACATATTATTGTTCATGTTAACCGCAGTATAGTGAGTCTAGATTGGGTCCAAGGTTAAATAAGATGAAATGGGATAAAAAAAAGCCAATTAAACCTGAAATAAGAGTAAATGATAAGGAGAGTGGGATACAAACCCTAATTAGACCTGTGGCAAAAAGGCTTCACTACTATTTTTTTAAGTGGCGTCTAACAACCAAATTTCAATAATTTTCATGCACATATTCTCCATTATCTTATCTACCTTCATAATTTTGCTGGTTGTTAGGCTATTAATTATTAACACTACCACATTGAAATTTTACAGACACATAAAGTGAGGGTGTGATCACTCGACTACTAGCTAGTAGCTAGCATGCAAAGATTCTTTTAGACTCCTTTACCCCAAGTGGGTCTATTTGTCTAAAAACAATTTTCTCTTCCTCCAAGGGTAATAGGGTAAAAAAAAGAGAGGGGAAAAAAAGCAAAAGGATCTATCTGCAAAGATAAACGCAGAAGGATAAAAAGTTGAAAACAACGGTATTAATAAGGGGATCAAATCCAATTAATTGGCGCAATCTAAATAATTTCAACCTCACAATGACAATCAAAGGAGTCATGGGTAGCATCTAGAAGTTACTGGATTCAAATTCGTCAAGGAAATAAGGAAAATCAAGGCCATTTGGTAGCCGCATCAATTGAAAAGAATCTAATAATTAGAAACACCTTCTACTAATGGTAGAGCATGTAGACCTATTGACAAAATGGAAGGAGACATTTTCCATGATAGTATACAATTTGTTTTATCTTTGCTTAAAGACATTAGGAAACCACAAAAAAAAGGGTTAATTTACATTACCTCTACATTTTATTTTTATCAAATAAATAAATTATGGAATTATGTTTTGTTTCAAACGACAAGATGAAAAAAAAAAATTCTCTTACCTCCTACCACTATTCCATTTATGTTAAACGAAACAACATTTCAAAAATAATTATCAACCTTTCCTTACCGTTTTCTCAGGGCTATTTGGCTAAATTACCGAATTGGTATTTTTTTTAAGTTGACCCATCTTATCAATATGATATTTTCAAAAGTCGCAGCATCTTTTAAGGTATTTTATTTCGACCCCGCTCCTCATGTCTATTGAACACGCGGTATGCCGATCGAGGCAAATTTGAACACCACCACCTCCTCATACGCCTCATTCACATGCCTCGAAACTCTTTGTTAGGAGTTCTTCCTCCCTTTCTTTTCTCAACGCTCTTACTTTATCGTTTGATAAGGATTGATTTTCCAAGTCGTGCGGGGACGAACACGCAGCTGAAAGATTCAACAACGCAAGGGTCCAATTCAAGATGTATCGATCTCTAGACGTAATACTTTGTTCTTGCTTTCGTTGTCCTTTTCAAAAAAAAAAAAAAAGAAGATTAATGCTAAAAGCTCAAAGTAATAGACTGAAAAGGACTATAGACAGCAATTATATGATCAATTTCGCAATCACTACATAAAATAGTGTGTACACTTTTAATCGTGGAAGAAGTCAACATTATTGTTGTTATCAGATGATCTCGGGTGGTGATGGATCGTGCACAAGTCACCTTCATTCATTCTTTACCTCGGCTCAGCCAAAGCTCGATGTGGGGGCGACTAGGTTCACTCTCAATTGATTGAAGCTGCTGATGAAAACCAAAGCCTATCGCTTGGTTGCTTTCATGCTGTTACGTGCATCATGTCATCAGAACAACCACTTGAAGATTTTGCAAGTGTCGGTTACTTCATTTCAAAATCAGTGATGAAGTTAAATAAGTTATTCAGATAGTAACATCAAAATAATATCAGGAAATATAATACAGTTACATTGCTCTATGAAATCGGAAGATAATAAGATGACGGGACCTAACGGTCGTGCATCCTGCTGCCATCAGCACCCGGCCTTTTTACTGCACCATAGGTTACATGGTCAAGCCTAAAAATTTGCAGAAAACCCCCTTTTTAAGTACTTGATCTTAACAGAAACAAGCGATTGACCAACATACTCTCTTAGATAAACAACAGATAAAATCAGTAAACAAATGATGTTATAGAAAAACCCTTTCCTGGAGGATTAAATCAGGATAGCGATTGAGCAGTTGACTACAAGATGGAAACAGCTAGAAGTATATATGAGAAGCATAAGACGTAAAAGGAGGAGGATTCCTGTAAGAGCTGTAGCAACTTCCTCTTGCTTATCGTGTCGTTCCCCTGAGATTGGTGAAGGAACTTATAATGAGATGACATCAACAAAGAACATTCAGCCAAATGAGGGAAAATATAGTCGTGTTGTGCATTTTCATGGCATTTGATGGGGTAACCACTGCTTTGCTTCTGATCATAACAGGTACTTGTTTGAGTGGTTCTCTCCACTTGACACCCTTAGGACGCATACTGATTCCTTAAAACCTATTGAAGCACAAATTTTTTTTTGCATTAATTAAGATTCTCACAAAATTTTCTGATAATTCCTTCCCTTAACCACTGCATTAACCAGGTAATAATTAGGAAACCACAAGCTTCAAAAAGCTTACACTGAAAATAAAAAAAAGATAATGTTGAAGAGCACAACCGTAAAAACCATCAAGCAAATCTATCCACTGAAAAATTCTATTAACTTATTTCAAGAACAGTAAAAAAAAAAGAGCCTGTCAATAATACACAAGAATAAATTGTTGATCACGTTCCTTTTCCCAATGAAAAAGATTGCATTATAGCACGGTGGTTTCAAAATCTAACTAGAAAGGGGAAAAGAGAGAGGATAATGTTTGCACCAGGCTACAGCTTATCTTCACAGAGAGAGATTCCTCCTCCCAATAAGATAGACGGCATTGAAGACAAGCATAGCTCTCAACGTAGTGCTTTTTAAAATTAGCTGCAAGAGAGAATTCAACTTTCTAGGTTATCAAATACGAAAACATCCTATGTCAAGGGATCAGAATGACTTGGACCAGAAACTGCTGAAAATGCCATACAGCTTGCATATTAAATGTTCTTTTCTTTTTACTTTTTTTTTCCTCTCCATACGATATGAATGATCACCTACATCTTGCATGAACCAAAATTTATTAGATGCACGTGCAATATAAATTCAAGGACATTACATGAAAAGAAATTTTCTTGGTAGGATCAAATATGACTTAAGATAATCATTATCCAAAAATTGTTTGTCCCTTTGAAGCAAGATAATATGAAGAACCCCTGCAGATAGCCTTGTGGTTGGGCCTTGGGACCTTAGCAGCCAAGGTTCCTCACAGCAGCAGCAGCAACAACAACAAAAGTGAATTTGCCATCCTTTTTTATAGGGGAGACAACTGAAATTTCCAATATTTACGCACAAGGTCACGTTTTGATAGGTTAAACCCAAAATAATCTGAAGAGACAGGATGAATTGGAGGATTTTGAGGAGAAGAAACAAATGAAATTGGGAAAATAAAAGGAAAAGAGTACATATAAAGTACCATTCAGATGAGATATAAAGGTCAGGCAGATTACAAAGGGAAGTTACAAGAATAAGCATGCAGAGAATACCTGCCCAGATACCCTTAGACAAGCATAGTGTTAGGGCCTGTTTGACAACACACTAAAACTAGGCCAGATTCAAACCTGACTCAGTTTTAGGGTCCTGTTTGACAAACTTATTAAACTGGCTTTAGTTGGAACGAAGTTGGCCCAAGATCTTAGTCCTAGTTTGGCAAATAAGAAACTTATTCTTATCTAGTTTTTGTTCGGCCCAATTTTGCCTCATAACTGGATCAGGAAAGAAACATGTTCCCACCTGGTATGAAACAGAACCTGTTTTAGTCTGGCCTAAACAAATTCAATATTCTCTAGATAAAAAAATCTAATAGAGCATCGAAAATCATATAATTTGCAAATATACCCTCAGACCTAGCACAAGTCCACTGAACTTTGCTAGTACAAATGCATTTTCTTAACATGAGAATATTCTACCAAACTTAAAAACAGAAATCAAGTTCTCTTTTGGTGCAACATATAATTTGAATATTTAAAAAATTTAAAAACAACAAGTTTGATATATTCGAATTTGAATATAGATGAAACGAATCGGAACCTGCATATGTAATTAGGTAAAGAAGCTTAAATCTAATTTTATGCACAATAAATTTATTTATTTTTTGTAATTTATTGTTCAAGTAAAAAAAAAGGAAAACAGTTTTACTATCAAGATGGAGCTCTATTTTCACATATTATGTGTTTACCAAACAAGAAATAGTTGTGTACTAGTTTTGTTTGAAGGTTAGCCAAACTAGGTCCATCTCAAAACTAGTTCATATAAAAACTATTTTAGCCTTATCTAGACTAAGCCTAACTGATTCAAAACTAAACCAGTTTATTTTCTCAGTTGCGAAACTGACCCTTAGTGTATTTTGTGTTTGGGAAAAGTTGGGCCAGAATTGCCCCCGCTTTTCTTAGCTATTTTTGGCCCTTAAACCAAGCCAGAATTGGTCCATTTCCTACAAAGGACCAATCCTGGCCTAGTTAACAAATAAACCAATAATTATTGCATTTCATGAGGAAAACCTTCATATGCTTGATTCTTATAGAACCAACGTGGTAATAGGATTTATAGTACAATAGCATTTCACTTCGGAGAAATGCTTGCCCCATAATTTTAATTAATCTTTCAGAGTTGTTGTTAATGACGACCATGGAAAAGGAAGAGTAGCAGATAACACATGCAATCTTGTTCTACTGTTCTATTGCTACCTTTTGATCATTGAAAGAAAAACAATCAATAAGATAGGTTATATGTATGTGATAAAAATGTACTTTTTGTGTCGAACTGCAGATTAACTAGTAATATGCTAAACTACTTCTATCTTTAAGATTTGTTCTTTTCTGCATCTAAACAACAGATTCACCTTCCATTTAACAACTCTACCGAGTATTCAAATTAACTAAGACACAGTACAATCATCTGTAGCAGTCTTCTACTTGCTAACACTTTGAAGAATATGCCCCGATAATTATATTAGTGTATAGTACAAAATATAGAGTTTAGCAAACATGCCATATCAACATGAAGACGGATGATAACATAGCATCTTATTTCAAAACTCACCATGCGATTATACTACTTAGATGAATGTTTATGGGTAAAGTATTAATATGGTGACATATTTCACATTCAATTGAACGGTGAAATATCAGAACTTGAAGTGTACCTCCCGAGATGACCCCTTAAGGGTTGATAGATGAACAGCTGCTCTCTTTTCGCTTTACAGTAAATATGTCAGGTGTATGCTAGTTAACTCCACCATCAGCTGAAAAGATATTCTTAATTTATTTCCAAGGGGAACTTCCATCTCTTTGATCCATTTCACTATGAAGCCTTCCCATCACTTTAATTAAAAATGCATACTCAAAAGCAGTTTCTTCACAATGCATATAACGGCCGCCCTCACCAAAATGTCCACCACTCATATTGGTCTTCAAAATGATAGATCTAGAACAGGTCGGACATGTGATCTCTCTCACCTTTGCGACCCATTTAGCAGCTTCCCAGACTCCTACCCTGGATTATACAACGAATGACAATAAGCACTATGTTAAAGCCTAGATGATAAAGTCAAATAAAAGATACAGACTAGTTGCACACTGCATGTCAGAAGTTCATGAATGTGGATGATAACTGAAAAAGAGATGACAATCGTTTATAACAAAAATTCATTCAAGGTCTTGTTTCTCTACAATGGCATAGTGAAACTAAGCTGTTGATATGCTTTCTCTGGATCCCTCAAGCAAATAACCAAGCTTCCGAGAAGAAGAGAGAAACAAATGAAAGGAGAATATAGCATAACCAAATAAGCAATAATACCAGAAAATAGAAGAAAAGATTAATTAGAAACACTTCACGAAAGGTGAAACCAGATACCACTTATAGAGAAGATGATTTAAGTAATCACATAGGAGAACTTCTTAGGGGGCTAAGAAAATAAGAGTAATTGAGAAAGATTCGCAGTAAAGAACAGAAACGAAATAAAAGTAACATCAGAGCACCCTATGCATAGGCCAAATAAATAAACAACAACATATCCCTAAAAGAAAAACAAGGACCCAAAGAGAATAAATGTCCCAACGCACCTGGAATCATAAAATGATGCTGTAACCAAAACTGAAGGATAGCATTGACCGAGCAGTATGTTATCATATGGAGAATAGTTTTGAATTGTTTCGAATTGAGTTTGAAATTGGGGATCTCCAAATTCCTCATAGTCCAACTTAGTGAGGGGTAACTTAGAGTCCAACATTGTGTTGCAAATATCAAGAAAAGGAACCTGCTTTAAGTTGAAGGCAGAGGAGTAATGAATGACTAAGATAGATACTAAGATAGATACAGATAAAGATGTAATCATAAGAAAAAAATTAGTTTCACTAGGAAACTAATAAAAGGCTACAAGCCTACAACCAACTTATCAACATCTGCATGCTGTGAATTCATTTAGATGATCTGCAGCATAGTGACAATTTTGTTACATTGTGTTTCATACAAGTCAATGAAATCTAGATAAAAGGAAGCTGTGTCTTTCAGAATTAGTAAAGTCAAATTCAGTGATAATGAATACAAAAACATGATTCATCTAACTTCAAGAATCCTAGTTTAACATTCTACATTGACATTCCATCTAGTCATTCATATATAAACAAGCAACTTCTATTAAATTCTTATCACTTTCATTATGAAAGACAAAAAGCAGACTATAGCTTCAAAGGAAAAGATTTTCAGGTAATCTATCTAACGTGCCTTTTGTTAGATAACTTCTATTAGGAGAAAGATAAAGAAAAATAATGATGTAGAGCACTTCAGATGCACCAAGCTTTCTTCTAGATCAATGAAGTACTTAAACTTTTCTTCTTCAGGCCCTACATAATGATAAAATTGTAGAAGATATGTGCATAGCATACCTCTTCTCTTTTCAGATATTACACTTACTTGCATGACATTTCCACTAAATCAGAAAGAGATCTTTAAGTTTCTTTCATATGTTGTCTCATTATCCTAGAAAAACAAGCTATGCTCTAAGACTGTTAGACATAATACCAAGTCAATTATCTCAGCTTGACAACTAGTTTGCCTTGCATGAAAATCAAGCATACCAGTCAACATAGTTGGAGGGTTAATAGTTAGAATTATTGGAGTTCGTACTCTAATAAGACTGTGATATGCATATTAAACAAACTGAAAGAACAGCAGTTAAGTGGACATAAAAAATTATCAAATACACGTAATGATTACATTTAGAAACTTGTTCGACAATAGGATTTAGATACTCTATGCTTAAAAGAAAAAATGAGAAAGTGTCTGTAGAGGATTCAAAAAAATATCAGATGACAAAATGAAACAACATAGTGATAAAAAAATGAGAAAGTGTCTGTAGAGGATTCAAAAAAATATCAGATGACAAAATGAAACAACATAGTGATAACAAGCAGATAAAGTAGGTCTACAAGATTCAAAAAAATATCAGATGACAAAATGAAACAACATAGTGATAACAAGCAGATAAAGTAGGTCTACAAGACAAATACAACAGTCTAGCTGCCTATTTTGTGAAAGACATTATAGTAGGGGGAAAAAAGAGACTTGTGTATAAAACATTCTGATCCTCGGTCAATTTTCGAGCAAATTAATAGAAGCCCTTTGCTTTCTCAAGTGCACGTCTCCTGCAGGCTTATAGTCCAACTGAGAATTTTGAACTTCTACACTGCTGCCTAAAGGTGAATTTTACACAGGTTTAAATGCAGAATACAATAAAACATGAAGCAACAAAGAATGATGTGATTAAAATAAACATTCTATTTAGCCCTATTTTGTTCAGGTGTGCAAATTATATACCTGGCACTAATTCAAGAATTTAGAAGCAAATAAGCAAATGCAGTCGAAAGCAATAATAGCTAGAAATAAATGAAGAAGTAAAATGCATAAATGGCCACATTAAGCAAATGCAGTCGAAAGCAATAATAGCTAGAAATAAATGAAGAAGTAAAATGCATAAATGGCCACATTGCTTTCTTTTTAACTCAAAGCTAATACTGTTCAAGAATCACATATTAATCACCTTCAGAATAGCAGCACAAAATAAGTCTGGATACATGTTCATACATGCTCCTACTAGAAGGCCTCCTGCACTAGTTCCAACAGCAGAAAGCCGGTCCTTATGAACATAACCCTCTCCAATAAGGTATAACCCACATGCAGCAAAATCATACATAGAGTTTAGCTTGTGCAATCCTGTGCCAGCCTGATGCCACAACAAGTTCCCTCCACCCCTACAAAGAAGATCTAATTTCAACAAAAAATAAATAATAGCTAACGACACTTATCCATTAAAACTAGCTTCAACCCGTTACCTGATATGTGGGATTAAAAAAAAAGAAAAATAAACTAAACTCATCAAACAATATAAACTGTTAAAGTGAGACAATCTAGAGACTACAGTGCACATTATAACTATAATGTTCAAAAGAGCTAGCAATTCAATTTATGACATTAATTAAATTCTTTTCGAATTAATGTAGTCTCATAGAAGGCATTCTTACCTGACATCAGCATATGCACAAACCCATCCTCGACTACCAGCTTTTATCCAAGACCTCTCCATAGGCTCCATAACCATGCAAAATCCCAGGAGATTGACTAGTAACATGTGCGTTCTTAGAGTACAGTATGGTCAATGGGACTTTGACACCATCATGTGAAATAACTTCCTTCCTCTCACAAGAGATTGCTTCAGAAATATCATGCAATTTTTGAGAGTCTTCCAAACTTCGCAAATGCTTGTCATCATGAAACTGGACTGCTGAAAAATTAGAACGCAAATCCTTGGCACATAAATTTGCTTCTGTGTCATTAGCTAATCCCACTACCTCCTCTTGATGCAAGATAGTGAACTTCCTCTTTGCCATATTGTAGTCAACTATAACATCTGGCATCTACAAATTTAAAGAGAAGGAAATGAACTTAACATATAATTTAAATATCTGGGACTCATTTGTTTTATCGCCTTGCATCTTGTCAAGCAACATACAAGCTCAAATCGCTTGTTCTGAACAAACATTACCCTTACATCATGCAAGTAAATAAATTTAGCAGAAGAAGAAGAGTGTTTGTACCACTGGAGATGAGATCACCACACGATAGATGGAAGACATGAAATCCTGATTGGAACCTGGGGTAATATTGCAAACGTTTGAGGGTACTGGGAAAAACCATGGATCAAGTTCCTCAACTTTAGCTGGTCTCTACAAAAGAGTAAAAAATAAAATAACAATAGAACACATGAAAGCATGTTAGACATAGTTGTATCCGAAGACCGTGAATGAAGTAAACAAACAGACAATAATAGTTCATAGAAACATTTCAGTGCTATTTACAGTTAAAGGTCATAAAGGAATGATTCTTACATGTTAAACATTATAAAGAAACCAAATTATACATCTCAAACTCTGATTTGTTTCTCGAGGGAAAAGGAAGAATGAAAAAAGTACCGAGTTTTGGTTAACTCGCCTGCTGCATTAAAGCACATTATAGAAAGGGTTTTTACATAAAAATCACCTTAACTTTTGTCCAAATTGATACTTACTACCTTTATTTTTTATTTTTGATCAAAACCACCTACATTTGCATAAATATTTGCAATGTCACACTTTTTGGTATTTTCTATTAAAAAACCTAAAATTCCTATTACACCCTCCAATCTAACTTAAGTGGGGGAAGAAGAGGAGGAGGAGGCGGTGATGGATCAGTGGCTGGGGAGGAGGTCGGTGGTGAGAGTGGAGAAAGGAGGAGAGGAGGGCCGGGGTTAGGGTTTGGAAAAAGCCAAAAGGTGGAGAACATGGTGGAGCGGAGGAGGACGGGGAGGTAGGGGTGTTAAACCGTATCCGTATCTAAGGAAATATCCGTAACCGTATCTGCTAGGATACGGATATGGTTACTCAAATCTATAATTGATAGGATATTGTTACAGATATGGTTTTGTAGTGAAATATCCGGATCCGTATCCAAAATACCCAAGTACATATTAGGCATTCTGTTAAGATAGTTCTAATTCTTAGATTATGGATTTGAAGTTAATTTTGATGATCAATATGTCTAATATTAGCTTTTCAGATATAATGAACATATTAATTGACTCTTTTGTATCAGATGAGCTATTTTTTAATACTATCTAGTTTTCCTATATCCATTTGTATCCGCATTCATATCCGCTTATATATCCTTATATATATATGTATCCGTATCCGATTTTAGCGGATATGGATATGAACTTTTCTTACCAAGATATATTCATATCCGTATCTGTATCCGAGATGGGTAAGTGGATATGGATATATTAAGTATCATATTCGAGCCATATCCAGACCGAATGCATCCCTACGGGGAGGGGGAGAGGAGAGGGAAAGGAGAAGGTAGAGGGCACCATCAGTGGAGGGGAGAGGAGAGAATGAGTTAGGGTTTGGAAAAATCCTAGAGGTGGAGAAGATGGGGAGGGGGCGAGGAGAAGGATAGGGAGAGGAGGAGAAGAGATCAGGGGTAAAATGCATATTTCTAAATTTTTTACTGAATAGCGTTTAAGGTGTGACATTGCAAACATGTAAGCAAATGTAGGTGGTTTTGATCAAAAATAAAAAATAAAGGTGGTAAATATCAATTTGAACAAAAGTTAAAGGTGGTTTTCATGTAAAAACAAGAGCATGACAGGTCACCCCAACAGGTGATGAACACCATTTATAGCTATCTAAACACTACAATCCAAATAAATTTAAAAATGAGTGCTCTAAGATCTCGAAAGTTTTCAAAGAACAGTCTCTTTTGGAATTTTTTCTTTTTTTCTTTTCTTTTTGTCAACGATCCATTAGATTATGTCACAGAAGTTCTTGGGAAGGGAAAAAGAAGGCTCAGGCTTGAAGAAAGAGCATCTCATAAAAGAAGGGGGGAAACTCCTGTTGCACATATAGATAATGATGAAAGTGATAAGCGGCCTTCGCGCCTCCCAGGCTCAAGTAATTAAATATTGCTTTGTGCTATTTTAGTGTTGTTCTCCTATGTGTTAATTCCCTTTGCTCATGGGGAGTTTTGAACCAATAATTTCGTAGAAGGGACAAAGGAGATGGCACAGCCTAAGCTAAGCTCACTTGGACTTTTTAAAACTTTTCACTATACAAATTTCTAAACATGTCTTTACTGGTGAGAGAACTTAAAATGAGCTATGGGTGACATTCGGATGGCCAACCACATATTTCCATAGGTAGAAAACAGACTTCTTTTTGTGTATATCTACACAATGTATCAGTAGACTGAATTTTAAGGTTTTGAACTATCTGAACACCAGCAGTTTATTGTATCCAGAACCCGCTTTAAGAACAAAGGAACATAGATGAATAATGTATCCAGAACTGCTTTAAGAACAAAGTAAGATAGATGAATAACATTGTCCAAGCTAAGTTGCAGTGGAAATGATAAAATAATTCAGTGACCTCTACTGGACTTGTTGTCAACGGTCCATCTGAATGAATAATAACTTAAAAATGCTGAGAATGTGAAGCAAAAATATTTATTCTAGACCAAATGAACACAAATCAAATGATACCAATCAATACATTTGCAGGTATCAATGTGTCATATTACATGAACCAAACACACAAACACTCTCTCTCCACTACTGGCCTTTTCTGCGTTCTTATTTTCGGAGATCAATTTCCAGATACACATAAATTTCGATGATTTAAGAAAAGGAAAGAGATAAAGCTAAAAACCACCAGTACCTCACAGTTGTCTACAATAGGCATGTCTATGGAACAGAATGAAGGAAGCCCCTTCTTGTCAATAGAAAGCACCAAATTTCCACGGAACATATCCATGTCATGGAAGGTTATGTCTCCACGTGGTACAATAATAGCCTGAAACATAATGTGTGAACAGCTAATTAGACCTAAAGCCAGAAAAATAAATATGTCAACTATTAAATTTCCAAAGAGAAAGGAAATAGAAAGCATTTTTTAAACCCCGCTTGTAGGCAAAAAGACCCCGCTTGTAGGCAAAAAGACATATTGAGGAGATGGCTAAATTAAACTTTGTGACTCTTGTGGAATAACATACACATAATATGATTATAATATATCTCATCTATGGAAGAAACAAACAAAATGTTCATATATCCCAGTTATTATGAAAAAGGTTCAAATAGCATGTGTCATAATCACTGCACTAGAATAGCGTTCAATTAGCAAGTACTCTCAAATTCAAAAGCTACAGAATTCAAACATCACTTTGTATGACAGGAGAAATCTGACCTGCCAACTGCTTAATAGTGACTTCTCAGCTCTACATCTAGCTAAGTAATAGCCTCCAGAAGCTACTCCCATCTTCTCTAAAGGAGAATTATTAAGAATATAAAAGAAACCATGATGGTGTTCAAGAAAATACTGAACACCAGGCACACGTTTTCGGACAGGCCACAATCCACCTTCTATGTCTGTAGCATCCATCACATATACCTGTATGAAATAAGAATTTAACCAGTAAGGATACATCTTGTACATATATCATCAAATGGGTCATACATGATCAACCTAAATATAGAAGAATGATTAAGAAAAAGTGACCTTCCTCAGATGAGGCCCTGGAGTTGGAGTTTATGGTTAAAAACTTTCCATCTTTGGTACTAGTAATATCCACACAGCAACTCGTATCATTCTCAGTAAAGAGTAAATAATCTGCCATGTTTGATGCCAGGTTCGTACAAAATACCCTGCCAAAGATAAGTAAGTGAGGGAAAAAAGGAGAAGATAATTAAAAAACTTTCATATATCTTGCACCGACAATTGAAAAGATAGAGAAAGAATTTACCTGTAAGGCCGCAGGCTTTCATCACAAACTGTGTATAACAAACAACTACTGTCTGAAGCCCATGCCAAGCTAACCACCCCTTCAATTCCTGAATCTAAAATGATGCGTCCAGTTTGGATATCTTTCACTTGAAGGACAAAGACTTCGCTGCCAGTTCTGTCCAGCGTGTATGCAATGTACTTATGGTTGGGCGAAATCCTACATGTGCCCACATGAACATAACCTGCATATTTCCGCAGAGTAAGTTCCCAAAATACCAAAAAGAACAGAACAAGCTGAATGGAATAAGAAGCAAAATAGGGTACTAACACACCCCAAGGTGTGAAGAGATGAAAGAAAACTAATGCACAGAAATCTAAGAACAGACCTAAAATGCCATCCAGAAGGAAGCACAGCAGTCTCAGTGCCAACCCGTTATTAAGCAAGATAGAATTTAGATTCTTGTTCAAAGGTTGAAGTTCAAAAATGTGACACAGGCATGTTCACATGTAAAGTAAAATTTATAATTAATTAATGGATTTAGAATGAAGTTACTGCTAATACTCGTTCAAATAGAAAACACACACACACACACTGACACACACACACACACACACACATATTATATATATATATATAAACAGTAAAAATAGGTCATGTGGACTACCTTCCCCAATAAAACGAAAATCCACGCATCAAAATAAATTTCTGGACAATAACGTTAAAAATTAATAAAAGCAAAATGCATAAGATACATGCCATATTTTTCAGCTATCTCATTCCAGTCGAGCAATATTTTATCCTCCCTGGTGCCTCTCAAATAATGAAGAATTGTTTTTCCAAAACCCCCGTGACTTTTCGCCCTCCTACACAATACTGGATACTCCTTTCCCTCCGGGATATACTGATAGTATAACCTGACTCGGGAAAACCAGGTAACATTAACTTTATGAAAATGTAAATGCATAGAGCATGAGAATATAAAGAAAATGAAACCGCTGATGTATATTGAAAGCCTAGAGAAATGAATGCTTCAATGTCAATGCTCAGCATTAGCCTAAATGACTATGCAGAATGTGCTTAAAATCCAAACACTAGTATGCAGGGTATGAATCCGACCTACCAAACTTCCCCTTACCCACATGCTGCCGCCCCTTCACCATTCTATATCAACTTGATCGCGTCTTCCAAGTAAAATACCCCCAATTTAAGAGATGAATAAATAAGAAAATAAGTAGCAGCGGGAAACATTGCTCTGAAGTTAATTAGAAGCACAATATCAACATAAAGAACTCAAAAATCTTCTCCGGTGTCAAGTGGCACCCAAGCTGATTTTAAAAAAAATATTTATAAGTACTTGGTCGGATATTCCTTTATGATGAAGAAGGCGAGGAAATGCAAATTACTGGCACAAAAATGAAATATAACATGAACTCTTTTACAACACAAGTATTTATTGATCGAATAGGGAAGGCCGGTATTATGACACCCCAACTTTAGTCTCACATGGACTAGTATGAAGAAATATTAGTGGTTTAAATAGAGAAAAACCCAGGGCCCAAGAACAACTAAGTGCTAGCATTTTGGCAAGTAGCTGTTAGCCAACTTCGAGTTGTTGGTCCCACGGCTTGCAAGCGCCAACGGTCCGTGACAGGTATCAACCGTATTTATAAAAGAGTTTTGGTAGCATAGGTTATCAAGGAGTTAGAACTAAATAGTCTACTCATTTGTACAAATGTGAGTACGAAATTGACAAAGCCAAATAGGTACCAAATCCTTCATCAAGCTACTTATATCCAAACCTCCAAACTTTAGCGCATTTTACCAAAAAGGAAAAAAGAAATTCACATTTTCCCGCTCCAAAACTAACGCAATATTCAATTCTGAAGCAAGCCCACTAACCGAAACTTCAAGTTACATAATAAAACAAATAAATAAATTGGCGGGAACTAGGGTTTTGAAGCAGTACCAATCGCCCCAGCTCTCAGGAGGAGTCGAAACCCTAGCCGGCATCCTACCCTTCATCTCAGCCACCAATCTCCGTTGAAGATCTTTAGTGTCCGCCATGAAAGCCTCAGCGTAGGAGTTCTCTCGATTGAGGTAGCCGATTAGATCAGGATCGTCGGTTTTGGACATCCAGTGGTAAGGATCGTCCCAAGTTTTGCCGTGGGCTGAGACGGCGAAGGGCAACTTTTTGGGGATTGGGGGTTTTAGGAGAGGGTGAGAATGGGGCTTCTTTGTGCAGGAGGAGGAGGCTAGAGAGGAGAATACGAGTCTTCTACTTCTGAAAACGG